>NW_018127895.1:642807-656244 GCF_001952655.1 Monopterus albus | reverse complement strand
CTGGATGTCTACATTAAGTTTCCTTTAGCTAAATTCAACAAACAGATGTGTCATGTGGCAGTGAGAGGGCTCTGTGTGTGTGTGTGTGTGTGTGTGTGTGTGTGTGTGTGTGTGTGTGTTGTCATGACCCATCTACAGTATTTATCAGTGTCTATTAGTCAGTGTCTTGCAGCATCTGCACACCTCAGCACACAGTGAGGACAAAACAAACTGAAGGGGACAAAGATAAAGCAAAGGGCCTACCCACAGAGGAGCGAGCTGTGAAGCACACACACGCATTCATATGTACACCGCTGTTACAAAGCCATGCAAGAATTGATTTTAAAATGTCTAAGTTACTTAAATCTACATACTTCACACCACTGCTGTTATATATAGTACCCTAATCAGCCACAACATTAAAACCACTGGCAGGTCAAGAGAATAACATAGGTTATCTCATTATGATGGCACCTGTCACAGGGTGGGATATATTAGAGTATGATATATATTAGACTATGCCTCATCAGACAAGAGCTATTTTGGTAGCTTGAGGGGGCCCGACACAATATTAACCGAGTAGTTTTAATGTTGTAGCTGATCAGAAAAAGATACTTTAAAATTTAATGATTACTTTGACTTAAAGACACAAACACTCCTCTATATACTGTACTTTCCGGACTATAAGCCGCTACTTTTGTCGCTCCATGCACACACCCTCATCATGGACGACACACGACGAAATGCATATGATGCTGCTTCAAGTTACAGGTGATGGACCTGGCAGTCGAAATATCTCGTTACAACATGGACACCTACGGCTATGTACAACATGCACACAAACATAAAACATGGACTAGATATTCACTGATATGCTAAAAAAAAAAAAAAAAAAAAAACTATATACAGTATGCTTAGTTGATTTCTGGGTCCTTTAACTTGATAACACTCACCCACATTTCTCTCAACTCAATTACCCAACTCCATATACTCACACCTTTTTTTCTTAAAACCTTAAAAAAAAAAGTGTGAAACACTAAAAAAAGAAAAAAGAAAAACAGCTTCACCTGCGGCTACCAACAACACTTCTACTTAACACATCAAAGCCTTTAGACAGAGGCCTTCACAACTGTGCCTTACTAGGAGGCCAGGTACTGAAGAAAACTGCACAGGATGTCATCACCTTTTTTCCAGTGAGTCCTGATTGCATTATCAGAAACCTGGCATCTGGGTGTGACCTTGTTAACTGCCAGGGTAATCAACTTTAACCAAAGGGGAGGAGAGGGGATGATAAATTATTAGTGAGGAAGATTTTGTTCATGTTTTATTAAATTGGCCTGTCAAAGGGGGTTGGTCAAATTATCTGGGGCCTCGTTTATTGGAGGCCGGCCATATTGGCACATCTGTTACAATTATTTATAATTTCTAGGCAGTCTAGAGGACAGAACAGGTTTTTCAGCATCAGCCATATAAAGCAATTTAGAATTAACTGATGTGAGAGTGTCTGTTTTTTCGTCTCTCACAATTTCTTTCATCTCCATCCTGATTTTCACCTAACAAAAAACTGAAAAACCAGGGAAACTGTGAGACAGTAAAAAGATGTAAAAGGGAAAAAAATAAACATATTACAAGTTTAGTTAAAGTAATGGCTGGGGAGAGCACATGAGGCTGAAAGAGAAGAAGAGAGCATGCAGGTGCAGTGAAAAAAAAAAAAAGAGTGGGGAGTGTGAGGGAAGCAAGGGGGAAAAAAAAGAAAAGCCGGTCTTGGTAATTACTGAACACGATTAGGTTCTTGGGGGAACTTGTCTGGCGCTCGCGGCCCTCACTGGTGAGGATGCGGCAGGCAGGACCATATGGAGCGAGGCTTGTGATTGTGCTCCCTGAAGCTCGTGACCCGTCTGCTGCCGAGCCCTTGAGCTGAATGTGAAATGAGACTTGCCAGGCCTAATGTTCTACACATGCACCATTTATGCCACAAAACAAATCTGATCACTGTTAATTATGGAGCAGCTATAATCAGGAGGGGCTGCCACACACACTGCTACATGTGTCCACAAATACACTTACACAATCACATTTACATACGTCTGTGAAAGGACAGAATTTGTGAAAGTGATTGGATAGTATTGAGAAGTGGGGTCTAGATGGTACATGCCTCTCACCAGGCCAGGTACACTTGGTATTCAAGATGGTGATTCTTCAACAAATGCGTGTTTGCATATATGTATGAACATGTGTATTAGCTGGTAGAACAGTAAAGAGGAACTTTATAAAGCAGTGCACAATGAGTAGGATGTAGGGGGGGTGTTTTTTGTGCAACCCCTCCTACAAACTCTGACCCGGGTTGTATGTGCTTGAATGAATGAGTGCATGCATCTGCAGCAGCACATGGCTATAGTCCATTAATGAGGCGAGCTGCGCTACACAGAGGCTCTCGTTTAATGAGAACAGTTGAGCTGGTAAAACACAACACTGGAGTCCCTGTCATTAGTATGTCTCAGGCTCCGGACATGGCCCAGCTCCAAACACACAGTCGTATACATACCCACACTGACAATATTTACTGATAACACACTCAGCATTCACAAAATAAATGATCAACTATTTGTCAGACCATAATTCTTAAGCATTATTTGACTTTATAACTGACATTTTACATAAGGAGACTGATGTAACTGATGAGAGCGGCATACTGTACATAAATAGAGCAGCACAACAGTTTTAGCATAGTCTAAGGAGATTGACAGTTAACATAAAAGGAGTGGTGTTCCATATGGGAACCAAATGAAGTGAACAACCAGAGCCAAAACAAGATCCATGTGAAGATAACTCAAACATAATGCATCTGACTCATAGAAGCTTTCCATAAGGCTCTCATGAAAATCAGCAGAAAAGAGTAAAAGTACCTTGATGCACAATCAAGGTAACAATCATACACAGGGTGATCCATGATTCTTCTTTCTACTGCAATTTTCTCTAACTGTGCAGGACTGAAAGGTCATAGACATAAAAATACACAAACCCTCTGGCTGACTCCATTCTGTTTGTTGAACCCTTTGTAGAAAAGTTGAATTCCACATTTCTTTGTAGCATTATAGTTTTATCATTTTCACTTAATGGTTGCTATTAATGATCAGAAAAAATACCTCACCTAAGCCAAACATGACCCAGAAAAAGTGTATGTGTAATAGCACTTTAATTATACACCTAAAAGTGATTTGATGAGCCACGATTTAAAAAAAAAACAAAGCAATGTAGCTTCTTTAAGATTACAAAACTGATATGAGGAACTTTTTGTGAATCATATGCCAAAACCATATACAAATGCGTGTGCCATTTAGCCCATTTTTAAAGACAAGATTCTAACTTGCCATAGTGGGAAAAGCACAGGTGGTTATGAATAACATTAAAGATTTATTAGTTCTATTCAAACATCATAGTATGTCATGATAGTGTGACAGTGAGCCAGCATGCTGAACACCAAGATTCCTAAAGTGAAGCAGCTAAATGGAATGTACCATCATTAAATTCATTATTTACACCTATGCTTATTCTACTGTGACATATCAAAACATCTGCTGGGAAACGGGCCTTTGGTACATTAAAAGTTCTCATAAACATTTAAAGAAAAGAGGGCTTCTTTCTCTTACTGTATATTAAGATGAAACTTTTCTGAAGTGAATGAGAATGATTCATTTTCTTTTTCAGTGCTGATGAGAGAATAACCATTGCTTTGAATGACTGCCCACACAATTAACAACTCAACTCATTTACTGTGGTGAAGGTTCCAGAAAGCCTGAGGTCTGCTATGGATTTTAATGTAGGTCTTTAATCACTGCATGGCTCTGACAGTAGCCAAAAACTAGACTACTACAAATACAACAGTGCAGTCAGGGACATAGTTGTTAATGATTAAATGTTCACTCTAGCTAGATTTTTCTGCTCTAATGAGGGTCCTTCCCTGTTGCGATGGTGACCGCCCAATCTGGCAGCTCAAACCTGCCCAACCTGGCAGTTTGTTCAGCCTGCATCTCATTGTGTGTGGGGGTCATCCAGGTACATGAGGATTGGCCAGGCCCTACAGCTAGCAGACCAGGGCACAACGCCATTCAGGTCTGACATTATGGAGATATCTCATGGTTTTCAGCACATGCACACACACACATGCACAAAAAACACTGAACCCTCCTGAAAATAGAGCTGAAGAAATGAGCCCATTTGTTGACTGACCAACAACAATTTTGATGGTTGATTAATTATTTAAGTTATTTGTGATACAAAAACACCTTGAACATCCTTCCGCTTTCAGTGGGCTAGTGGGGGGAGAAACCATAACCTGGTTTCTCACAGTAACCTGGTTACTTAAGTGCAAAACACACAGTCAGTGATTCTACAAGTCTCTGAATTCTACTGGAGGGATGAACACCAATCAGCCAAAAGATGTTCTCTCATTTGGTATTTGAGGATGCTGGTGGAGAAGCTAACACACTGGTCCAAACTGCCCACATAGCATATACTTCACATCATTTTCATATTCATCAAACCATTCAGTGACTAATCGTATCCTACAGATGGGGGCCATGTCATCCTGGAGGAGATCCCTCCTGTGAGGATAGAAATGTTACATCATAGAATAAAGGATCACTCAGAGAAACTTTGTATTGATTTGCAATGGCACTTCACTCTAAGAGGACAAGTGGACCCAAACCATACCAACATCTGCAATCGTTATGTTTCTCCACTAATTTATTCAGGTTTTTCCTTGGTTATATGTGCAAGAACACTTTTCTACATGGAACTGAAAGATTACTGTTTTCAGAAAAAAAAAAGCATCATAAATGTCTAAACCAAATGTCAACACTGAATGATTAACAGATATACAGTAGAGGTTACTGATATTTAGGATAGTATTACTCACACTTTGAAAAGTCCTGTTAAGCTTCCTGTAAAGTGTTAACTTGGCATAAGGCAGGAGAAAGCAGCCAGTCAATCTTGGTGCACACAATGGAAACAAAACACACAATGGGTGTTATTCCTCTTACCCTCCCTCCTCCTTATCTCCACTCCCTCCCGAAAAACCACCGAGGAAGGGGTGTTCAAAGCCATCGCTCTGGTCCATATTCAAATGTGCGCTGCATCGCCTGCCTGCGCTCCCGTTGCGATCAGCACTTTGATCACCTCCAGTGGTAACTTCCACCAAAACATTTAAAATTAAAATCAATTCTGCCTTAACAACCTGAGCATTAGAATTAAACAGGTGTTTGGGAGAAAGTTGTTACAGAATTTGCAATTATGTTCTCACATACACACACCTTTAGTCAAACACACACCCACACACATGAACAGCCTGTCAGTGAAATTACAGAGTGGGAAAGAGAATGCCCTCTTGACTGAGTGCTATACCATGGGATACCTGATCTGTTCATTTCAATGTCAGTAGGTAAGAAAGTTAAAGAAAGAAAACAGCCAGACAGCAGCTACATGTGTTCAGTAAACAAAAGCTAATATTATATTCTTAGCATACGTCATATACATATTATTGTTGAAATTATATGTCAAGCTTGAAAATTAATGATGCCTTACTGTTTCGGACCTGGGTGTGGTAGAGAGAATGTGGAGTGCATGTTTGGTGTATGTACAGTATATACACACTTAATACATGCATGTATGCACACATGCAAGACCACAGTACAGACATGCAGCACTAACTGCATCTTCTCTAAATGCAGTAATTAATGCGGGAACGCTGCACTACTGTAGTTAATTACTGACTAAATGATCCATTTATATTTCACCGCTGGTTAAATTAACAGGGTTAAGTGAGACAGGGAGAGTGTAACTCACTTAACATTTGAGCTGATATCTCTTAGCTTCCACAGTGTGGGGGCTGCCCTGTCAGAAAACATCAACCAATCAAAAACAATTACACTCTGTGGAGAGACAGAAATACTCAACTGCTGCAAAACAATTATATTCCACAGCATCAGCTATAGAGTTATTTCATCTGCAATAGGACATAGTGTAACATAAACTGAAGTAAAAGTCATACTGCAGAAGAGACAGAGACTTATTATAACAGTAAGTGTCCTACAATGCTGATGGAACGAGGCTATGGATACACCCCAAGTCTCTTATATGATCTCCTCCCTCAACCCTGAAGTTGTTCCGGTCGAGCGAAAATTGACGACGTCCAAAGACTTATATCTGCTGTGAGAAGGATTTAGAAATGAGGAGACTGCCTGGAGGAGCCATGAGCGAGGAAACGAGACCACCCTTCGTGAAGTATTTTATGGACCAGCATGCCCCCTTTACTGGCAATCATTTGGTGGCTGGACGCTTCAGATGTAGGATCAGAGGAAAGGATGCCTCTTGACTCTAAAAATGCGTTTCCTCGATTTCTGTCTCCGCACATCTTACATGAGCAGCTCGATTTCTGTCTCCGCACATCTTACACGGGCAGGACTAAGACAAGGAAGAGATGTAAGTGAGGGAAATGTGGAGACTTGAGATGTACCCGGAGTCAACAGTACAGATTTTGATATAAGTTACTATTCTCAACCACATCTTTGATTCTCTGCGGTCATCATGTTATTAGAAGTTATTAAAAGGACACTACTACACCTTCCATTGCCTTTGGGTGACAGCTCAAAGGCAGTGAGCTAAAGCCAAAACCCTACTAACTGACAGATGAAGAACAGTAACTCTAACATGATCTACAAGAATATTACAGAGCTTCATTTAAATCACCTCTCTCTGTATCTTATCTGCTATCTGACCAGTGTGTGATAAAAGCACTTCCAGGTACTTGGGTGGGAGGAGAGAAAGAGGACAGATAAAGTAAATAAGTCAGAGAGTGCATACGTGCCAAGCACTGAGAACGAGAGAAGATCAGATAGTTGACATGAACAACACTACTGCTGAGAGAGAGAGAGAGAGAGAGAGAGAGAGAGAGAGAGAGAGCGAGAGAGAGAGAGAGATCAAGGGTGAACTATAGTGATACCAAGCGAGTGATTCTCAGTTAAAGATAGCCACCACAGGCCATGCTGGAGGTGGTCAGTTATTACTGCTCTAACTAATCCACCTACACATTGCTATTTCTGCACTGTATGACAATTAGTTTCCAACTCCAGACAAGTGACCGAGACGTATGTAGTGTAATGTGCTCACTGTATAAGAAAAACCATAAATAAATGCAGAGCATACGAAGCATGTACAGTATACTGTATTGTGCAGAGCCACACCAATGTATATCAAAGTTTTAAAAAAACTTGATAGAAACAGAAAAATACTTCTTAGCCTGAAGCTGCGATGTACCGATAAAAAGCAGAGACGCACCGATTGCAATTTTCTCAGCCGACTGCAATTTTTAAGTCTGAACTGCCAATTCCGATTTTGGCCGATTTCAGTTTTCTTTCTTTCTAAGAACTGCAGTTGACAACATATACAGATACTTTTGTAGCTTTTCCTTAATGAAGAATTAAACTGTAATAAAAATAAAACACTGAATAAAGTTTTACATTTTCTGTCTTTTTTTTTTTTTTTTTTTTTTACAGACCAACTAAAAATGAAGTGCAGTATTTGTACTTCTCCAAATATAAACAAGTGCAACAGGTAATAGAAACAAGGAAATGTCTGTTACATCAGTCCTACCGAGTGTGCAGTTCTTTAGGATGTGGCTGAAGTTTGTATTTGCTGTGTTTTACCACTGGTTGGACACATGTAGCGAGTAACTCCCTCAATGTGTACTACTTCGTCAGAAATTTGAACGTAGTTTCCCTTCTCCAAGGTGTTTCCGTAGGCTTCTCTGTGCACTATTTGCACACCATGTGCTTCCAATGAGCGAGTGAACACACGCCTGGTACAGACACAAGCGCAAGCCTTGCTCGAGGTACATGCGAGATCCTACACGCTGCACACTAAGCGCTTGGTCTGTGCCAAAGCATGTGCAACGTGGACTGTCGTGCCTCTAAATCTGACTGGCACAGAACTGAAGATCTCAGAGTGATCAGCCGGTCACCAGTCAAGGCCGATCACACTGAAAACCAACCATTTATGATCTCTGCCGATCAATTGGTGCAACTCTGCTAAAAAGAGAGTGCCTTAGTTGAGGGGAAGGTGAAGAATGAGAAGGGTCCTTGCCTTGAAGTTGGTTTGTCTGTTTGGTGAGGGGTCAAGGGTTGTCTGTGGAGCCTGTAGCTGCTGTTGCCATTGCTGCAGATGTATTTGCTCCAGCTGCTGCTGTTGTAGCTGGGACTGGAGTTGGAGGATGTATTGATCTTTCTGAGCCAGCTGGCTGCTGAGTTGCTGGTGACTCTGACGGAGACTGGCCTCGCTAGACACAAGGGCCTGGTAGCACTGACTCAACTCTTTGTACAGCTGTCAGAAAGCACAAACAAGACACATGGGTTGGAAAACCAGAGAGAGGGCAGGAAGGGAGTTGAGGAGGCAAAGAAATAGGTTAAGTCAGCCAGAGACGGGATGTCAAATGAAGGAAAATCACTTGTGAGACTACATGACATGGAGACTGACAAATGTTTTCAAGTGAGGCTGTTTTCTTTTTTTCCATAGTAATAGGAAAGGCATATGCTAAAATCATCTAAGTAATAATGAAAAGGAAAAACAGAAGGACAAGCAACAAAGATAATATGAAGTGAGACCAAAAATGTTCATGTTTTATGACTAATACCCCAAGACTCTCTCCGAAAGTCCATTCACAGTAACATGATACAGCAAGAAAAAACTATTTTGTGGCACTAGTAAAATAACAGTAGGTTACAGTTAGCTTGGAAACAAATGACCACAATGGGTGAGACCTAAATGGAGTGCAACAGAGTAGTTATAATAATGATGAGTTTGAGGTTTGGCATATGTGAGTACCTTTTGATAGGAGGTGGTGTCAGCAGTGTGTGCCTCCTCTTGGTTCCTCAGGACTCTCTGTGTGTCTAGGTTCAGTCCTTCCAATTGCTTGATCAGATGGCTCTGCTCTGTTGCATGCTCTGTGCTCTGTCTATACAGGGACTGCACTTCTGCAAACTCACCACTACACATACATACATACATACATGCAACATAACTGAGTAAGTAAGGATTTAAAAATAGTCCCAATTCATACTGTACCTGCACTGTGACTGTTGATGTAAGAATGTTGCATATCAATATGTGATAGACCTGCCCTGCCATTCCTTTCTATATTAATACAGTGAAATGCCTTTTTCTAAATCTAAATTATGGTTAGAAATATAAAGATTCAAAATCAAGATGGTGTGAGGAAGGCAAATAACTTGAATTATCTAATTCATTGATTTTTTTTTTCGTTGTGTAAAATCTGATGCATATCAAATTTAAAATATACAAATAATTACATACAAAGAATACTACACATACCACATCAGTGTAATGAATTAAGAACAATTATATACAGTACATGTGACTCGGTTTTCCCTCAATAGCATGCATTAGCATCAAAGTTCATTTGTGAAATTTATTTTGTGTCCCATGGCATTACCACAAAGTGCTCCTCTAACTCCTCCATCTTTAATCACCCAGCTAAAACCTTAAGATCTGTCTCTAGCCCTGGTGTGACTGACATGTCAGAGTGCTTCTGGCATTAAAACAGAAAAGTAGTTAAAAAAGGTTGAGATTACCACTAAGGCTCCTACGGTTCTCACAGTTTTTATCATATCGACTAAAGCTCAGCCAAAGCCTGCCCAGTTTCCCTTTTCTCCCTCTTTTAAAGCACATAGACTATGCAGGGCTTATCAAGTGGCTTTAGGCGAGCCAGAGTGGAAGAAATGTGTCACCCCCAAGCCTCACAGCACAGAGCGCAATATGCTCACTGCTGAACTCAGTAACCTATGTGAAGTGAGGTATACTTATAGAGACACACAGGAACAATCTATACCATCTTTAACTAATGAGATTACTGTAGAATAAATCACTTGGGTCATTACAAGCAGGCAGGGGCTGAGGTTTAATGGACAAAGCACCAGTTGATGGGGCTCACCGAAGTTGCCCAAGTTGCCCCTCTTTTTCTTCGACCTCCCTCTCTTTGGAAGAAAGCTGAACTGCCAGACTCCTACTGTGTCTCTGCAAGCCAGAAAGCTCTTGGCAGGCATTGTGTAGCTCCACTTCCAATTCCTGTTGAAATAAAGCAAAGCACTTTCAGAAAAAAAGGAACAATCTGATAATTGAGAGGCTTTTGCAATATATACTAAAAAACAGTTAAGACACTGACGATAACATGAGATGATCAAAACATATACAGGAATCACACCATGAGGGTGAAACTATCATGGGAACATTGCTATTGGTGTAACAGCATTATGGGGGAACTGAACTGCCTTGGTGGAGGTTTGCTCTCTCTCAGTGCTGTCTAGTTTTTGATTAAACTGTTTGTGTTGTTGAGTGAATCTGGTGGCCATTTATTTAAGCTGTATGTTGTACTGTCAAGCAGATACTGGTAAGTGTTTAAATGTATGGACGTAAAAAGATCCCTAAATTTGTATTAGCTGTAGGTCTACTGTATATTGTCAGATGGTTATATTCGTCCACCCACTGTTTAGAAAATGTATCAACGATTCGATAAGTTTACTTTATCTATGCATGCACGGGATTACATGATACATTTCTGGATAAATATTTGTGATGTCAAACAAATTGGCATTCTGTATCCACCACACACCCTATATTCTCCATCTCCATCTTTCAAATCAGTGTATAATACAAAAAATGAGGAACAGGTGGAGTGTCTTAGGATGTGATGGATGTGATAAACTAGTTGCTGGGCTTCATCTCATCCAAATGTAATTACTCTGCAGCCCTGACTTATTCAAGACTTTCCGTCTTACTCCATTTGACTAGGATAACCATATGTTTCATAACAAGTAGTCTATAAGGATGGGTCATAATGTGAGGGTCTTCTGCAGCTCCTACGTCCTGACTCTAGTGTTGGCGAGCAAGTGATTTCTGTAAGGAAATGAAATGTGAATGAAAATTCTTCAAGGACCTTGACTGTATTGACCTACACTAGTGACTAAGCAAAGTGAGATGTTCTGAATTTGCATTTGTATAACAGAAAATGCACAACCACTATGAACGCTTATAGCTACACATGCAATTTGTGGTTTTCAGTCTTCAGTTGTGGGCATCAGGTCAGTACAGGGAAAATCTGTGACCATGTTAAATTGTAATTTTCCTTCCTTTGGATATAGTTTTAAATATTTAAAACTGTGTGATTTGCTACAGACATGTTTATATGGTAACATGCTGAGGAGGATCAGGTATAAAGGATCAAAGAGTTCAACCTAGAGGATAAGGCCCTTCCTGTATAACTTTTGAGTGGGTGTGTGTGTCTGAAAGGACTTGTCCCTGTGTTCTCACCTTGACTCTGGCCTGGGCAGCATCCCTCTGGTCTCGGTGGCTGTTGGCCTGCCTCTCCTTCTCCTCCAGGTCAGCTCGCAGAGCAGCACAGCAGGATGTTAATCCCTGTTTCTCTTCCTCTAGAGCCTGCAGCTCCTTCTCATTCCTCCTACACTCTGTCTTCATTTCCTGGATAAGAGAGGTGTGTGAATAAGAAAGAGATTGTGAGGTCATGAGTGCCAAATAAACAAGTGACGAAAGGAAAGGAATAGAAAAAGTAGCACTTCAAACTGAGCAAATGAAAAATGGAGTGATACAAAAAGAGAAGCAACCCATTGGGCTGAGGCTGAAATGAATATGTAAACAATGGACTGTCTTTGCTGCGGGAGCCCCCTGCATGGTCCGCTCATTGGCCAAGGTCACCTGTGCTGTAGGACTGGGCCACGCAGCCAGATGTCAGCTGGCGTGGGCCGAGCTGTGCTGCAAGAGATGGGCTCATGCAGGTACAGAAGCCAGTCCGTCTGCTTTAATGACAGACTCCTGATGAGAATGGTGCTTGCTGCAAGACCCATTAGACTCAACCTAGATCTCCTTTGATGCTGTCCCCCACGATTTCTTGCCATGAGACCTCAACTAAGCCTGTGTAAGGACCTTTCCCTTATCAATTAATCATAGTCGAGGTCCCATCTAAGCATAATTAAGGAGAAACCACATCATCACATGCACACTTTTCACTTACCCCCACTGAAGCAATCATAAAGTATTTATCTGCAAGTTAACTACCTGCTTTACTTTCTCTCCCTCTTTCCTTCTCACACACACCCTTTTGAGTTGTTAAGTATTCTCTGTTGCCAGTAGCAAGAAATAAAGCTAAAAGCTCGAAAGGCTGAGACTGAGCAAGGGCGAAATGCAAGAGAAGACAAAGACAGAGATTGTGTTCAAGAAGACTGCACAATCCTCCTCCTCCTCTAAATGATTCAAACGCCTGTGGCTATAGCCACAGGGGACTTGTCATGTTCAGTGCCACACAGAAGAGACACTTTTTGACTCTGAGGCCCAGACTGCCACTGAAAATCTGTTCCACCAACCTCAAGTTCCTGGCTCTTATCGACCAGTTGCTCATGCAGAGCTGTCAGCTCCCTCTTCATTAAGGCACACTCCTCGTCCACTGCCGTCCTCCTCTGCACCAAGCTGTTAATCTCCTGCTGCTGCCCAGCCACTTTCTGTGTGTCAATGACAAAAAAAAAAAAAACAAGAGCAACAGAGAGGAAAAAGACAGAGAGGAAGAGACACAGAAAAAGACAGTTACATCACACATTGAGTCTTGATAACATGAAATAAAAACAGGGTTTAGTTTCCTGACCAAGGTGTGAATAACAAAGAGGGCAAACTTTTTTCCCCTTGGGACTGTTGCAACAATAATCAGGATGCAAGTACCAGCTAATTTCATGACAAATTGTTAAGCAGATTATTTTCTTGATTAACTGATCAATTGTTAGATCTACAAAGTGTCAGAAAACAAATATTACAATCTGATACTCCTTTTAATTCTATAGTGAATGAAAACATATTAAAGCTTCTTGCAAGGTTCAGCCCAGATGTCAGCAGAAAGGATGCGATGACTTTTAGTGGCCAGCCACTTTTGATGCCAGTATATGTTCACCCTTTGTCTTAGTGGCATTAGTAGGAGGAGGCTCGGCTCTTAACACTGCAGCAGCTGGGGGTTGGCATTGGCTGGTAATCCTCAGCCTTCTGTGGGTACAGCCTCCTCTCAAATAACACTGTGCTTTGGTATACAATTAATTGCCATGTTGAGGGAAATCACTCAGATATATTGAAATAGTGGATTTAGTATACTAAATCCACTATTGCTAGTGTACTCTTAGTTTGACATACTAAGAACAGAGGAGCTTTAATAGAGATTTATACTTGAGAACAAAATAAATGTAAATGTTAATAATGAGGTAGGCAAGAAAAACTTTAACCCCAGTAGTGCTCTATTGACACAACAGAAGAAAGGGTGGGGGGGTACTGCCAAATTAAGAGGTCTAGGGCAGAAAGATTAGCATTTGAAAATTCCCAGTGCAGGTTAAAAAAAAG
>NW_018127895.1:630992-642762 GCF_001952655.1 Monopterus albus | reverse complement strand
TAAGAAAGACGAGGAGAGGGGGGGGGGGGTGGAGACCAAGAAAAAAAACCCCATCAAAGTTGGAGAGCTGAGACATTAAGAGGAATCTGAGATCCTGTGTGGACTCAGTGGACCATCACAAATCCCAAAAAGAGGAAAAAATCATTTAATCACTATTTGGGTAAGTATGACACAGAGTGTAAATGAGATGAATGAATGAATAAATGAATGTCAGAGGGTCAGATGACACCGTACAGAGTCTATTGCTATTAATGAGCTTTTATTAAGCTCATTAATAGATTTCTGTGACAGCAAATTCAGAATGCATGGAATAAAACATCAAACTGCAGAAATAGGTTTACATTAAACACAAAGTTTATATGGATTAGGAGTGATGAATAAACTCGAGCTTCAAACAGCTAATAAAAGGGATAGTTTTACTCAGTCACCCGGTTTGCACTGTTAGTACACCTTTAGGTGGAGGCTGGTAAGCCTTCATGTTTATTAGTATTACAAAAGGTTGGGTTTGCGACTTATGTAGATCTGCCATTTGTTTAAGCTATTGATGATAGCTACATTATTTATGATTGATAAATTTCATTTTCAATATGATGAATTTTCACTTCACCATAGCCTTATTGAAAACAACCAGCCTTCACTCAGTAGAATTCAGCATACAACTGTTGAGCAATAAATTCCAGGGAAAACGTAGGTCTAATATCGATGTCCGACAGTAACTTTATGGTATATTTCTAGCACGAAATCATCAGTAAGACTTAAAAACTGATTGAAAGAAAATAACACACCCCCATCAAAAGGGTTACGGTATAGTATTTAGAAGTCCCTGTACTTTTGTGACATTCATTTGCATCTGTATGAAACCTGTGAGACGTCGCACTATGTTGGCTGACTCCACAAACTCGGCCCCAAACTAGGACGTTTGTTATGTAATGTAACCCCAGATTTTATGAGTACAGACAGAGCCCTATATGCAGAAGTACTTGGGGACCACACAGCAGGAGGATATGGAAAAAGTCTCTTTAGTATTGCATGAGAACATGGAATAAAGCCAATGGCGATAGCCTTAGAGGGTAAAGCCTATACAAAATAGAACTGAAAGTCTGACATCACAAACATCGACCTCCCTGGTGAAAACCAGGCCTAAAAAAAATAAAATAAATCAACATTATTCAACCCACCCAACACACACACACACACACACACACACACACTTCTGTGCACAAAACATCTGCACATATTATGTGCTTCTGTGAACCACTATTATAACTGGACCGTTGTTTAGATGGTCGAGAAGGGGTAATGTTAAAAAAAAAAAACAAAGACTGGAAAGCAGTCACTGCAGCAGTCAGTGTCATTAGAAACAAACATGATTCCAGATAAGGGATGCTAACGACGGACACTGACAGATGTTTCAGTGAAGGGATGATGATTTGGAGTAAATTACACTAGTGATGTCATTATCATTAGCCATCATACATCAAGAAATATTACTCACAGGGCAATGTGAAAGAAAACAGATGAGCACGAGAAAGAGCTGGAGCTCTTGAGATTCTGCTGGTCTTTTCTTTTTTTTTACATTTCTCTAAGCTAAGAATAAAAACCCTCCCTTTAACTTTCACTTGCTCAATTAAAGCTGATCATTGGCCAAAGGCAGAATATCATATATACATATGATCGGTTTTCAGTTCAATATAAAGAGATTTTCTCTTTGTCTGTTTTACTGTAAATAACACAACTACCAACCTTTCTGAAGTAAATACGTCAGACATGGTTGAATGGCATCCCATCAGGTTACTTTAACCCAATATTTTCCATCACTGACAATTTTTGTAATGAATGGCAGAAAAATCTGAAGGCTAGCCATCATTTTGACAGATTAGAAGACAGATGGTAATCTACACTAACTTAAAATTAGGCTGCTAAAATGCCCAGTAATTTCTATGGTGTTGATAAACAAAGTGAAAAAGAGGAACTGATGTGTTGGATGAAGGACAACTGAGACCATACTCAATGCATCTCACTATCGGGCGCTGCCAGCATGTTGAGGAGTCACGGACTGGAGGCAACAGAGCACGTCTGTGACCACAACAGATCACAGAAGGGTGCAGCTGTGCCACTGGCAGAAGGAGCACATGCAGCAGATCCTTCCTGGTGAAGTGAGTACTTCAGGATTGGGAAATCCTACTTTCAGAGCAACCTACATTTACTTCAGGAAAGAAATGTTCCTGGTCTTGAGAACTTTGGTTGAAGTGAAGCTGGCAAGTCCAGTCTCCAGTTCGGCAACAAAGCACAGGTTCAGCTTTCAGATCAAAATGATAAGGGCCATGAGAAACCTAGTGACGTTCACGTCGGCAGCAGGCTAATACTAGAGCACGTCAGCTGAGTTCAATTCAATTAGCCTAACTTCATGTAAATAGGCTTTTCATATTTTAATGGTAGACTAATTCTCTCATTTTGTAAAATTGCACTGTTCATATTTATTTGTTTAAGCACAATGGCCAGTGTTTTTAGTGGTGCTGACATGAAGAGTGGCTGCACAAAAGCTCGTTCTGTATAATAATTACAAAAATTTTTTTTAAATTAAATGCTATTAAATCTCTCATCATTAAAAAAAAGAAAGTTAAATTGATGTGTAATAATAAATTGACAGAATCTTTATGACCCTGTCCATCAAAATGACAACGAGAAAGTCTAACGTGACCTCTGCATCCCATTAATGTGACGAAGATCGAACGCACATATACTTTACCTGTTCCATCTCCTGTATCTTGTAATCTTTGGTCTGAAGGATCTCCAACACTTTCCTGTCCTTAATCTCAGCTTTGTGCTTCTCACTAGGAGTAAGAGGAAAGGAGCAGGTTTATACACTTATTTGCTATTAAAGCAGTGCACTACACAGGGCTTCCCCACCAAGTTGTAAACTTTTCTGTTAAGCCCACTAGCACCTCTTTTATCATAATGAAGGGAAACAAAAACAAAGCATCAATTGGGGACCTGTTTGTTTCAACTGCTTCAGGGCACCAGCACCCTCCCCCCCCAATTCCCTCTACTCATCACTTGCTCCCATCTTCAAGGTCTTTTCTCTGGTCTCTTTGCCTCTTCTGATCAGCCCTCTCCCCCAGTAGACACTAAAATAAATATCTGGTGTCCCTGGAGGAGCTGGAACGCAGGCTGGTCTAGCTAAAGCTCCTCATATACTGGGCTGTGTTCACCATGTCCTGAGCAACCAACCAATCACTCTACAAGATCCACACAGGAAGGGGAAGGAAGGATGAATTGTGGTTCCCAGTGGGCACCAGCATTTGGCTGGAGTCAACAGAATTACCATGTCAATATTCTTCTGCACACTGGGTGAGATACAATACACATACACTCTCTGGTTGCATGTTCCCCCACCAGTCTCAATGGACCAACATACTTTGATGGGTTTCCTAAGGGGCTATAAAGGAACTGAAGAGGGTGTGGAGAAGGAATGAGAGGCACAGGTATCAAGCAACTGCAACATGCTGCCTCAGTGTGTTTTCCCCCTATTAAGGGTCTACTAACAACTGACAGACCTCAGAAAGTATGTGATATGCACCCAAGATAGAGAAAATTTCCTTCTAATCTATCCCCAAAAGAAAAAACTCAGTAAAAACTTAAATACTGAATAAAGTTTTAAACTAATTTCAACTACAGTTGAACAACAAGTAGTGAAAAACAGAGTTCCAACTGCAATGACACCTGCACAAAAGACAATTTAAAGGTTTTTTTTCCTAAAAAAAGAGGAATACTTTTCATTTATCCAGTTGTGCGTCATTAGGATTTGTCTTTTCTGAAAGTTCCCATGCTACCGTTTTTAGTATATCTAAACCACACTGAAAAAGAGGTCATATTCAATCTCACAATTTATCCAATAAAGACAAGTATTTGGCAGGAATGTTCTCACTGACCAGAAAGGGAGCAGCAAAAGAAGAGTGTTTCATTAAAAGGGTTTCCATGGTTGAACTGCTAGACCGGGGATAAGAAGGCTTAAATCAGCATCTGCACCAGATTCTGTCGTAACCCCAGCAGAATGCCCAAGGTGCCTTACACACCCCTTAACCAACTTTCACACATATTTCTCTTCTCTTGTGAGATAAAGGAAGTTTCAGCTGTTAAGCTTCCCAGGTAGCACTTTGAAAGATGAATCTACTCACCGCTCAACCACCAAACTAACAGCCTGGGTCAAGTCTGGATTTGCCACTTGCAGGCGTTTCCATAGAGACCACACAAACTCTTTGTCTGCCTGTGAAAACAAAGGATTCAGTGAGTCAACAGCTGCTACTCTTAATTGAGAGCTTGTGATTATTTTATCTTAAAATGCAGTGAGGCCTACAAGGAAGGTCACAAAAAATCTCAGCATTTCTCACTAAAATAAATTATATAGGATCCTCAATGACATTATATGATAGCAGGGGAAGCCAAACAATAACTAAAACATCTTGTACAAAACTGTTTTGACATGGCCTGCCTTCTCTAATTATGAGGCTCTCTTAACCGGAATCTCCATCACTGAAATGTGGCCTTCGACTCAAGGGGAGCAGGCATTGACACTTGTCATTATGAACTATTTATGACTGGGGAGAGCAGGGATCTAAATCAAAACACAGCAGTCGAGCTTGCATTTTCTTTATTAATCAGTTTCGCTCTGGATATGTTTTCCACTATAGCTCCAAAGTAACTAGCCCCAAAGAAACTCAAAACTGATGACAGAGAGAGTCATTTTTAAGTAGAAAAACACAGCAAGTGCCTGACACATTTCCAATTCAAATTCAAACATTTTTAAGCCACATTACATTTAATGAGCGACATCTAAAAACTACATTTTCTGACATTAAAAGACAGAATTATACCAAATTGACTTAATATAAAATTATCTGATAAATTATGTTCACATCATCATAAGATAAAAGTCATCCCTCCCACTGGTATCTACTGGTCTCCAATTAGTACATGAATTTTAACCCCTTTTCAAAAGTGTCTTATCAATTATTTACTGAAATGGCAGAAGCAGACCTTGACAAGACCATAAGCTGAACATATAAAGTGGAAGGACTGTGAATCTCTGTCTCTATATCCATCTGCGTGTATACAGAGTAGGAGCAGGGTGAAGAGAGATAGAGATCTCACCAAATCAACCCTGCAATGCAGCTAACGATGGAATTAAGAAGCATGGTTGACTTGAAATAGGTGGTCTCCCTCTGACTACCCTTTGGCTGCCATTAGCTGATCCACAGACAAGTGTTCAGTCAGGACCCTCATCAAAAGGTCTCCTCTGCCTATATGTACTTAAAGATGCAATGAATGTGTGTTTGATGATTGCTGAATTATTCATTTTGAATCTAGACACCAAAACACCATCGGCTAAACATATCAAAGAGGGCCACTGGAATTGAGCCACAAATTAATAAAATTATCATGATCTAGAAGGAACATTTGCTGACCGACAGATCAGACTATTTGTAGTTAATGGCCGTCCTGAAGTACGTCTTGCCAGTGACTAAGACATCAATGGTATTCAAATGCAACTATTTAAATAGTAGCATGCACAACTAAAGGTCCCTATTAGATGGAATCACTGACTTTCTACTCTGGACAAGACCACCAAGGATGGTTTCTATGACAGTTCGAGGTAAGGCAGCTGTAGATGTCAGTCTGAAGTGAACAAACTACCACTGGAAAACCGGTAGCATTATGATGTAGTACATTGCAAATGAAAGAAACATTTTAAGACAAGTGTTAGAGTGAAAAGTTTCTCTCATTTGCATATCAAAATGTTTTTAGGGCAAAGACCAACTTAGTGACACTCACACCAGTTAAAAACATTAAATGAGATGGAGAACTGTTTTAAGATGATATTCAATTTGCAGTATGGAATTTGTCTAGAGTCAAAGTGTCATACCTTTATTTTGCATTTTCTTAAAAAATATCCCCTAATTATAACAATTCATTACATTATCCCAACACTGGAAACGCCATAAGTTAAATTAAATCATCACTCTCTGCTGCAAATATTTTGCAATATTTTTGCAGTTTTTTCAAAACTAAAAAAAAGGACTCAGGCTCAAAATATGACTAAATTCAGAAAGTTAAAATCAAAACTCACATTCAACTTTATACACAGGATAAGTAAGTTAGGTGGTATTTATATATAGTAACCCATCACTTGCTGTATCACACAGCTGTCCATCTACCTGTATGGCAAGGTACTGTGGATATGCAAAGTGAGAAACACTGAGTGCAGTTCACTCATGTTATTAGACACCACCTGATGGTGACTATGCAAGGACATCCTCCCCTCAATCACTGGCTCTCTAAGAGGAGCTGAAAAGCTCTCAGACCTGCTCTTTAGCACTTTTATGCATCTCTGTGTTTGTATTTATTTGGACAAATAAAAAGGAGGGTCAATTATTTGAAAAGTTCTCTGGAAATAAATATTTGCTGCACTAACTCTCTGAAAACAGATATGCTTTGCAATTTCAACTGCTATTCATAAACCTCAGAACTATAATCATGATTTCATTCATTTCAGTTAACATTAATGGAGCTGAAACAAAAACAGCCAACCATGGTCACTTCTAATATGCATTGGATTCTCACCAGAACTCCATATGTTAGACTTAACTACATTAAACAATTTAGACAATTTAACTCACTGATTAGTCAATAAACAGAAAATGAATCTGCAACTACTTTGATAATCAAATAATCCCTCTATATCTTAAGCAAATATGTCATATATGTTCTGATATTTTACAAATATTTTATGCACCTAAAATATAAGGGTTTGATGTTTTTCTTTGTCACACACAAAACAATAATGGGAATTACTGGGACTGTTGGTTGGACAATAGGTCATTTTGGTATGTGGAGAAATTACAGAATTACAGAAAGAGCAAAAAGTGCAATGCAGTTGCGTGTAAGTTGCATATCCATCCTTGATATATATACACTCATACACACCTGGCATTGCATCAGCTCGTCTGATAAACTCTTGACTTGTTCCTCCAAAACCAGGATACGAGTATCGTCTTTGAAGGACATTTTGGCACTGGAACAGAAGCAAAATAACAAGTGAGACGCGTTTGGAGCATCCCTTAACAGATATAACACCTGTAGCAGTGGACAGTACGATAAAAAAAGGGAAAAAAGTAGCAAGTCGTCATGTTAAGACCGTTCGTATTTGATCACTGTGAATCTGGAAATGGATGCAACTTATCTTTTGAAAGCAATATCGACAGGGGATTTGTATTTTAATCTAACGTTAGCTAAGTTAAAGCACCATAGCAAATTTGCATGATGATACAAGCAAGCTCACCTGATGCTCTTTAGTATAAGTGTAGACAGTTTGTTTCTTAGCGACCTGCCTGGCTAACCTACTAATCAGGGACCTATCATACAACACTGTTATCAGGAGACTACCACAACATTGAGATACTGCAGTTAGCAAACATAGCTAATGCTAACGTTAGCCACTAAAACATTCATGTTGACCGTTTCTTGTGAGCTGTTTAAGATCTTCGGAGTAAAGTATAATTCCCCGAACAACCTCAACACGTACTTCAACGACAGTATAATTAACCATCCACTGAATAGTAATTGTTGATTTTTTTTTTTTTTTACAAAGCCTAAATAAACTTTGTCACTGAATCACAACGTTACCAATAACTACCGAGATACAGTTCTCCTTTCAAAGAAGCCCGCTGTTTCCGTTTATGTCCCTGCCTTCACGTCATTTCACGACAGTTACCATTCATCTACGACATCCTGCTCCGAATCAACGTTGTGTTGGTACTTTTAGTGCAGCTACACATTTGTATTATCCATATTATTCATTTTTAAGAATATACAGAACTTTTCAAGAATACGGTCTTGAAATATCAGAAGACCATATCATATATAAATCATCAATCAATAATAATCTTTATTGCCAAGTATGTTAAAATACAAGTGTAGAATTAGCAGTAGTGTAATTGAAAATCATATGGAATAATAAAATGTTACACAAATCACTAGATAAATATCACAGTGCCAAAATTACAATAACATTCATAAAAAGATATTGTAAAAACATTGATATCAGACACGTGTATGCACAGTACAGAGTCAAAACCCTATTACAGATGTATGATGGTCATTTTTACTACAAAGAATGAGGGTTCCCCTGCGTCTGCAAGCCCAGTTTTACAAGGCTATAAATCTCTTTTGTTATATAAAAGCTCAACAGCCACATGAATGACTGTAAAGAGGAATGGCATTGATGTGATTTTGATCTTTATATGGCACTTTATGTTTAAAATGTTGTTTTCTTTTAATAGATACACTTATGTCTTACCCCTGTTGATATTTGCCTTGTTTTATATGTTTTTAATGATCCATTGAATCTTGACTCCACAGTGGGAGCCTTAAGAACTGAATTAGAAGCAGGAAAAGATGGACAAAGATGAGTGTTTGACATCTGTTTTCCTGGTGAGACAGGACAACTCCATATTGTGTAGCTAATGTACTTAAGCCAGACTTGGTGCACAGCATAAGAGAGTAAAATGAAGAAATATGAGGACTGGCTCTCCTTTTCAGTCTGAGAAATGTTAGTTCATCTGCTCACTGTCTCTCTCTTTCTCCCTCCCTCACACACACACACACACACAAAGAGAAAAGATGCAATTGACTTAGCATGATTAGGCTGTTCCTTGACCCACAAACAGTGCCTCTCATTAAGATCCTCATTTGCCAAACAATTTTAGAGGCAGTAGACTGGTACATAATGTGCAACATCTGCCTGCCCCCTGTTTTCTGTTCAGACACATAAACTGACATGGTATCGGTAAATAAGCGACCCACACGATCTCTCTCTCTCTCTCTCTCTCTCTCTACACTACATTTGCTACAGGGTTTGGGGTGTTGTCCCTGTGGTTGCACCTCTTTCTTAACTAAGATACAGGTCATATGACAGTATATAATCTTAGTTCTCTCTGAGGAAACTAGTAATTGAAATGCATCATCTTGCGACTATCCCCTCTTTCATAATCCAACGCAAGTAATTTGGCGCCCGACACTTCTACTGGCTCACATGTTCTACACAGGCATGTTGTACCTTGTTTTGACCATGACTGCTGCTTCTCTTTTTATGTCTAAAGCAGCCTCTATCTCCCTCCCGGTTTGTTGTCTGTCCCACTAATTGAACACTTTCAAATCATCAATGATGTACTTCCTGCATTACAAAATAACTAAATACATAAAATAATAATAATAATTTTTCACATATTCAGCCTCTATCTAGAAGCTTTTATTAGATATATAAAACAGGTCACACACCATGATAGTGATGACTTCAAATGCACATTCAAAATGCAAGTTATTTATTATTTTTCTTCTTTAATCATCATGAGGTATAGATAGGGTACAGCATTATTGACATTAGGCTCTTTGTTCAAAACCACATTATCAGGAGATGTATTAAAAGAAAAGGGTAGTGTGAATACCTTAATTTAATTGGAATTAAGCATTACACAGAGTTGTTGTATAAGGAATCACTGATCCACTGTCATAATAAGAATAATATTGTAATGCAAAATGAAGAGTGAATCCTTATTTCAACACTCAATCATTAGCTTGTCTCCAGGCAGTCATGGGAACTCTGGAGTTGTGACTAAAAAGAGACTCATGCTGCAATATTTATAGCCATTTTAAGTTTAATTGCAATCTGTGGTTGTGACATCTGTTGATATAAATCACAGCTCTAATAACAAACAAGTGATTAAAGTCTTCCTCTGATGGAAATGCTACTTATTTGTCATAACGAATATCACTTATAACATTAGTTCATACCGTATGTGTAACAGAGTGTACATGTACACTCAACAGGTCTTCCTAATTTGTTGTGTCGCTGAGATTATATGCCCTGCCCAACCAAATGAAATACTCCGTCATTATAATTGCACAGCATGGTTTAACTTCTTTAAAGGATACCACAGAATATGAGTAACTCAGACATATAGCAGAAAATATAAACAAAATGTAAACCCACTAGTGTTTAAAGTTGACTTTGCAGGCCTCGCATGTCTAATTGCCCAACTTTTAAAATGTGAGGAGCCACCCCTTGAAACAAGATAGCTCTTGCATTGACAATCCCAGTAGTCTCACATCTGTTCTGCTTCGGTGAAATCACAGGGAGGTTCAAGTGCTAGGCAGCATTTAATCGGCCAAGGGAAAAAGTGACACAGAATTGTGATCATGCAAATGTAACCGGCATGAAAAATTCAAGAACCAAATGACAAGCTGTGCTGATGCTGACAGAGGAAGGAAGAGAGGCACATTCCGGGGAAAAACATGACACTCCATGGAGAATTGTAAAAGCACAGTCTCCGCCTGCCACCTCAGGTAAGCGTGGGGATACTGTCTGCATTAATGTGGCCTAGCTTTGATGCAGAGGGGGGAAAGGAACCTGAGAACTGCAGGAGAAGACAAGAGATATTAAAGAGTCACAAGTCCCCAGATTTAAAGGAACACTGATTGTGCAAATTGAAGTTGGGATTTAAAACCTGCACAGTGTTTAGTAGAACATCACTCCCCCCTGCATGGAAATGAGACAAGCTCCAACATGAAAACTCTCTGAACGCAGTCACTTTGTAACATGTTTTATGGCTCTATTTGTTGAGTCTCTAATTGTTTCCTGTTTAATAAGTTTAGATAATAATAAGCTTGTATCACACAACATGCCTTTTGAAATCGGTTGGCCATCACAAAGCTTTGAAACTGCAATAAATTCATGTTCAATTTCTGACATTTTAAGACTTGTTTGTGCACATTTCTATTCAACAAATGACCCAAGGAGGGGTATTATATCCCTCACTGGTGTCTGTGGGAGAATTATTAGCCACCCCTGACCTCAAATATGAGCTATCCACATGCTGAATCCTGTGAGACCTTGGACTGCCTTACAAAACCCCAGGACAGAGAAAGCATTGATTACTACTTCTCTTCAGCCTTTAGACATATGATATCTGTACACCTAAATCAGACAGCTCTTGCTCAAAACCTTCCCTCACTACAAACCTTCCGCTCTGTCTTTGCCATCATGTGTATTTCTGTATGCATGTGATGTCGCTGACCTCCCATGAGTCCCCCTGCCACATGCTGTGTGTGCACAAGCCTCCTTGTTCATGTCCTAAACCCCAGCCCCAATGAGATGGCGTGGACCTCTGTTTGACTCCCATCTGATGACCTTCTGGTCCTATCCTCAACAGACAAGGGCTCTTATAAAGGAGGAATTGATCCACACAAGACCCACCTCTTAGAAGCAGCAGCATAGACTCTGTGTGTGTGTGTGTATCCATGGTGCCATGAACCTCAGGGACACACTCACTCATGGTTCACCCAGCTAGTCTGCCATCTCAACCCCAGTTAGCCCCTCTGGATGTGTGGGAAAAAGGAGTCAGACTATTTCCCTTGGGCTTTTGCTGGAGAGCTTGTCCTTTGCTTGGTGAAATGGTAAATTAAGGTAGTGAGGCTGTGTTTAAGTTCATATTTCCCTTGACTATGAGAGAGGAGACCAAGGACATGGGACATTGATCGCCCTGAGTAAATGTTGTCCAGTCGGAAAACAGCTTTTAGATGAGAAAGGTATTTGTCTTATTTCCAACACCTGTGCTTCCTTCTCTGTGAGTTAGTAAAGATCAAAGTAAGAAACTGAGACATAGAACTGTCTCCTACAGTTTTAATTTATTGTTGCTTATTAAATCTTTTTGTT
>NW_018127895.1:627828-630866 GCF_001952655.1 Monopterus albus | reverse complement strand
ATATATATATATATATTGCTTATATAAACTCAGGGTTTCCTTGAAGCCCTTAACTGCTTGGTGATTGGTGACTTTGAAAAGTCTTAAGGGGTCTTGGGAATGGTCACAATGACCTTTCTGAACTTTTCTATACTGCAGTAGTGACTGGAACTTAATGAACAGGAGAACCTCTGTGGATTTGATGGATTCACAAGTGTGGTGCAGCAGCTGGCGGCCATCCCGGGAGGTGGAACACTTCAGTACCACATTCAATAGCTCATTATCAGTGGTCCTTCTGGGCAATTAGTGAACAGTGGGATCCTGTCACAGGTACAAATAAACATATACTTTTCTTCCCTATCAAGCTGCCTTTACTGGTTACTTGTACAATCAACATATTATGTCAGTGTCTACCTAAATGCCAGGCAGGATTTTTTTAAAGGCTGATACTGACATTAAAACAGTTTTTAAACAAACAATCATTCTAATGCGTTAATATTTTTTAACTTTTGCTGGTGAAAAATAAACATGTCAGTTGTCTCTGGTGTACTATGGCAATGTTTCAAACTCCATATTTGGTAGTTCTGTACTGTACTTCAGTTTCTTCCTATTTTTCAGTAGACATACAACCCACACCAATATAGACATACAGCATCTCTAATAAGCTCATATCATCCAATTATTAGCACAATCTAACTCTAAAGTGCCATGCACCATTTAATTTGAAAATTGTGTAAAAAAACAGTGTAATGAATAGTTTTAACCGACACTGACTAAAGCTATACCTACAGTAAGTTATTAAGTTTTTTGTGCCTCAATATAAAACTAGCATAAGTGCGACTTTGATGACAAGTCAGTATGTGACATCTAATAAATCGTACCTGAACAGAGCCATCAGATGGGCAGCACTTCATTTAATACATTGTTTGGGTTGACAGGGTTACTGAGGTATGTTTCCCCAACCAAAAACCACGGTTTAATAGGGATATAAAACAGAAAATCAGGAAGAGATGAGAGGCTTTTAAGTCAGGGGACCAAGCGGAGTATAGGAAAGCCTGGTATGAGCTACAGAAGTCCATCAGAGCTGCAAAGAGAACATACTTCCAAGTCGGGTTATAGAAACTTGGTGAACGACATTCTTGTTTATGAAGAGGAGAATAAACTCATCCTCAACATAAACAAGATAAAATAAATAATAGTAGACTTCAGGAAGAACCCCTCTCCTCTGCTGCCTCTGACCATCAAAGGGACTGAGGTGGAGAGAGCTGACAACCACAAGTTCCTGGGCCTGCAGGTGACATCTGACTTGAGCTGGTCACTGAACGCAGCTGCCACAATGAAGAAAGCCCAGCAGTGGCTATACTTCATCAGGCGGCTCAGAAAAGCTGGGTTGAACAGTTGCCCTCTCACCCAGGCTTATAGAGGACTGGTAGAGAGGATCCTCACTACTGACATCACAGTCTGGTATGGTAACACCACACAGGCAGAGAGGAAGGCTCTTCAAAGGGTCATAAAGACTGCAGAGAGGATCACTGGGACTGAACTGCCTGCTATGGACACACTGTACACACAGCACTGTCGTAAAAGGGCAGAGAACATAATCAGGGATCCACGCCACCCAGCTCACACTCTGCTCAGACACAAAAACTGCACCTACAGCCTCAGGCACAGCAGGGCGGACAGTATCGTCACACACAGAACAAGACTTTACAACAGCTTTTTCCCAGTAAGACTGATGGCAAATATGAAAATGTGAAAAATGTGAGAATATATGTGCACTAACCCCTCACTACCTGACCAAGCGTAATGACATATCCAACTGCACCATGTGAATTACTAAGTGTGATGTTTGAAGTTCACTGTGGGAAATACTATTACTCTATTTTTGTGTATTGTGTTTTAATACTTTGTCACCCTTATGTAACTTTTTATTTTAAGGCTAAGTGTTCTTTCTGGCTTTTGACTCCTTACCTGACTCCAAAGGAGAGCTGCACAAAAATTCCTATATGCCTAGACTGTCTGTTTATGGGGTAACCAAATGGGCTCCTGCAACTCTGCCTCATTGGCACTGTTTCTTTGGTTATTTGAAGTGCTACATTCCTCTACAACAAGCAAGTCACATGGCGGTAGCCTAGATGGATTGGCTCTATAATATCAAAGATTAGGGTTTGCATCTTGAGTCCTGGGTGTGGTTAGGGTTAGGCAACAACATCATTTTGTTTAAGGTCAGGTAAAGACCATGGTTTTAGTTAAATCTTAAAGTATCTTTCTTTTTAGTACCAACATAAACATAACCATAAAGCACTTAAAACATGTGTTCATTATGTGCAGATGATGTCAGTAAATATTTTGCAGACATACACATTTATGAACATAATTCAACTTAGGAGATATGTTGGTTTGCTCATATTGTTGTTAAAAAAGATTTTCCTCTAAAACATGTTTGCTGTTTCTAATTAGAATGGATGTAATCTCTAGGTGCCAGGGGTGGCCCCTAGTGCATACTGAACTTAGAATTACACCCCTACTATCTGGCTATCTATCTGTCTAAACAATACTTAAACACATCTTGTGTTTATCATTCCATAGATGCTTGCCAACATGTTAAAAGGTCATGTTTTGCTTTGATATTACTCATCCAGGGTCTACCTGTGTCTATTTGGCTCATCATCACTAATGAATCAGAAAAAACTTCCTAAGTCAAATTAAAATGGGATCACAGCATCTGCAGTCGACACAAAATAAATTTTTCTGGACAATCCTTTAAAGGATTGTTGCTCACATAAATACTGTATGTAATATTTCATTTAATTAGCAATCTATGCCCTCTGACAAGCAGGCATATGGTCCTCGCTCTCCCACGGCCTTGGCCAAGGAATGAATATGCATATCTTGGGACCTCACTAGCTTGTTACCCTGGAATGAATTCTACACAAGCCTAATCCCTGATCTATTATTTACCCCTTGACCAAATATGCAAGTGGGGCTTCCAGACGGTTGACTTGATAGAAATGACTGCCCTGGGATTCGCCTGACTTTCTCACCCCAGTGGAGGCGCC
>NW_018127895.1:625453-627815 GCF_001952655.1 Monopterus albus | reverse complement strand
CACACACACACACACACCCGCACACTCCCCTCACTCTTTCAACTCTCCACTGAGATGTCTCAGTCAAATGTGCAAATCCTCATAAAAACAAGTGCACGATGAAACTTTAATGAGCGCGCCCACTTCTGAGGGATCTGAGGGACACAACTTAGGAAATCAGTGTCACATCCCTGCACGACACAGAAACCATAAACTATTTCCAAATGCTTAAAACACGTGTGCCAGTGCGTGTAATGCCTTCTACTGGCGAGGGCAGAGAAAATGAAAAAAGAGAAAGTTTGTAGGCTGCAATGAAATGCAAAACTTAATACAACATTTAAAAGATTGCAAAAAAAATCCCAAATATTTGTATTTTATTTAGAGATAGTTATTGATCATACAAGAGCAACACATCTGATCTAAGTGCACACAGAAGATAAACATCAGCTTTGCTGCTTTGTAAGTGTCGACACAAGTTCTAATGCGCGTCACTTTGCCGATTTCTTATCTGGAGGCTAAGCGTTTTTGGCACATTTTTCTAGCACACAGGTGTGATTCTTCATCCTGACACAACATCGTAAATCAACAGGCACAGGAACTCCTTGGACCCACAGTCACTCGGGTTACAGTCACACACGCCGTGTAAAACACTGATCTGAATTCACCCAACATAACACAGAAGCCACCTTCTCTCTAGCCCGGACCGTCCGGTGTTCTCCTCGGCTCACTGCGC
Source organism: Monopterus albus (assembly GCF_001952655.1). NCBI lineage: Eukaryota > Metazoa > Chordata > Actinopteri > Synbranchiformes > Synbranchidae > Monopterus > Monopterus albus. The sequence goes on along the minus strand of NW_018127895.1, from coordinate 627,103 downwards.
TGACTCTACAGAAGGAAATCATCGGGGGAGTGTAGGAAGGCGGTTTTTTTGCATTTTCCCCCAAGGAAACTCAAGCAGTTACAACCCGGCTCCTGGTTGTCAGCGATCCCCACTGTCTCCTTAACTTCTTCGACATACGGCTTTGGGAACAGAAGAGGGGACAGGGAATCGTGGTCGTGCGTTTCTCTCCGTGAGACCGACGTATTTCCAAACGTCTTGACGCGCGTTTTTCTCAGTGAAGCAACCCGGACAGAGCGACTTTCTGCATAAAAGAGGACTGTTTCACACCTAAAAGTGCCACAAACGGCGATGAGAAGTTTGTGAAAACAGCACTGACCGTGAATCCCACTAGACAGCGTATTGCATTGAAGAGGAGACAGTTCCCCACTTGAGGGCGAAATCAGACTTTTTTGAGGACGCCAAGTTTGAAAAGTGCCAGGAGCCCCGGGGTCTGTCAGACACAACATGCAGCAATGGTAAATATGTTTTTTCTGCTTGTGCTTAATTAAGTTACTCAAAAGAAACACACCAGGAGAGTAAATTGTGGATCTGGCAACTTTTTTTTACAACTTCTGTGCCGGTCTGTCATCTGAGCTTAAAAAGTTAACCAAGTGCTTATAACTAATTAATTTCAGGAACTTGTTTTTGATACATACGACTCATCCGCTGGGTCTGTCTTGCCTATATGGCCCGATTTGAAGAAAAATAAATTCTTCTGCTTATTTTAATGTTTATCTGGCCTTTCTCTTCCCTCGTTTTCTTACAAAAACCTCAGTGTTCACGTTTGTGAGCCTCTTAAGGCCATAAAAACGAGACAAATAATCTGTGACAACCGCAGTAAGTTAACAATATGTTACTTTACTTAATATAAGGTAATAGTTTTGATCACGCCTTTAAAGAGTTACTCAATTCTGTGATCCCCACAGACAAGTTACAAAACTTTTTACGTGAAGAGCAAATCATTCATTCCAGATATAGTGTAAAACCTTTTAGTTGTTTACATAATGTCGCAAGCCACTTTACAATACCTGTAGATTTTGGCCATCATGTTTGCAAACTTATAACACAGGGAATTCTATAATTCACTGCAATTGAGAGCAATGTCTTTAGATAGCAAACGGATAAAAATGTAAGTGTGTTTATACAAATGTCAGCAGACGTCACTTTACAGCTGGCAGGAGCATTTTCAGACCTAGAAAACCTCTGCTGAAAATCTTGCTTCATCTTTTGCAGAATTCCTTTTAGTGTTGGATGCTATATTTCTACAACGTGTTGTTGCTTTTTCCTTCATTCATCTTCTTCAGCTGCTGTTTGTGATGTTCTTTATCAGAATAAGACTTACACAGATGTTTTCCTGTGGGTCAATGCAAACATATCTGCAGATAATTTTAATGGGTTCACAACACAATGATATGAACTGAATTTATTTTAATCTACTAGTGCCTTTTTTTTGTGCAAACTACACTTGCCTTATAAATTCAATCTGTCCCTGTGCTGTGAATCACCTCCAAAAGGAAACTCAAGGAGCTCGTGGCCAACCTGTGACAGGGAAACATAAGCAGAGGAACACAGAGGTATTTCTTTTCAGTGTAAGACATTTCAGTATGGACATATCTCAGTGCTTCAGGAGACAAAGAGAAAGAGGGAAAG
>NW_018127895.1:622129-625425 GCF_001952655.1 Monopterus albus | reverse complement strand
AATTAATGTCTATAGTACAGTATTTTGCCCTGGTCTGAGTGTGTGTCAGGGATGGTTCTTGATCCTGAGCCGGGGCAGCTACTACAGCGAAAAACGCCAATTTACATTCCAGGGGTGTCATTTCATTACTTTTATCTCCATGCTGCTTTCTCTCTGTCAGACCAGCCAGGGATCTGTGCAGTTCACATTTCCTTCAGCACATAAGTCTCATTAGTTAAAATGCTGATATTCTTTTTTTTATTGGTGCTTCTCTCTCGCTCTCTCTTTGTCATTTCAGATAGTTATACACTAATAACATGCTCAGAGTAATTGGCAGAGAATAAGTGTGGGTGTGTTGCTGCAGGAAAAAAAATACATAATTTGAGAAGACAAACAAAAAAAAGTTGGACAATAGACCTCCACGTAAAATAATGGCGAAAATATTGAGGTAAATGTTAAGCATTGAGTAGAGGCCTATAGCACTGCTACATGAGGTTAAAGAAAAAGTTCAAGTTGTCAGCGAGGCTGCAGCGAGGTCGTGATTCCTCTGGGTCTGTGGAAATCAGAGAGGGGAGAGTGTGTGAGAGTGTGTGTGTGGGGTGGGAGCCACTGGTTAGTCGGTTCAATAATCTCCTGGACAGGTAGGCCTGTGACGCCCCCCTTAGAGAGGCTGCTAATGAAGAGAAAGGCTGCTTAGTGGTGCTCTGGTTTGACCCCACCAACCTTTCCTATCCCCCCTGCTGGCTTTCTCTGATTACTGCTCACATCAAGAACTTTTCCTCCTCTCCTCTCTCTACTCTATCTCTCTATTTTCCTGTTTTTTTTAATAAAAACTTTCTCATATGCTTCCTTGTTATTTGAAAAGTATGGGTGCTACAGTCAGTGCATAAAGGATCCTCTGATAACCCATTTGGTGCATTTATATATTTTCTGCTCCTCCAAGGTTTTTATTTGTTGCTTGCTTAGTTTTAGATCTTAGGTGATTAATTTAGGGAGATAATCACTACTTGACCTTCATGTTCCTTCTCATTTTCTGTGCAATTTTAGTTATGATGAGACTGCACTTTTTAAAGTAAAGAGCTTAACTCCAGCGGTGCACGAGTGAAAGGAAATATGTGTAAGTGCAGAGCAGGAAGAAAAACAAACAAGCAAAATATATTTTAGATAAAGGGGAAAATATACTTTTCATTCCTGCCAGGTAAAGATAGTCATCAAAACTGAAAGAGAAGTTTTCCTACCTTACCCCTCCTCATACACATCAGTGTTTTTGTGATGCCTCAACAACATCAAAGGAAGATTCTTGCAGTATTTTTATTTATCCAGGAGTGGGTCACTGCTTTACCAGTATGGCCCTGCTGCTCTCCGTCTCTCCTCGGCCCCACTAATCTCCCGAGCTCCTGATAGTGTGTCTTGGCAGTAACAGAAAACATATTATATTGAAAGGGCGAGTGGGATCATATACAGAGCGGTGGCTTGAGAAGAAAATCTTTGAACAAGACACTGTAACCTAAGCACTGGGATTTAGCGACTAAACAAAGACACTGTGAAATGTTAAAACAAATTGGATCGCAGGAGCCCTAATTTAATAAAGAGCACAGTGTGAGACACACTTGATTTAAAACAATATACATATGAGAGATATAATTACAATTTTTAAATGTCAGCATACAGTGTAAGAAACAAAATCTTCACACACTCACTCATGAGAAGTCTCAGATTTCCTCAGAATACATTTTGAAATTTGGTCTGCGTTCCTGTGAGTCTTTCATTTAAAACAGTGAAATAAATAGCATAAGGTAATGAACGGGGTTAACAACTGTTATGACATGAGCATTTAAGACATGTTTAGTCATGTATTACCACATAGGTTGATACGTCCTAAGACTTTTAAGCTGCTTACTGACAGTAATGTTTCATTAAGGAGATAGATCAACCTGGAAATGGCAAGTAAATTAAATTAAAATCAGGCTCAGTGCTACAAATTGTGTTTAAACTGTAAGCTGATACTTGTACATACATGTGTTCAATTTTTTTGTGTCCTTTTTTTTTCTACAGGCTTCAGCTGTTTTCACACATGAACTCCAGACTATGTCCGCACAATCAGGTCCGGCCTTTGTCTAGAGTTGCCCTTTCACACATGTAGCACACAACAAGAGATAGTCTTTATTAGATGTGTTCTCACCTACTGGAAATAGTCTGTTTGGTTTAAGTGTGGGGGATGCACCTGGGTCGAGCAGACAGGAGGTGAGACATGATGCAGCCAGGTAGCCAGTATGTGATCTGGACCTAAACAACCAGTTTCTTACCTTGTCTGATGATTCTGGCTGTGGCTCTTAATGACAGAAGTTCCAGAGTCACGTCATGTCTCCAGTTAGATGTTCTCGTTGGTGTCGTCTTTGTAAATTACCATTTTTCTTCACCACCGGATGGTTGTATTCTTCCATCTTTGCACCGGTAACATGATAGAATGTCATCAACATGCCCACTAGCTCTGTGTAAATACTCCAGACTATATACCTCTGTATTCCCAAATAGGCTCACTCCAGTTCACTTGGGCCTTATGCAGACGTTGTACTAGAGAGCTGGCAGAGTAAAGTCCGCTTAAGCTTTGGGTCGGTCGACTGACTTGGACATTTGCGTTCTCACATACAGTTCCCCCGGGTAATGTCTAGAGAATTTCAGGGTTCCAGTGCATGTGTGAAAAGGGCTTTCATTTTGCATGCTAATCCAAACACTATCATATTCCTTATGGAAGGAATTAGAAAAACTTTGGTCTCTGAACATGATCACACTCAGTGTGTGCAGAAGCCACACACTCCCTCTTAATTTGTTTAAAGTGAGAAATGATGGAACACATTTTGTGCAGCTCAGGCTTCAGAAACACACTGCATTTGTCTGTCGGCTTAGACACAGCCATGATTGTTACATTTTCAGCTGTAAATTGAGGTGGCCCTAATTGATTCTGTCCAGAAGTGTAAAATAAACACTTCACTGTCACTGGGTGGCAACTGTCCGATTTGTAGGGAATTACATTTCTTTTGTAATCTATACGTTTTCACCAGGGTTGGAACATTTTTCATGTCAACGCTATAGAAATACCAGAGATGCTGGACCGTGTAACGAACAGGAGTATAGTTGTAACCAAACAGTTCAGCTGGGAGATATAGGGTTATGTGGTATAATTTATATTTTATAGCTCCCTCCTGCACTGACTGCACTCTAAAATAAAGTTGTTCAATTTTGTTCCATGAACAGTGAGTGAGAAAATCTGGGATTTCACTTGTGATGGAAACTCCAGACACTACTTTGTTCTTGCT
>NW_018127895.1:616601-622096 GCF_001952655.1 Monopterus albus | reverse complement strand
TTTTCAAATAAAAACACACCAAAGTGCTGCTGATTCAATGTGGACGTGACTGTGTGTATTTTTTGGTGTGTGCATTAGTGGCGCATGGCTCCGTGACTCAAAAGGCATGGAAAGAGCTCCTCAGGCCAAACAGAGTGATGTAATTAAAAGAGAATAATTTGCCCTAAAGGTGTCTTTTCTCTTCCCTTCAAAAAAGCTGGTGGAAGAAATGTGATATGACAAGATAAGTGGTAACTCATGAAAAATTCCTGAGGACCGAGATGTAGCATGTTGACTTTGGAATTACTGCCCTGAATGTTTAGGTTTTTGCTAGTAACTGTGCTTGACATTGTCATTTTTACCTGAATCACCTTAAATTGATTCCTCTCTCTCTCAGTTCAGAGTTCTCTCATTTAAAATCAGTTTGTCCAAAGAACGGACAAAGTAAACTCTGTGCATAATTCTAGGCATTTCATCTTTAGGCTTGTTGGACTGTTCACCAAAAATATTCTTTAATGGTATAGTAGAGTTTAGAATTTGCGAGTACGGGTTTGGCTGATCTCAACGAGTTAAAAAAAACTTCCTCAGCACAGACTGCATATAGTAGCACATAAGCAGAGCAACAGATCAGATGACTACCGGTGATTAACTTTGCTGTTCTTCCCGATGCAGCACTATAGTTTCAGCCCTGGTCTCACTGCCTGGTACATCATGTTAAACATAGACGTCAGATGTTACAGACAAGGATGTTAGGCTTCCACTTCTGAATCCACTGCTCTGGCTATTACAACTCAATTCAGCCCCCAACACCATTGACACAGGTGTGGAGGGAGGTAATTTCTTGTTCTTTGCAAAGAGAAATCGCCCCAGTGATCAATAAATTGAAGATGTCATCGGCCTCCTTATGCCTTTGTCCAGTTATACACTTGAACCTGAATCCACTGTGTTGGATAGATCCAGGCTGGCAATGTTGAGCATCCATGGAACCAGTGTGGCTTTGATTTTAGGCTCTGTAGGCTCACACAACATTTTTGAAAATAGGATATAAAAAATTTCCCTTTACTTATTTGCTATATGATGGCATTTGAATGAACCAGCTCACTCACATTTTTCCAGGATTCTTGAAGTCACATTCAACACAGTATGCCTCAGCAGCACACCCTGTGCTGGGCAGTCACAGATACATGCACAGTGGTCATGTTCACACCTTTCTGCTCTCTTATACTTGCAACCCATTTCTGGGTTATTCACCTTTGCAGATTTTGCACTGTGCATGGAGAACTTGTGCTGCTCCCTGTTGCTTGCTGTTTCTTTCATTAGCAGTTTAAGACAGAGTGTTAGACCAGACACGGGACCTTCTTGGGTTCAGGTACTTAACCCCATACATGCTTTATGCTTTATGCTCCATCACCCTTCTAAGCCTCCATTTCCCTGATCGTGACCAATGGCATGGGGAACTGAAGCCAGTTCCAGCTGACAGTGGGTAAAAGGCAGGGGGTACCCCTGCACAGGTCTATCACAGGGTGGCTTAATCCCATTTTAACCATACAGCCCATTACAGAAACTCCTGTGTGAAAGAGAGAATAACAAGTTAGTTCATTGTGCACAGTGTGGAACCATCAAACATGGTTGACCTCCTGTGTCTTCTTGGGTTGGTGACACTGTGACTGCTGAACACCATGGTCATTAACACAATCAGTGCCAGGGAGTATTGGTGAGTCCGGCAAAACCGCTACATGAAAATTTCATTATGCTACTTCACAGGAATGATTTGTCAATCTCACAGAACCCTTTAGTGGGCTCTATATTTGCTGACAGGCCAAACGGTTACAGTGGTTTATCTTAATTGATCCCAAACAAAAAAAAAAAAAAAAACACATCATACATCTTTTGGTTGATGTCCTACCTTCCAATCAGAGATTAGTCAATTCAGTACAATTTAAGAAATTTCAAGCTAGCTTGGGAACAAGTTATTATTAACTGTGATCATTTTGATGCCTTGTTGATTTTGCCGAAGTTACTGTATGTTACCAGGTGTTGAAGGAAGATGCTTCACTGTGCTCCAGTGTCCAAGACTTGAGTGTCAGCTGTACTCTGAGTCAGACTTTGGAAGAAAATACAGTCAGGATCAAGTACATGAGAATAGGGATGCATCTTAGATTTCATGTGTCACACTTGATCAGTGCAAGGGTAGAGGGTAGGTTGAATATTATAAACACAATAAGACACTGCGTACTACTGTATACTTGACTTCCATAAAGATAAACCTTTTTCAAATGTAAGCATTGGTATGATGACCAAAGTGATGTTTGAGCCACTCTGAAAAATGTTCATGGAAGACCTGCACTGAAGTGACTTTGGAAATTTATGGAACAGCAAAGTCCTTTTTATAGATAAGTAATCATCCTAAAACAATTACAACCATTCTGAAACTTAATATATTCAATTCATAAAATGGTGTTAGCTTAGTAGATGTTAACATTTAAACATTTATGTTAAAGAGCTATAAAAATAATTAGTTGTTTTGCCATTTTCCAGATATTTAACTGCTCATGTACTGTGTTTGTTTGGTTCTGTGAGGCAGTTTAGAGCACATGGAAGATCTTTGCTAATTTCATTTTCAAGTTGTAATCATATTTTTATGTTCTATCAAATACAAAAGGTGCTTATGTAAGAACTATAGAGGTACTGTGACATGGTACTGTAATTTGGCCACTACAGTAATTGTACAGTACCGTGGTCCTACTATAGCATGAGAGTACAGCAAGATCAAAGAACACAGGGCATTTCTTTTCCGGCCCATAAGTTGACTTTTCTGTGCAAATGCTGGTTGTGGCTAGCTTTATTCCTTTTTATTCCTTTTCCTCTTTTAATGCAGTACAGACAAGCTGCATGACAAATATCTGGCTGTCTTGTTGGATTTTCAAGTTGGGGATTTGTAAATGAATGTAACTCTAACCTGTGTATTCATAGCAGCATGTGAAAACAAATGTGTAAATCCCACATAGGCTGGGTGAAGAGGGAGCAGTGGTCACCTGGGCTTTTCAGGACTTTTCTTTCATGAGGCTTTAGGTTTCACACATAGTCTGTTTATAACCTTGTGGACTGAATGTTTTATTTACCCAGTTTTAATGTAGATTTGTGTCTGTCACTGTCTGTGATGTTATTACACAGAGGCATAAGAAGGAGGTTGTGATGGATAGTTGGCTCAACAAAATGTGGTACTGTTGTTAGGAAACAGGAAACAAATGGTAGTCACCTGTGGCACCTGTCACTTTGGATTAACCCCGATCCTTCCTAAACATTTACAAATTAGTTATTAACCTTTATGAAGGAGTCAAACTCTGAATGTTTTTCTAATGTTAGTTAAGTATATACATTATTCCAGACATGGTTCTTTCCTTAACCAAGTTATGTTTGTGCCCAAACTTAAAGCTACAGTATGTAACTTAAGGTAGCACTAGCTGAAACTCCAAATCAATCCATTCTGCTCCGCTCAGCGCTCCCTCTCCCTGCTCCACTATGCTCTACTATGTTCTGCCCAGCTCTTCAGATATTTGTCATAATGAAATTGTACAAAATGAGAATGCAACAAAACTTACTGATCAAGCAAAAATACTGTAAATGAAAATCTCTGACTGGTTAGCGAGATCAATCCCAATCAAACCTTTTAGAAGCTAATATCTCTGCACCACTGCCAGTGGTGTTCAATGAGTCTGGGTCACAGGACGCTTCGACAGCACCTCTCCACATTAAGACAAGTTTTGGAGCACATTTGTACGACAAAAATATTTGAAAAAAGTTACACACTGTAGCTTTAACAAAAAATGTTATTTGTTTGTTGCATCATAAAATATGTTTATTTGCCTACAGTGATCTGTAATAGTTTTGAAAGGCACTGAAAAATTATGCTGTCCTTCCATTGGGTGATCAGAAAACTTATATGTCATTTTGGAAGGCAGCAAATTTTGTGTTTTAACCTTGTTAAAACTCAAATCTTGCTGTTTTAGCTGTCTGTTGGTCTGTTCTGAACTCAGTCTTCAGGACTGTTAATAAGGACATGTGAGTTTTGTGTTGTCACCGTGTCTCGTGTAGTTTCCGTTGTTCAATGTTAGTTCCCTTATTAAAGAGACATTTTTGTTTTACACTTACTCGTCTGGCAGTATAATTGAGTTCACCAAAACACTTTTCGGCCGCATCACGCGCCGAACCCTGACAAGTGGTGTTCAATGAGTCTGGGTCACAGGACGCTTCGACAGCACCTCTCCACATTAAGACAAGTTTTGGAGCACATTTGTACGACAAAAATATTTGAAAAAAGTTACACACTGTAGCTTTAACAAAAAATGTTATTTGTTTGTTGCATCATAAAATATGTTTATTTGCCTACAGTGATCTGTAATAGTTTTGAAAGGCACTGAAAAATTATGCTGTCCTTCCATTGGGTGATCAGAAAACTTATATGTCATTTTGGAAGGCAGCAAATTTTGTGTTTTAACCTTGTTAAAACTCAAATCTTGCTGTTTTAGCTGTCTGTTGGTCTGTTCTGAACTCAGTCTTCACACAGCCTTGACAAATTATACACTGTTTGAAAGCTATAAATCTCTTCTATTTATTTTGCTAAACATCAACAACTTCGACATAAAACTGGTTCAGCTTTGTGTCCACGGCTCTTAAGAGTTTTCCACACAATACTCATCCTGACTATTTGTTGTAAAATTTGTAGTTAGCTTCGAAAAGAGACAGGTTATGACTGTAATCAAAAGGGTTCAAGAACAGTAACCTTTTTGTTTTGGGTATATTATTTTATGGTTTGTGCTAAAAAATAGGAAGGGGTTCATCTGGAGGACTCGATGTTCAAATAAGTCTTGGTAATGAAACAGGCAACGTTCATGCACTTACTAAGGGTCAGGAAATGCCAGGCCTTTATACATTTAATATGATAGAATATACAGTATGTAGCTAACAATGAACAAACCACTCAAGGTAAGCATCTGTTTTCACATTGTTTGCAGTAGGTCTTGACCTCATGGTTTGGGACGAACACAACTGAATTCATGTAATCTTATAGAACGTCTCATACAGTCTACTGGCCAGAGTCCTACTCAGACTGACTGTGACATTAACATACTTATCTGGCTCTATGAATTTTAATTGATTATGCTGCACTTCCTGAACTGTTCTGTTCCATGCAATACATCACCACAGACCTAGATGACATGTTAGAAGTTCTACCCTGTGATTGTTGGTGACAAAGATGCTTTTGACGGTGATAATCATAGTAATTAAGGAGTCTAAGGATGATGGGATTTCGTGTGTTTATGTCTTAGTTCACTTTTCCTGTTTGAGGGAAACCTAATGCTCATAAACTGGGTGTGAAAAGCAGATCTGTATGTGTGTGTGTGTGTAGGCCTGCGTGCATAAGAGTGTGTCTGTATGTTTTCATGTGAGTTTGACGCTGTGTGTGTTTTTGAAGCTGAGGGGAAATCTGCTGACAGGTAGTGTGTTAAGACAGT
>NW_018127895.1:604157-616512 GCF_001952655.1 Monopterus albus | reverse complement strand
GACTCCACATTCCACCAAGGCACAGCCAGGGAGAGGCACAAGACGAGACATGCGTCCCCTCTCATCATTCCCTCTGCATCTGCTCACCCGCCCTTCCCCTCTCCATCCAGCCTCCAACCCTGCCCTCTGCTAGTGACCTTAACATTTATCAAAGAACGCCATACTGGAATTCCTCTTCAACATTTGTGTCCTGGAGAGCAAGTCACACATGCACACATACATGACACACACCCTGTCGCAGACCAATCTGTTTTGAATATTGTGGCGCTGTGGAGGGTCTGTCCTTGTTGTTCCCTGAGCTAAGGAGGCTGGCCTCGAGACGCTCACACACGGACACATGCTTGCACACACACACACATCCTCTCCTCCTTCTTGTTTCTTTATTGTACCTCCTGTCACTTTGTCCTATTCATTTAACCTTTCATTAGAGCCAGCAGACAGCTCTGTGTGTGTCTGCACAGCTTCAGGAACAATGCCAAAAAAGCCCCACTGTCACAGTTATTAGATTCCTCTGGCCCCCGTTTATCCCAGCAACTCAATATTAAGAGTGAAAAAGGGGAGGTGGGATGAGGGAGCAAAGGGGAAGAGGGAGAAAAGGTGGCACATGGTTGACGCTGCTGCCCAGCTCCTACAGAGAAAAATCCTCTTGACTTGTCGAGGACAAGTGCCACATGTTGATAGTACACAGGTCCCAGGGAAGGGAATGTAAGCCACAGTGGAAAAGAGAGAAACAGACAGAAAGAAGGAGAGGACAGATGCGGTGTGACTGTCTTGTGCTGCAGCAAGCAGCACCCTAGAGGAGTTTGACTGAAAACACAAACCATTTGTGGAAGAATTCTGTTTTTAATGGGCAGCCAGAAGAGGCAATCTGGTCCCCAAGGAAGGACAGACCAGCACTCTCTACTTCTCCCTGCCCTTCTTCCTTCTCTGTCTGTTGCTCCTCCTCCTCTGTCCTCTCTCCGCCTCCTTGCTCACCAAACCATATGAAGAGGATCATTGCTTTATGACCCTTGTTATAATTGTGTTGAGCTTTGACTTGGCTATCAAAAATAATTTGCCCTTTTGCATTCTGAATGAAGATAAAACAATACATCTAAGATTATCTGAATAATTTCACACTTTTAACAGCCATTATGGTATTAACATGCTTAGATTGCCAACAGTTAATTTAGACTGAAAAAACATAAAATCACTGTCATTCACTCATTCATAGCACATGCTACAATACTTTACTCTTATAGTCAGCAGTGAGTTGTAATTTCAGACACGTATGAATCATCATTATCCCTATTAACCAACAAATGACATGTCGCATAATTACAGTTCAATCATCTATGAAATGTGAAATCAAATAAGCTATGTAGGGGTTTTAGCAAAACATAGTTCACATGATATGGACACTAAATGTTGTATTTCATTGGGACAACTTCTGAAAGTACTACACTGTACTTAAATACAAAATGTGATGTGATGTCACACTTGCAGTATGCTAATAAATAAATATTGAGCTGAATGATCACAAGGTGAAACAGTCTGTGAGAGTGATTTTATGGTTGCACTACACAGGGTGATGGCACTAGAATAATTACATCACCGTTTCTGTTGGCTGACCAGGTTGTTGCACCGTACAGGGTTGAACAGATTGCACTGAAACAGGAAACATGCTTGAATTTAACAGTCTCTAAACAGAGCCCTAAAAAAGATTAATAATGCTATAGGACCTACAAGTGATTTCTTCTACAATACAGTAGTGCAAAACTAGATATTTCTGTGGAAAACTATTGAAATATGTTGTTAGTGAAAATTTTACTGGTACTTTCAATAGGAACATTTTTGCAACTTGCCAAATACATTAATTAGCACTTCGTTTTGCTACAAGGAAATGTAATGTGGCAGGAGTGACACTTCGTTCCTTTGGTCCTGCAAACTTCCTGCTGCCCTTCTGGTTACACTCAAGAAAGCCTGGTGCTTCCCAGTAAAGCTCAGTAAAGCTGTGTTTAGGTCGGTCCAGCCCAGTCAGCAGACAGCACACAGCGATGCTCCTCCAGTAATACATTAGTTGAAATGGACCAGGGCCTGCAGTGGAAAGGCATTGGTCACTCTGTTGGGGGGCAATGAATTGTTCACCTGTCACTGAAGATTGAGCCAGTACCCACACACACACACACACACTTTCCCGGGCATGAAGACAGAGGGGATGAAATGAGCAACAGTCTGAACTCTGACCATCAGGTAGCAGTCTTGATGAAGTCCATCTCTCACTTCTGTCACCCCTTTGCTCTTTTACACCCCCCACCTTCCTCCCCCCCACGGTGGGGTAGAGGAGCAGTGACCAGCAGTCTGTCTCTCTTCTGTCCTCTCTGTCATCCCCTCTTCTGCCCTCTCCCTCTGCCTAGAGGCTGTCAATCCACCAGTCTGCCCCACATCTCTTTAATTCTCTGATTGGACTGTTTCTTTCCTCTCTCAGGGCTGTAATAGATGGTGGTGTTATTGTGTCCAGTTCTCTGGCCTAAAGCTGTTCCTCCAGGTCAGCACTACTCTACCATTTAAGACATGCTGGGAGTGGAGCAGAAAGTGAAGAGCTTTGTGTGTGTGAGTGTGTGTGTGTGTGTGTGTGTGTGTCTCCATGTTCCTGTATGTGTGCAAATTTCTGAGAGCGCTAAAACCAGGGTTACCCATTTACTTTGACTGTTTAAGCAATCAAAGTGCACCTGATTGGTTTTCAAACTGTTCTTTAAAATTCAAACAATCTTGGCATTCACACTCCATTTTGTCATTTTGAATAAGGGACAATATTTCCTCAGAACTCCATGTTCCTTCTCAAGTGTAGTGTTTGCCCCTGGCCACCATAGAAATGTGCACAGTGGCTCTGATTGTGTTCTTTGTTTACTGACCCTTTCTTGTAGTGTATTGCAACTCGATTTTAAACTCTTTTGAAAAGCAATTACAAAATGTGGTGTGAAGTAGTTCTCAAAGCATCATGGAGAAAAAAAAATCTCTAAATTTATTATTTTCTTACCTGTCACCTGCACAATAATCAAGGTCCCCAAACTCAAAATTCATTAGCATTAGCTATTTTTTTTTTCATTTTATCCCAGTTGAAGCAACCTCGAGGTTGTAGTTGTTGAAAGATGTACAAGGTTAAGTTGGACTTCATGACAAATGATTTGGTGCCTGCAGATGTATTCACATTTACCTACCTGAAATTTTTTTATATTTTTTTTTTATAAATTGCATTTGCAATGTATAATGATATATAATGTATAATGCTTGTTGGACATATATCTCATGCTGTCCCAGATTTCAGCAACAGCACTTGGTAAAAGAAGAGATATAAAGTTTGTTTTATCTACTAAGCTCTTTCTCTCTCTTTTCCCCCTGCCTCTGTCTTTCTCTCGTTTTCTCTCTCACTCGAGCCCCGGGTCCCTCCCCAGCATGGACCTTGTATTTATTACTCTCTAAGTAATCACTTTGCTTTCTCTTTTGATAGACTGTTATTGCTCTAACTAGCTGAGGTCCCTATAGGTATTTGGAGGCTTTCCAGTTTTATTAGACAAAGGCCTCATTATTCAAGGCCAGCATTAAGACTACCATTAGATCCATTTGCCCCCTAGTCACATGTATCCAGTTGCAGCCAATTCATATTATAGCCCTTGCACACTTAGTATTTACAACACAAACATACTCATTCCCTATTGTCAAAGTTAAATATAGATTATATTCAGAAAACAACTTTGCCATTTTGTGGGATGTAGCAGTAAAGTTTACAATAGTCTCACACACATTTAATAGACAACGTACTCAGCATCACTGTCTAGTGACTTAACAAAACAACAACAAAAATTGGACTTCTCCTCACTTTCTGTGTAAGAAAACAAACTATAATAAATATAAACTACAATGATGCTGCAGCTTTGGTGCAATCTTTGGTGTAGCTTTCCAGTTTTAAAAAGAGGATAAAACATTTATGAACCAGGAAACAGCACCTAACCTTCAAATCTCTCAGTAGATCTTTCCAATGTTGAGAGCCGACATTACTCAGAGATGTGTTAACATACCTGCTGACTGGAGGAATAGCCGCTAATGTTGATACAAGCTGTTGTTTCACCAACTTTTTTTCAACAAGCACACATACTGTGGAATTAGTATGTATCTATCCCTTTGCATTTACTATTTAGTAGGATCTAGTGTATGGCTTGATTTGTATTTCCCCCAGAATGTGGAAGCCTAGCTTGCTAACACTGGCAATGATTCCCAGTAGACAGTACTTTTGTTCATGCTGCGTCAACACCTGCTAAATTACCTGGAGCTCATGCATGGTCAATGTTGTGTTCGTCTAACAGTCCCCAGCTGGTTAACTGCCTTGTACGATATGACCATTAGAACTGAAGTGATATTACAAACCATTTTAGTGCCCACCCACAGATACTGAACCAGTACAATCAGTGCACAGTACAGTACTGGCCCCAAACGTTCACATCCCCTGGAAAAAAAAATCTAATGTTGGTGGTGCTCTTACTGCAGAAAAATGCCTAAAACTGTTGCTGGTATTTACAGTTCCAACTAAATTAATATGCAGTTTGTAAGTGAAAGCAAACAAATTGGGTGCACCTAGCAAAAAGATAGGGTTGCTTCAGGGTGTATTTTAGGATGAGCCAGGGACTGCCTGACAATCTGCTGTCAATCATCGGGCCTTGTATCACCAAAATGACCGCTACTCAGTCCTGCCCTTGCTGTAGATCTACACTACAGTATATTTTGTATCATAACCACAGAAGGCCTGCCTGTCGGTTAATCTGATTGACTAATGGGAAAAAATGCCAATGATATCAGGCGCTTTTCTGTCCTGAATTGAAGTTTTTTAGACCAGAGGCATTTGGGGCGCTCCTGTAAAAAAAAAAAACACAAGGCGCATAGAGCAGTAGGACACGATGCATTCAGCCATACAAAAGCAGTGAGCAAAACGTTTCACTCTCATTGAAAAAAATTATAAAAATCCACCCCAGCCTGTGTTATTTGGGCCTTAAGTGTTGGATAGGTATACCTAATAAACATTTTATGTTCTTTCATGGTCCACACAAGTTTTCTGTTGTGACTTCCTTCTCAGGTAGCCAACACGCCATCCACGGAGGAATAAAAAAAAAAACATAAACAAACAAACAAACGCTCAACTTGTGGTGGAGAGGCAAAGAGATTTAAGGTGCCCCGGTTTTGATTTCTTCCATTTCTTTGTTGCAGCTTTTTAATTTCTTTGTAGCCACCTGTGTGTCCAATATGGTGCTCATCCCTCCTAATCGATGGCCCCTTATTGGGTTTCTTTGTTTGGTCAAATATCTCATCGCTTTCTGGCCCTGCAGGCAACAGCATCCAAACTAATAAGAATTCTCGCCAGCCTCTTGGGTTGGGTGTACAGATGAAAAAAATGATTAGTGCTGAAATTGTATGTATCTGTGACTGAACCCAGATTTTCAACAAGTTCACCAAGTTAAAACTAAAGCATCTGACAAAGAAGCTGATGTTTACCAGTCTTGAAGAGGATATTAGCCCAATGTCTACTAAGTATCTTTTCCTCTATGTTCTTCTCTGTCCAAACATATGCGGTTTTCACATCAAAAAACTGATGCTTTGTAAAAATGGCCTCCAGAATGGATACAGCTCAAATCACTGTGAATTTGATTCTTAACAACAGTCTCTTCTCTGTGAGTGATCACTTTGAATGTCAACACAGTAGGTCAAACTATACAGGAGTTGCCATATTCCACAGCATGTCCATACACTTGTGTTACATGTTAGAACCCTCACTGATCACATGCCCATTAACCCAACTGATCTCAGGTTTTTACAATAGGTCTGGCTAAAATATTCTTACTGTTAAAGCCTAAAGCCAAAGATAGACATAGAGCACAGTATAGCAGCTCACATATACTGCATATACACATAGAAACAGGCTCTCAAACGCACAGCAAGAAATAAAAGGTTTCATTAACAGTGGCTCAACATTCAAGGAAGGCCAGAGTAAGAGAGGGAGAGAGTGATGCATTAATGTACCACAACATGATAACACTGTCTAAATATGTCTGTATCTACACAATTTATGTATACAGATAAATATGTGTGTATGAGAGAAAGAGAGTGAGGGGAGAGTGGAGAGAGAGACTGAGAGAGTGCCACTTTGGAGTAAAGCTGTCATTACTCCAGTTGGCGCACTCCCTCATAAATACTGATAATGAGATGCTTTCAGCAGCCTAATCATTTGCCAGTGTAGCAGTAGGTAATATGAGAGGAACACTCTCTATTCTCTACTTCTGGAGATGACACTCCAGATTCTGTGCAGTCATTACTACAGCTACAGCTAGTCTCACTACAGCTAGAGCAGAAAATAGAAGCAAATAGATTTTCTTGCATTGCTCTGTGATTATTGCAGAAAAAAAAGTTGAGCAGATCCTTGTTTAACTCATAAACAAAGCAAGAACCAGTAAAGAACAAAATATGTTGGCTACTGATATTTCTACAGATTTTTTAAAGCAAAAGGTTGCAGTGAACACTTTATTAGGTTTGCTTTTTCAGATGTATTCATTATTTATGCAGAAGGTACCCAAAGAGATTGGAGGAGGTTAGGGAAGACACACAAAGTATTAGAGAACATTTCATAAAGTGGTATACAAACTTTTGCACTAATATGATTTTAATTATTTTATTATAACGGGCGGCACAGTGACCCAGTGGTTGGCGCTGCTGCCTCACAGCAAGAAGATTCTGGGTTAGAGTCCCGGCCGACCTGGAGCTTTTCTGTATGGAGTTTGCATGTTCTCCCCGTGCCTGCACGGGTTCTCTCCGGGTACTCCGGCTTCCTCCCACAGTCCAGAGACATGCAGCTTAGGTTGACTGGTGACTCTAAATTGCCTGTAGAAGTGATTGTGAGTGTGTTTGTTTGTTTGTCTACATGTCAGCCCTGTGATAGACTGTCCAGGATGTACCCCACCACTCACCCAATGTCATCTGGGATAGGCTCCAGCCCCCCCACGACCCTGTTCAGGAATAAGCAGTATAGATAATGGATGGATGGACTATAAGTTTCTTTTTATACACTTCCTGACCATTGCTGTTACTTCTGGTGATGTACTAGCTGAATGTGCATTAAATATTATGTAAAAGTAAATTTTTACTCTTTTTGCCATTTCAGTGTATGGGGATGCAAACTTTTGCACTTAACTGTATCTTTCTATGGGCCATCACTCTAATGGGTGCTCCCTAAGAAGCTCTATGAAAGCACCGTACAGCACGTCATCTTCCGCTGCCTGTCTTCCACTGGCCATTAAGCAGCATCCTTGATCATTTTAATAATCCCTCCATACTGCCTTTCTTCGACTCCACAGTGCTTGGACAAAGATTGGTGTCCCTAGTGATATGAGAGGAATACATTGAGGAGATACTGTGGTTTTCCTGAGCCTCACTGTGTATTGTTTACTGGGTCTGCTTGATTGCCCTCTGTCCAAATCAGAGGGTACAGGCAGGCTGGGCAGGGGTCTACAGGGACACACTGTGTTGTGGACTGTCCCAACGTGCTAAGAATATTCACTCAACCCGTGGCTCTGAGGGGGAACCCAACCATAGCTCAGTAAACACACACAAACACACACATAGTGGGAGTCATACATTTGTGCACCAGGGACCATATGGCCATGCATAAATGTTGGGGTGTGTATTTGAGAGAGAGAGAGAGAGAGAGAGAGAGTGTGTGTGTGTGTGTGTGTGTGTGTGTGTGTGTGTGTGGTGGGAAGCCATGTCTTTCTCCACGTCACAGATAATTACCCCCTGTGTGACTTTGCTTTGCACAGTGGAAAAACACAGCAGACCCTTTTCATTGACAGAAGCACATACAGCTCTAAAATAATACCTAACATATGCTATAAGAAATTAAACAGGCAGCTAGCTACATATGTGCTTCGTTTACATAAATACATACATACTTTACAGCTGTTCCTTTGGTCTTGCCTTTTCTCTGCTTTATTTTTAATTACCTTTTTAATAATCTGAACCTGACCATACTGCAGCTCCAGGTCAGACCAGTGCATTGGTGGTATCAACCAATTCAGTGAAAAGTGAAAAAAAAAAAAAACTGCTGCTTTTATCTGTTGCAATCATCACCCACCTCTGATTTTTATCTGTTAATCCCTTGCTTAAAACTCGTAATTACTCTAATTAGACACTCCATCTTAGTACAATTGCACTTCATTGGCCAGATAGTGGAAATATTCAAAGAGCAAGGTTACATCTTTGACTTAGAATTTGATATATGCTAAAGGCCAACACAGTCATTCAAGGCTTGAATACTTTGAGCAGATGGAATTTTCCTCCCTTAATCTGCTGTGCCGTGTTATTTTCAGAGGCGTGAGTGTTTTTTTGAAGCTTTGTTGGAATTCAAGTTCCACAGTCGTGGTTTCAGAGCAGGTCTGGTCCTCAAGGCTGCCTTTGTTAACCTTGCTAACCAGGAAGGTAATACTGGCAAGTCTTATCAGATCAGAGCACAATAAGCAAAATGTCTTTTTTCATCTTAAAAAATGAAAAAGATAGGATTAAAGCAAGCAAGAGCAATTCTGTCCTTTATGGCATTCTGGTTTAGTTTTATCATAAAGTTACTGTATATGTTATTTTTTGTGACCCAACAAATATCTGCCACTCACTGTTGAAAGCTAAAAGCCTGGAGTGATGTGAGGGCCGCCGATGACTCAGTATGTGCTGATATAACATGACCGAAAAGTATTGTGAAGTGGGAATCACTGCTAATATTAACAAGTTAGGCTCCTACTTACTGATTGGAAGCTACTCAGCCTAGTTTAAGAGAAAACACGACTTGAGTCAGAAGCACATAGGTTGACAGCCTGCCTCCTCAATACAATGGCCCCTCAAATTTCAGTCAGCTGCTGCTATGGGAAACATCCATTTAGGGGCCTGAAGGTTAAGGTGTATTTTGAAAAATATGTCCCAAATAGTTGTAACCTATTCTGAATGAATGAATGAGTGAATGAATGAATGAATGAATAAATATTTAGTTTTATAGTATTTGTGGTACACACGCAAACACACACAAAACACCACCACTGCTTTTTGATAGTTTAAAAGCTGATTTTACCAAAAGTCATTTTTCCTATGATGCTGCCATCTGCTCTTGAATTTGCAGAAGCTGAAAGAAATAAGATTTGATTATCACAGAAAGATGTAAGGAAAATTCAATCTGTGGTTGTCTGTGTAAAAGTTTTGACCCTGTCTCTGAGGGCTGTGGTGACTTGATGTTGTTTAGACTCATCTCCCTGCCTTCTCCCCACAGAGACCTGTCTTTATAGCAATCCTAGCATCCTGTTCACTGCTCCACTGCATCCATATCGTACTAATGATCATGGAAGTGGACAGCTGCTTAATGCAGTAGTGTCATCAGTGCTGCTTTCTGATAGCAGCTCCATTGCATTTGACAGGACTCAAACGTACCTGCTCCACATGAG
This sequence comes from Monopterus albus, assembly GCF_001952655.1. Classification (NCBI taxonomy): domain Eukaryota; kingdom Metazoa; phylum Chordata; class Actinopteri; order Synbranchiformes; family Synbranchidae; genus Monopterus; species Monopterus albus. The sequence continues at coordinate 607,012 of NW_018127895.1, read as the reverse complement.
CCCCCACATTTAACACATTGACTAATGTAGTTTTAGACCACCACAGTAAAGGTGTGTTGGAGGTGCGCCATATCACATTTTCAGTGGATGATTACAGACAGGGTTCTTGTCATTATTCACTGTTTATGACATGCCACTGTTTACCCCCTTTTAAAGACACCAGCCTTCTCTTTTAAGCCATCTCTAAACTGCCATTTTTATTTTTATTTTAGAAAAAAATCATCTTGACACACTTGATTTATTTTATGAATGTAATTATTTTGGAAAAACTTCACTTTGGTTTTTGCTGTCTGCACTGCACTGCTATGGTAAAGGTTACAAATGACTGCTTTCAGCTGATGCATGCCTGTATTCGATTTTAATTTGAACTGACCTAAGCTCTGCCTTTGATACAGTGGACCATAATGTCTTGATCAGCTGTTTGAAAAACTATGTTGGCATTAGTGATGTGGCTCTGGGTTGGTTTATCTCATAACCGTCCAACAGGACCTTCTCTGTTACGCTCAGAGATGCCTCCTCTTTATGGCTGCCTGTCTTTTTTGGGGACCCCAGGGGTCTATTCTGGGTTCTCTTTTATTCACTAGATACATGCTACCCCTGGGGCAAACCTAGTGCAGAAATAATATTGACTTTCTTTGCTAATCTCTCCTCTACCCTGGGTGTTACAGTAATAATGTCAAAAAGAATCCCAAAATGTTTGACGTATGTTTGCATTAAAATTGTTCTTTGACAATCAGGTGAAAGGTTGTGTATTGTCCAACCTACACAAGATCAGATCATTTCTGAAGAAGACATTTCTGCAGATCTAGAAAAGGTCATCCATGTTTTTATCTCCTTCAGACTGGACTACTGCTGTGCTCTCTGTTCTGGTATCAACAGGCGAAACATTCAAAGACTACAGCTGATATAAAATGCTGCTGCCTGGGTTTTAACATGCTCAACAAGAGGTGGCCACATCACACCAATTCTTGCTGCCGTTCACTGGTTACCTGTGTGCTTTATGATTAATCTTTAACTTGTGTTTAAGATTAAATGGTCAGGTTCTTGCTTGTACCTGTGATATGTTGAGCCTGATCTCTGCTTGCGATCCTCTAGTAGGGCCCTACTAATGATTCCACCATCTCGACTTGACTTGCCATTAAAGGTGACTGTGCCTTTGCTGTCCCGGCCTATTAACCTCAGACAGGCAAACTGGGAGTCCTCCTTTAACTGACTTTTATCACACTGCCTTTTCTTTTCTGTACGTAAATGTAAGTACTGCAGTAATATTGAGGTGTAAACAGACTGTTACAAGTTAAAGATCCACATTCATAATTTTACCTAAGTACAGATTTATTATCAGCTAAACATACTTGTAAAATGTAGTTGACAAATTAACTAGTAACTACTAGATAGCCAGCTAAATGATGCAGGGTAGAGGCAGAAAGCAGGAGAAAATGCAAATACCTGAGTAAAGTACAACTACCTAAAAACTGTACTTATGTGTAAATGTATTTTGTTATTCATGATCATGAGATTAGGACGGATCCTTTTGTTTAGTACAAATAGAAATCCCTGACACAAACCTATACTGCATGGTTTGATGACTTCTTGCTGGTCCATCATGCACTGGGGGCTGCCCTCTTACTCAGTGATGGTCACCTGACTGCCGTATATTCAGTCATCCAATCATACACTCTCTTTCAGATACTGCTGGTGTGCAGCTGCCTACTGCAATTTTCATTTTAACAAGTTTTGCAAAAGTAATAATAACAACTAAACCCAAAACTATTTGCATAGGTACATATCACAATCTGTCATAACCACTGACTGTATAAAAGATGGACGATGTGACAGCTCCCAGAAGTGAAGCCACCATGAGTCAATCGTCCCCAGTAGCTTTTTGCAGTATAGGTCATAAATCCCGCCCCCTTCCATGTTAGCAGATGGGATATGTTCCAAAATATAAACTCAAAGTACAAATCAAATAAATTTGTCCCAGAGGTGATTTATGCTATTTTTGTTAGACAACACGCTAATGTGTGTACAAGTGGTCATTCTTCTGGTAAGCTTGTTTTCAATAAGTTATTTGATGATCTAAAAGGGATGTACTTTGGTTGGTTTGACAGCTTTGATTGGCAGTCTGATACATCGCTCAATTACTGCAGAATCTGGTTGCAAAATACCAAGATGGCAGCCCCTGTATTATTTTGGCTTCAATTTTGCATAGTGGAGGGAAGTGGTGATGCATCGTCCATTATGTGTACTTATATATTTAGTGCCTGTCTTTCTATCCCTTTCCTTCTTTTTCCTTTCCTTTCTTACTGTCTCTCTTCCTGTCCTCCCTTCTTGCAGTTCATATTTCAGTTTGCTCCCAGGAGCTCGCAGGTCTGTGCCAGACAGAAATTTGCTGAGGCTGCAGGAGCCCCCTTGGAGGCCACAAGGAGGAGGGACAAGAGGGGAACAATCAGGCCCAGTCCTCTTTTGCTATCCCTCCTTCTCCCATATACTTTTTTCTCCCTTTTCGCATCATTTTTCCCCTCTTTCTCCCGTCTCCCTCTGTCTCCTCTGCATCCAGCCTGCCAGGCTACACAGGTCCTCAGGGTGACTTGTTCTTGGCTCAGGTCCCTCAGTACAGAGCCCTCTCCTCTTCTTATTCACCGACCACTTGCCACACCCCCCCTACCCCCCCACTCTCAACTTCTCTTCCTCCTCTTTTGCTCCTGTCCCCCCTCCTCTCTCCTTCTTCCATCTCCAGCACTCTCCCTGGGGGGAAGACGGTGAGGCCATCCAGTCCTGAGCTGTCCATCAGCGAGGGTGTTTACTTACACTGTGACAGGCCGACACATCTGGAGCGCATATTCACTAGTGTTCAC
>NW_018127895.1:603753-604121 GCF_001952655.1 Monopterus albus | reverse complement strand
CAGCAGACACATTCCTCCAGCTCATTTCAGGGCACTTTATCGTTGTTATGGCAAGCCCACCTCTAACTTTCATACACACACTAAAAGCACACACTAACACACACAAAGACACGCACATGCAAAGATTTGTTTTCTTATTCTTTTTCCACTTTCTTTCACCCCTCCAGTGGTTTTTCAGTTGCATGACAAAAACTGGAGTTAACCACCAGCAGTGGTGGGTTGGGGGCAAAAGTCAGCCATCTCTCATCTACTTCTCTCTCTCCCTCTTCCTCTATCTGTATCTTGATCTCTTTGCCTGTTCCTTTTCCTCCTCTCTTCAGTGAGTCCAATCTAATTACAACAACTCCGCTGCTCCTTTTTGGAAACCC
>NW_018127895.1:589679-603691 GCF_001952655.1 Monopterus albus | reverse complement strand
CTTGTCCTCCCACCCACTCATTCACCCTGTCTGTTTTCCCAACATTCCTGTGCTGGTGTGTGACTGTGATGGCTTGTCATCTCACAGGAATGTCCTGCTCTCCCACCTCGTCCCCCCGATTTGGCGTGAAGCATTTGCTCCTGGTTTCCGACTCCACACACACACACACACACACACACACACACACACACACACACACACACACACACACACACACACTTGAAATGCTAGCTTTTGAAAAAAAATGTGTTCATGCAGATGGTGTCCATTGAGCTGCATACCTACTCTTGGCATATGGCCACAACAAGCACAACCATTTTCAGATAGTTCCTAGCTTGTTTTTCAACTGTATAAAGTGTGCACAAAATTATTTCATCTTATGTTGCCTGTAGTAAAAAGAACTATTTACTCTCTATGGTAAAACCGCCTTGTTTACAGTAATGGCCAAATATGTCCTACCAGAGCAGATTCAAAGGAATAAAGGAATAAATCTTGCAGTTTCATATATGAAACTTATAAAAAAAAAATACAATTTGCAGCCTAACCAAGGTCAGGTGGCATTGTGCAGATTAATTGTGAATAGGATTAATGGTTAAGTGTAACAAATCTTGCAAATTGGGGTTTTTCCTAAAAAATCGACCATGCATCCTCCATACAGGAAAAAGGAAGACGTTCTGTAATATGAAACATGTGTGACATTAAGACAAGATTTAGCTTGGAGAGGGACACATAATGACTTTACCCTATCTAGGCATGCCTATTGCCTACATATGGTGAGGACTTACCAAAGGCTAATGGCACACAGGAACATACTGTACTCAGTGACCTGAGGGAGCACTTTCAGTGGAAGGCAATAAGAGAGAATGTTGTGCATACGTTTGCATTTGTGTGTGTGTGTGTGTGTGTGTGTGTGTGAATGCATGTGACATACTGTAGTCTCCTGATTGGCATCATCCTCTGGAACGAGTCTGGCTCCTTCTAGATCCGGCCGGTGTGTGTGCACGTGTGATTATTTTGGTGTCTGATTATTTGTCTCTGTGTGTGTGTGAGCATGTGTGTGAATGTGTAGGAGATATCACCAGGCTCTCATGTTTATTCAGCTCAACGCCTGGATGACCAGGACTTATCCGCTGTCCTGATTACCCTGCCTGGCCTGCCACCATTAATCCTTCAGAGACCTCAGGTCCTTTAAACAGCCCTATCTCACACACACACACACACACACACACACATACATTTTCAGTATATATATAAATATATATCAAGGACACACCGACTTCCTGATATAGACTACATGGAATAAAACTGTACCTTTCTCATGTGCTTCACCCCCACTGCTTTATCAGGGTTGTTACCAGGGTAGAGTGTGTGTTTGTGCGTAAGTGAATCTGTGTGTATGCCCTGTCATCTGGGCCTCCAAGACCCTTCCAAGCATCTCTATAGGCCCCTAGACCGTTCAATTCTCAGTGAATTGTGTATGAGAGGAAGAAATGGTTCAGTCTAACTTGTGCCACAGTATTTTCCTCATCAGCTCTTGAAAGTTTCTGTGAAGACCCACATAATTATATTTTATGTTCAAAAAAAATTACCCTATTGTAGTTCTTTATCCATAACAACCATATTTTCCTTTGGAGACACAAGTCTTTCTGGTAAGGGGCCTGTTGAAGCAAACTGAGTGTGCAAGCATGTGTCTGTTATGGTGCATGTGTGTGTACATGTACTGTATATTCAGGACACCAGGGTTCCTTTTAGTAACAGTCACTGCGCCAAAACATAATATTGACCGTGGCTGTGTTCCCTGTTCTGGTTTTGCCCATAATAAATAATGCAGATTAGAAAAGTAGAAACACATTGGACTGATAAGCAGCCTTTGGAGCTCGCTTGCTATGCCATTGAGAAGGGAGGGGGCTCTTCTTTTTCTCACTTTGCCTCAATTGTACAGCACTGCAGTGACTCAAGGGCAGAGATGCTGAGTGTGTGTGTGAAGTTTTAACTGTGGTCTGTGTGCACTTAAAGTGAGTGCGTGGTGAGGGTGTGTTGACTCCGAAGGAATGACGATGGCGTGTGTTGCCAAGTCCCATTTGAATATATACACAGTAGGGAACCCTCTCATTATAAACAGAAGCTCATAGTCTTGGGATTGCAAGTGTGCACATAAAAACACACACCTACACCCATGCCCACACAAATCTATCAGAGGATGGGGACAAAACAATGGATCTAGTACAGCTGGAATAAGAGCATGACTAGTTCATGTCTTGAGGCTAAGAAAAACAAATCTAAAGTTGAAAATTGCGTGTATTTATGTGTGTGTGTGTGTGTGTGGGTGTGTGTTGGGAGGATATTTGTTTTGATGTGACTCCCCTTGTCATTTCAAATGGTCTCCATGAGATGAAATACCTGTTGACACACACTGTTCCCTTTGTCTTTTACTCTGTCTTCTTTCACCTTTCCTCCTCATTCCCATCTTTCTCTCTTTCATTTATATTGGGAGGGACCACTTGACCACCTGACCAGACACACACACACACACACAGAAACCCACACTAAGTCGTCTCCTCTGACTTCTTCCCCTCCTCTGACATTGCTCCCTCACTCCCCTCCTGTCCCTGTCTTCTCCTTTTTCCCATAACAAATAACAGCAGAATTCCCCTTGCTTCTCTCCTGGGGAATTTTCATTACCGCCCAGTCCCCCTGCCCAGAAGGACTCCCCGCCTTGAACTGTTCAACAGCTGCGGTGTGGACACTTCCAAAACAGGCCCACTGTTCACAAACATCCACCAAACTCAGGGTGGGGACTCTGTGTCAACCTCCACAGCTCCAGAGTCCAAGCTTCCCTCACGTGTGGCCCACCTCAGGGCCCCTCACCTGGAGAGAGAAAGAGGCCTTATGTGGGGCCCTCAATCTCACCTTGGGTTAAATTGAGAACAGATTTTACTGGGTTTGTATACAGGAAAAGAAATGTTGAAGGATAATTCCTTTTTATTACACCTTATTTTCAAAGCTTCCAGCTGTGCTTGTCCAGTCGTGGCTTGGTAACTTGACATGGCAATTCTTAAAATTTCTCCCCGCAAGTTAAAATACACGGGGCTGCAGAAAGAGTGATACTTGGTACTGAAAGGAATTGGAAGCTGGCGCCTTACTGTAGGCATTCCAAAACTTATAACAGCAGCAAAATGGAAAGGAACAGGAAAGCAGGGTGGTTATCTGCTCTAAAAGAAACTGCAATTGTTAGCTTGTCCAGCTACCTAGCTTACTACTTACAGTTGTTAATGAATGTTATTTCTTAGCCAAGAGTTATTATATCATTAACTAACTAGATTAGTTTTTTTAATGTGTCTACTGTAGCTGACGTTTGGGATATGCAGCATCAGCCTCAAACCTGAGCATATGTATGTACTGTAAGTGAATTTTAAGACCCCTTTTACAAGGTTCCCATTTTAAAATGAGTAAAGGTCAGACAGTATTTTCAGTCAATTCAAAACAGCTTATGTTAGCTAGATGGCTACAGCTGATAAAACTGGCTGGTGACAGCTGTCATTTCAGCGAATCAACAGACACTGGTTGCTTTTGTTAACCTTGGAAAGGACTTGTTTAAAAGATTACAACAAGGTTTAAGTGGTAAATTGGACAAAGTTACATGCATAACTGTAACTTGATTTGTGCCATGCAAGACTGGAAGGTTTGACAGGCCTAGCAACACTGAATAATGGGACGAGGCCTAGCAAAGGGTCAGTTGCTGAGATCTGGGCTGTTGTGTCCACTGGGGCAAGAAAAATGATTCATCAGACAATCAGACTTGTTATAAACTCCACCATCCTCAACAACAACGTTCGTCACACCAGGATGCTTCACAAACATTTGTTGTCATGAAAAAGTCATAGGGCTATTCATGCTTTACGCATCTGCATGTCTGTTATGATCGACTGACATACCTTTCACCATCTTCCCAGGTCAGCAAGGGTCCACGCAGACTCTGTGTGGACGTTGGCACTCAGGCCAAACGTTTGCGTCCAGGCGGATGGTTTGCACAGCAAAAGCTTCGACTGTGTATGTACCACAATGCTTGGAAAACATCGCCATATGTGAACAAAAGGCAGACCCTTGATTTGAAGTATGAAAAGGAATGTGTGTGCATCCCTTGTCCCTGTCCGCACGGGGTTATGTGCAAAGAATGTCTAGCCCTTTACGATGGCAAGTGCACCAGAACTACACCGTCATGGCAAATGTTATAAACTTGCTGTTGCTATTATTAAACCATCATGGTTTTATTATGTTTTATCACACATACTACTTGGTTCGGTTTAAGAACAAAACCCACTCAATTAGGTAAAAACACGTTACACACTGGAAGTGAACACTGCTTGACTGGGGATGAGTCCTGTGTTTTATGTACTCTCCTCCTTATATGGACTTTTTGAGTCTATATACTAAATCACCTAACTTCCTCTTTTGCTTGTGTCATAATTACCATGCTCGTTAGAGATCACCAAACTATAAAACGCAACTGTTGGTAGCAACAACCCGCTGACACAAACAACAAATAGAGTCGTTTTTTTTTTTTTTACAGGAGGACAGTTTCAGACAGATAGATAGAACAGCAAGAGCAAGGTGAGGTGCTATAATCAAAGGCTATTCCTCACTGCATGATGTGACATCCAAATGCAAAGCAGCTTAAATGAAAACACACCTCATTTGAATAGATGAAAACTACACTGGAGATGAGTCGCCTAGTATCCCTGCCTGGCGACATTTACTTCTGCCCGATCAGCAGAACATGATTTTCTGGCAGGAAGGGTTTTCATAGAGGCAGTCGTGCATTTGTTGGCTTCTCTTATAACAGTGTGTGTGTGTGTGTGTGTGTGTGTGTGTGTGTGTGTGTGTGAAGTTCCTATCACAAGTCTTCTTTGGAAGACGTTAGGAACACTTGGCAGCAATGACAGTGGAAGTCCCCAGCTCTTGGCCACAGCCCTGTGTGTGCGTGTCTGCATGTGAATGTAAGTGTGTGTCTGTGCATGTATGAAATGGACCATTTGAATGTACTGTAACTGGGATAGGATCTCTGTGTGGGAGGTATTTTGTTCATATACCAAAAATGAGATGATTAAGGAGCAGACAATATTTGACCACAAGAACACAGCCTGTTCCCATCTTACAATGGTGTCACAGTTCATTTGTGTACTTCAAGGGAGAGTTCACAGCAAAATAAAAATTGTGTCATTATTTCAATCACTGCCATGTCCACCAAAACTCAACGAAGCTGTAAGAAACAAAAATAAATAAAGAATGAGTTACCTCCCATTATTCCAGCTTAACTCTTTTCCTAAGCTATCAGCTTTACTGAGGCCACATTTTCACCGCTCAAAACCAACATAATACCACAGAGGAACATAAAGAAAACATAACATGCACTGTAAAAACTAGATATTTAACCATACAGTGCAAATCTGACTGACTTCTCCTATAAATAAATATATTGTATATATTTTGGAGCCGAATATCAGTTAAACAAAACGTGAACTAATGTTTGTTTTGACCAACTACTGTTATGCAAATATTCAGAGATGGGTGCATCGAGATAAGCAGCTGGTAGAATTGTAAGTAACTCTACTGTTGGATGCTATTAAATTATTGCAGACAACAGTGCAACAAGTTGAAGTAATGAAAATGTGTACTAAAGAATAGAAAATTGTGTGGAAGACATGATGAAAATATTACATTTGTGTTGATTTCATATATTAATTTTGAGAAATGTCACATTCTTCTTATGGCTCCAAACATTGTTTTTCATTTATTTGCTAACTCTGTTTTCTTTGCACTTTGTCACTTTTCCACCTCAAGTTTACTTTCATATAGTATACAGGTAAAGAATTCAACCATATCTCCTTCATGGTGTATCCTAAAACTTACTCTTTAAGCCCATCACTTTCCTTTTTGACAACTAAAATCCTGTTACTCTTAGGTCAATGATTGATTCAGAGAATAAGGCATAAGATTAAAATCCCATGTTCAGGGTGCTTTCACAAGCCAGTCGGAGTACAGTCAAGTAGTTAAAAGGTTTATTTGCTTGGGAGACACCTGGCCTGAGTGGAGGAGCTTGAAACACTATAAGGCTGCTGTTCCTGACCTCTCCCCCTCCTTGCTATCTCTCCCTCTGTGTTCTTCTCTCCAGTGGACTGTTTTGCTGCTGTCCCCCCTTCTGTCCACATTCCATTCACCAAGATTCCTCCCCATCAAGTCCCAGAGGAGTGTGTTCATCTATGTGTGTGTGTGTTGCAGGAGGTAGCCTACAGGCCTTGCCTCTGGTCACTTTATTAAAGTGTGTTTTAATTTACTCCTGTGCCCCCATGAGCCCCTGCATCCTGACACACACACACACACACACACACACACACACAGTCACAAGAAGCAGCCCCTGCTGAGACATGGCTTATTAACTGTGCCTGTCTGTCAGAGAGGTGGTGTGGGGGGCCCGATACTTCCGAAACACATTCCTCAGTGTGGTTTGGTCATGTTGATTTTAATGCAGTCGCATAGTGAGACACTGCCATACAACATGCAACTCAAGCATTCATATGTCTTCATGGCGATATGTACAGACACACATTAACCATAAAAATAAAGACATATAATTATATGGCCCTCTGTGGAGCCTTTGTGAAGTCAAGGGCTATGTTTATTAGCCTACAATTAGCATGATAATAATTGGCTAAACGCCGCTTCACAGTTACCACTATCTTTGGCAACACAGTTACTGCTAAATCAGATATGCTTAATATCAGAGAGCTAATAAAAAGAATATAGACTCAAAGGACTTGAAGAAAGTGATCAAATTATAACTTTTTTGTATAATGCAACTGTTGAAAACTCACACTCAACCACTCATGACTTGTACTGTATGTGTCTACAGTTCTATATGTATCTTTATTTCCCATTTCTTCCATAATTTCTGTTAACCCAACACACAAACACTTTCTCCATTGTCTCGGTATCAAATATGGGGGGAGGAGTTGGAGTCTGTCTCAACAGAGGGGAGAGAAGCCTCGTTGGGCTCTCCTAAGGTCTTGGTGTGTGATGCTGGTGCCTCGGGCCCTCAGCCTAGTCTCACAGCAGAGGCTTCGGGGCACAGCCAGAGGGGATTTTCTGTGTACATTTGCAGCTGTGTTCTTGTATGTGCTGCTGTATTTCCATATACTGGGGACTCGAGCAGACCTAACCAGCATAAAATAGGATGCAAGCAGTGCATGGTTTTATGTGTATATATTTGTGTATTCACATGAATGTGTGTCACCATGGCGATGTGTGTGTCCTTCGCTGAATGTAGAGTGACTGAACTGACCTGTTTTACATGTGTCACTTGTGAGTAGCTTGTGAAAAATGTATTAAGAGTGTAGAAGAGCCAGCTGGGGTAGGAAAGGACTTAGGGAGTGAGATAGAGGGGCTGGATGGAGAGAGGAGGGAGGGAGTCAGTCAGGGAATAAGGGGCACAGCTGTAGAGGATTAATGCCCAGAGTGGAGGAGCTGGAGCTGGAGCCCAGGAATGTACCCCAGCGCCCCCTCAAGAGGGAGGTGAAGAGGGAGGCAGTGCAAAGAAAGACAAGGGCACAGGCCTCAGATGTGTCCTGTACTGCACAAGCTTTACATATGTTTGTTGGAGAAGAGGAGGGGGCGGTATTGTCAGTCTTATCCACCACCTCAAACTCCCCTCACCTCTTCCACCCTAGGTCGCAAGACTTTTCCTCTCCATGCTGCTCCTCCCTGCCTGCTTTCTCTGTCACATTCTTTGTCTTGTGAGCCCTGTGATTAATGGATGAATACAGGAAGAGGTATGTGTGTATGTGTGTGTGTATGTGTGTGTGTGTGTGTGTATGTAATTGCATGGTTAGGGTCAAGAGATAAGAGGGGCATCTATCACATGTCCTGAGGCTGTCACTAAAATATCAATCAATTTTTTCCTCTTGCAATCACATTGCTGCGTTCACCACTCCCTGAATGGCAGCCTAAAGCTATCAGAGCCACATGAGATAATAAACAGAAGTCTAACAGGGTGAGGAATGTCTGTCTTTCTTTTGAAACCTTCTTGAGATTTTGTCAGAGGACTTTGCTTTGTGTGATGACAAACTCAAAGCTGTATTCAAGAGTGTTTTTGGTCCTTTCACTCCCTTCTGTGGGAGTTTGGACTATTGTGATGTTGTTGCAGAATTGGTTTCCTCCTCCGTAAGTGTGCCTTCCATCTCCTCCTATTGTTTCTTTGTGGACTTGTGGAGCCTTTTGCCTCTTGTCACTCCATCCAAACTCCTCATGTTGACAGTTGTCAGAGACAGCCCACTCATTTCCCTGTGACGTTCAATGGGGCTGCACTGATCCTCACTGACGACTCTGAAGAGGTGACCGCAGCAATCGGCTGGAGCACCTGTCGTCGTGATGATAAATTTGTCTGTCCATCCTCCTGCTTGTTCACCCGTGTCTCTCTTCTTCCCATTTGGAAACCACTCCACCTGGTTCGGACAATTACCTCATGTCCATTCGTTTCCCCTTCGCTGCCTTAACTCCTCTTCCAGCCACTTAAGTTGTGATGGGCTAAAAGGGATGCTTCAGCCACCGCCTGGCCCCAGCACTGTTATTAGATGCTCAGTTTTGTTGACAGCCCATAAAAAAATCTGTACCTTCTCATTGTGGGTCTGTGTGTATAAGAGTGTGCTCAAAAACCATAGTCCGCCTCAGTGGAATTTAACACAACTGCTGGGTGTCCGTCCATTAATGCCTCTGCATGTGTTTAAGCTCCTTGGACCTGTCTTTCTGATAACAACTTCCTGCAAAAATTATTTGCACAACTGAAAGAGAAAGGGAAGCCTCTCTAAGTCACCGTCCCGCCCTGTACACCTTGTCCCGCCACCAGGTACAAGCTCAGACACTCTCCCTACTGTACAGCACGGTGGGATGAGACAGCAGGCCAGCCAGACACGAAGGAGCTTGGTCTAACAGGGATGCAGGTCTCAACACATCATCTCTCAGTCACCGACACTAATGCTAACACCCACTCTGTCTCTTAGACCTGCTACACTTCAGGTGCAGAACACACATTGAAATGCACAAACGTGCATTTACGTCAAAGAATGTTTGTTCCCATTCACACACACACACACACACACACACACACACACACACACACACACACACACACACACACTCACACACACACACAAGCACAAGGTTATGCTTCCTCTGCACTGTCATTAGCCAGGAGAGGGACTTCAAACACCAGGTGATATCATAGCAGCCTTTGAACAAACAGCGCAGTTTCCTTAATCTTCACATGACTTCTCAATGCTTCATTGCCAGGGTAAGTCTTAACATCTGCTTTTCTTCAATATTCTTTATTGACATGACTCACTCTCTGTGCTACTGCCAGCCGCTTTCTACACCCAGCATCTTTTATTAAAATAACGGAAAGGGAAAGACAGAATTTGACCGCAGTTCCTGCACACACTGACTGATAAAAAAGGTACAAGCCAGGCTTTCATGGCCAATTAGTCCCTGGAGGCTCAGGGTTTCATAATTGCAAAACCATGTCAAAAAATCTGAGAAAAGCAAGGGGAGTATACAGACTGTCATATTTATGGAGATTTATTGCATCAAGGGGAAATACATATTGAAGTCAGAGGAGGGCGGAGAGATGGAACTTTAAGGTTTGCTTGTTGGTCCTGCATGGGCATTGTATTGTCTTCATATCACCTAATTGTCTCAATACACACCACTTTGAACGAAATCATTCCACTTACAAGAGTTGCAGAAAAGAATTTTAATCACTGCCATAATTTCTATCTAAAAACATATATTCAAACAACCACAAGTTAAGAATCTTGTTTTTTCTTATTTTAAAATAATTTCATAAAGTGTCCTCAGTTATTCCAGTGCCACTATAGGCTATTCTCCAAAATGAGTTTCAAACTGTGCAGAAAGCAGCAGCCTGCATGGGCTAATAAACTGTTAATGGTCTGAATAAGAAATCAGAAATTACTTTTCCCCATGAAGCTGATGATAGAAATGGTTAGATTCTCTCCTGTAAACACAGCTGTGGGGCCTCCCTGGACACTTTTTATGCTACTGAAACAGGACAGGTCCTCTAGTCACTAAACCATTCAAATCTGTGGTATGAGTTGAGTTAGTTGGGTATAATGATGGTTATGTGTCTTCTAGTGTATGTGTGTTTGTGTTTAAGTATCACAGCAGTGGTGAAAGCTGGACCTGGGTCACCCTGACCTGGTCACCATGTGAGATCATGAAGGAAGAAGGGAGGAGAATGAGAGATTATGCCAGAGAGATATTGGTAAAGAGCTGATGCAGACACAAAGCATGTGACAAAATATATACAGTATAGTATAGATAGTACAGTATCATTTGTAGATAGTAAGTGAGAGTTTGTTAAACCAGTGACTGCCTAGTCCTAGCTACAGTAGGCCTGTCAGGTCTTGGGTTTCTCCACTTCTAGAAGTGATACTTGGCACTGAAAGAGTTTGCATTGCAAGGTGGTGTCTTTTTAAAGCCTCTTAAAAACACAACAGCAAACATGTAGGGACTGGATTATCTGCTCTATTGTGCACTAACCTGCAATCATCAGTATTTCCAGTTAACTAGCTTACTACCTACAATAGTAACCAAGTGTTATTTCCAAGGCCAAGGAGAAAACTGTAAACTAAGCAGGCAAAGCTGTGATATTTCAAGTATGTTAGAAAGAATAGCTTGTTCTGGACTAGCACATCTGCTACATGGAAAATGATCCTGGATGGTTAGCTGCTCTGCCCTGTATTTTATTGCATTTAGAGACCAGTCACTGTACCCGAGATAGCGCTTATGTTTGCCAAATGCACTAGTGTTATAGTTCTCATGCTAAAAAACTTTAGGAGCATTCAAAGTGAAACATATTATTTGAAAATACAAACAAGCACTGCAGGTCATCAAAACTGTTCTTCTTACATACCTGTACATCATACTAATTCCACTAGGACTAGCTAGATCTACAGGTAGCCCCAGCTTGTGACTCCCATGTTTTACATTCATTCGAGTCACAGAAATAATCTGAAGTGAATGTGTGAAATTGAAACTTGCCGATCGTTTTAACCCCGTACCGTCATTTCAATACATGAGAGTCACAAGTGCGGGCGAGATCTACTGTACATTGTAAGTACTTCATCTGGTGGGAATGCAGTTTTTCTCCCAAGGACATGCAGCTTGATATCATCAGAATCAGTATCAGCTTTATTAGCCAGGTGTGTTGGTACAGTGGCTCTCAATGTGCATGTACAAAGTTCTTCTGTAAGGCAATGAGTAGACAAGTAAACAAGGTAAGACTGAAAGAATGAAAACAGAAAAATAATGTGCAAACATGAAAAAGGAATATGCATTAGGAAAACAAAAATAAAGTACTTATAAATATAGAAATATATATACACACAATTTACATGCACTTTTCAGATAGATAAATACAAAAGTATATTTACAAGGTATTGTACTGAGAGTTGTTGTTTTGTTATACAGTCATGGGTTAAGTGTTCTTTTTGCAGTCCTGACTGTCCGCTGGAGTCTGTTCCTGTCCAGTTTGGTTGCTGAGCCAAACCAGACAGTGATGGAGGTGCAGAGAACAGACTCAGTGATTCCTCTGTATCAGCAGCTCCTGGGGCAGGTTGAACTTCCTGAGCTGGTGCAGGAAGTACATCCTCTGCTGTGCCTTCTTAGTGATGGTCCTGATGTTGGATGACCACTTCAGGTCCTGGGAGATAGTGGAGCCCAAGAACTTGAAGGATTCTATTGCTGATACAGTGCTGCCAAATATGGTGAGGGGGGGGATAAGGTGGTGGTGGTGGTGGTGGGGGGGTTCCTGATGTCCACTGTTACCTCCACTGTTTTGAGCGTGTTCAGCTCCAGGTTGTTGCGACCACACCAAAGGGCCAACTGTTCAAATCGCGTTTGTAGGCCAACTTGTCACCATCTCGGATGAGACCGATGACTGTTGTTAGGAGTTTAAGAAAAAGGTCCTCTGTGGTGCAATCATTTGTCTAGAGGGAAAACAGCTGTGGGGAGAGCACACACCTCTGGGGGGCACGTGTGCTGGCTGTCCACATGCTGGATGTGGTTTTCCCCAGCTGCACCTGCTGCTTCCTGTCTGTCAGAAAGCTAGTGATCCACTGACAGGTTGGGGCAGGCACAGTGAGCTGAGTAAGTTTAGAGCGAAGAATGTCCTAGATGATGGTATTGAACACTGAGCTGAAGTCCACAAAGAGGACCTGTGCATAGGGGAGTTAAGGTGTTGCAGGATGTAATGCAGTGCCATGCTGACTGCATCATCCACTGACCTGTTTGCCTGGTAGGCAAACTGCAGGAGGTCCAGCAGGGAGTCTACCATGTCCCTGAGGTGGGCCAGCACTAGTCTCCCAAAGGACTTCATAACTACAAATGTCAGGACGAGAGGTTTGTAGTCATTAAGTCCGTTGATGGAGGGTTTCTTGAGGACCGGGATGATGGTGAAGCATTTGAAGCAAGAGGGGACTTCATACAGTTCCAGTGATCTGTTGAAGATAAGTGTGAAGATGGGGCCAGCTGATCAGCATAAGCTTTTAGGCCGGAGGGGGTCAGTTTCATGCTAGTTATCTGGTTGGCCAGGTGTAGCAGTGTGCTAGCGTGGGCCTGCGGTCTTATATACACTCTGATCAGAATGAATGACGAAAATTCTCTGGGAAAATAAAGTGGTTTTCAGTTGATGAATAGTCTCTAAGTCCATGTTGCAAGTTCTTTCTAACACTGACATTCTTTACACCAGCCTTCATTTAAGTAGAAGTAGATTCCGCCTCCTCTCGTTTTCCCACATAACTCTGTTACGTGATCTGCTCTGTATACCTGGAACACTGGTATTTGTATTGTCTGAGATGGAGTCGCTGAGCCAAGTCTCCGTGAAGCATAGAGCAGCAGAGCGTGAGAAGTCAGTCTGGTTGACAGGAGTTCTTCGATTTTGTTTGCTAGAGAGCAGAAATTCACTAGATGGATAGGCAGGAGCGGTGTCCTGGTCCCTTTCTGTCGAAACTTAACCCTGCTCTCTTCCCTCGCTGGCATTTTCTCCAAATCCCAAAGAGGGCTGCTGCCCCTCCGACCAGAATGTCCACACCGCTTTTTGCCTTAGTAAACATCGGAGAAACGGGGTTCGGAGTGAGATGTCTGATGTTTAGTAGCTCTTCTCTGGTCACGATAATCCAGGATGGGTTGCAGAAAAGTGAGAAAATGAGGAAAAACAACAAGCACATCATGTGCATACAGTAGCCTTCAAGTATGTGCTTAAGACCCCTTTTACAGGAATGAATTTTTAAAAGCTGTCTGACAGCTTTAAAAGGCAAAAGGACACACAAGGAGCTCGATCAGTGAGCGAGCTACAGTGGACAAAGTTGACAATTGTTATTTCAGCCACCTAGAAATGAGAAGCCTCCTCTGGTCTGGAATCAAGGGCCCATTATTTAAAACAATCACCAATACTGTTACTGTTATCACTGTGAAAGGAGTGAGTCCTTGACAGCTGTAACAACAGACTTTGTCAATAGTTAATTATTATAAATGTAAAAATGTAACAAAACAGCCACTATTAAACTAGAGATTCATAGTTATCCTGGAGAAACCTGATATTTGAGCATAGGGTCTGATACGAAGCCAAAGAAATTGAAATATCAAGGACAGACTGATAAAAGAGAAGTGATCTTTTTGGAAAGGTTGAAGCCGACAGAAGGCTGGAGCATCAGTGTCTGAGGTGAGCGTGTAGTCATACTTAGACATACTGAAAATGAGACAAAGAGATTAAAGACAAGATGAGGAACAAACCTTTAAAAAGCAAGTGAACAGAAGGGTAAAATGGAGGAGTGAAAGACTCAGCTAGATAGGAGCTGGAAGCTGGGTGGAGTGTTTGTAGGTGTCTGCCTGTAACAGCATGGGTCTCTCCCCTGACACCTCCACAACTTATCATCCCCGCATTC
>NW_018127895.1:551584-589663 GCF_001952655.1 Monopterus albus | reverse complement strand
CACAGACACTCTGCTGTCTGTATGTGTGTACGTGTGTTTGTGTGTCAGTTGAAGTGAAAGGGCACGTTGGCCTCCCTCTCCCAGGACATCTGGCCACAGAGAGAGGGCTTGTGTAAGAGATGTTTATGCGCATGTGAGAGAGAGAGGGAGGCGATGTTAGAAAAGGGTTAGAAAAAGACCCTAGCAGGGTTTTAGGTTGTGGCAGAGAGTACAGTTTCTCCTCTCTTTCCTCACATTCTGTCCACCTCCTTGACACTGGCGTGGCTGCAAGTCCTCGTTAATTCATTAAGGCATTCAGTCTGTCTGTGTGTGAGTGTGTATGACAGGTTAGAGGAAGCTCTTTGTGTACCCTCCTGATTACAGCAGAAATTATGTGTATTATAACAGCGCAGTTGACAGTGTGACGTTAGACAATATAGTGATCTTTGACCTGCTTTTATGTCAGAAGTAGGATTTCAAGCCAAGTTATCTTAAATGTTATTCTATTAAAATAATTTTTTGAATACTTTCATATTACCAACCAACCAAATAGAATGTAATTTTATTTGATTGTTTGTAAATTATGTCAGATGTGTTTTGATTAAAATTCTAAGGTAAAACCTTTTTGACAGAAAGTACAGAGAACTTTCCCTGAATGTGTATTCTGTTGCAAAGAAATGTGTTAAAATTCCTCTGACACATCTGGTTAAGATAAATATTGTGCAGTTCAGTGTCTGAAAAAGGAAAATAAGAAACAAAATGTTAAGCTGAGAAAGTAACAAATACTGTAACTGAAACAATCAAAACACATGGTGTTACTCCTGACCAAAGGCTGAATGATTAACATTTGTACTGAAAATTTTAAACCACTGGGAATGAAATTTTAATTATAACCTACATAATTAACATTTCATGAACAAGCTGTAGCAAGTGCCAAACAACAATAAAGAAAATGTTGCTGATGCCAGGAATAAAATGCTCTCTGCATGCTTGTGCCTCTGCTTTCATGCTTTGCTCAAGATGGTTGTGTGGAAGGAAAACTATCACTCTGTTGTTTCCTTATATTGCTCACAGAGAATATTATTCATTCATTCATTCATTTTCCACCGCTTAGTCCCTGAACGGGGTCACGGCGGGGGGGCCGGAGCCAATCCCGGCCGGCAATCGGGCGAAGGCGGAGTACACCCTGGACAGGTCGCCAATCCATCGCAGGGCTAACACATAGACGAACAACCACACACACGCACATGCACTCCTATGGGCAATTTAGAGACACCAATCAACCTAAGCTGCATGTCTTTGGTCAGTGGGAGGAAGCCGGAGTACCCGGAGAGAACCCACGCAAGCACAGGGAGAACATGCGAACTCCACACAGAAAGGTCCCAGGTGGGGCCCGAACCCGGAACCTTCTCGCTGTGAGGCAACGGCGCTAACCACTGTGCCACCGTGCTGCCCTCCAGAGAATATTATATCTTCATAAATTAGTTAAATAAGGCAATGAGCCAAATTCAGCAATTTTGTCTGTAGAAAACAATGTAACCTTGGGTAGACGTAAACTTTTCTCTAACCAATTGGTTAAAAAAACAACAACCCTGACCCTAATGACAATCAATCGCATAAATTTGTGATATTCAAGTAGAAACATTTTCAATTAATTTACAGAAAACTATTGCAATTTAAAACACATTTGCAATGTTTGAAAAATCTAGAATTTCAAGATCTCAAATCATTAGGTCCTATTTTGACCATAAAAAGTCCAAATACTATAAATCATTAAAAAGTCAGTTACCCAAACGGTCCAAAGTTACAAGAAGGGCTTCACAGTAGTATTTACATGGTATTACAATGAAATGAAGTGAAAATACATACAGCAGTATAAAAGTAGACCCCCCGCAGTCTTTTAGCGACAGCCTCCAACAGTTGATTCTTTGAGTCACTGGCTGCTGTCAACGTGCGGCTCGTACGCACAAAAGCTCTCATGGAGCTGCTGTTGGCACAACAGTGGTTTGGGGGAGTGAGCGGCTCTCCAGAGTTATCTCTTTGAAAGGAAGGTACGTGGATGCAGTCATAGCAAAGGGGAGTGTGTGTTATTTTATGGGCACTCCTTCCCATCTCAGCCGCCTAAAGCTTTTTTTTTAAGGCTGATTAATGGGAGCTTATGGAGGCCATCAGAGAAATGAAGCTTTGCACAGTGTTAAATGTTTGTCGTGTCCTGCAGGAGTAAATGTAAAAAATGTGGTAAGTTTGGGTAAAACATGGCACAGTAGTATGTTTAATAAGGTAACATAGATTAAATTATTTAGTTTGAAATTGCTTTGTGTGCAAAAGCTACACGGGAATGCAGATAGATGTCAGGATGGTATGCCTAGTCTATATGCAAACACTTTGCAGTATTTGAAAGTTGCAGCAGAGCTTGTAGCTCTTTGACTCATTTCTGGACATGGCCTTTTCTTACTCAACCTTACCTGACATGCTGGTCTATCCTATGTGTGTGCATGAATTTGTATTTGCAAATCTATATATGTGTGTGTGTGTGTGTGTGTGTGCATGCCAAGCCTCTGTGCCCTCTCCTATCTCCACGCCTGGATGCTAACCGCTAGTGAAGGCTAGCCAATTATCCCCAATCAAGCTACCCTCTCTGGAACTGGTGCAAGAGGAAGCTCCCACTAGAGCTTATACTAGTCATTATGGGGCACATCCTGACATTAACTTTCTTCTTTTCCTCTTTAACTTCATCTCCACTCCTTCTCTCTCTTCTTTTTTTCTTTCTTAGTCTTTCTTTCCTTCGTCTCTCCTCCTCATCTGCTTTATCTGTCACTTTCTCTCTCTCCTGCCCCTAATCGAAGGCCTGATGCAGCCATTGCTGAAACAAAGCAGCAATCAAACACAAAGTAAAAGCACATGGATGCTAATTCATGCCTTCCTAATAACATTTTAAGAAAATCTGGGGTTGATGATGGAGAGGTCATGTGTGATGTCATTTGATGTCATATGGAGAGGTCATGTGTGATGTCATTTGCAAAGGAAGAATGTGTTTTTTGTGTCAACTTTAGATGCACAATACTTGGAACAGCTTGAAAGAATGAGTGTGTGTATCTGTACAGTATGTGTGTGCATGTACCTGCAGGGAATAGGGAAGGGAGGCAGCAAATTCTAGGAAATGTCACCCCCACACACACTCCTCCCCTATAGAGACTGAGAGACAGATTGGACTGAAATCAACTCAGGTAATTTACCCGCATAGAGACGGTGATTACTTCTCTCTCTGTCTGTATTTTTGTTGTTTTTTCAACTCTTTCTCAAACTTTTTGAAATCTTTGTTCAGCGAAACACAAAACCTAATTTGCAGTCCCTGGTCCTGTTCAGTCAGACAGCTTCACATGTTTGATGTGAACTGTGCGGTGACATTGTCATGTCTGTGCTCAGCCAGATCAGCAGGCATAGAGAGAGAGAGAGAGACCAGGCGAGGTGTGGTGCCTGTAGGTGATCCACTTCATTCTGCTCCTGTCTTGTCGTGACAGGACCGGCATTAAATGGAAGGAGTCAGTGACGGCGCAGTGACAGGCCCAGCCCTCCACCCTCCCCCTGGGTGTGCGTGTGGGTGTGCATGGGGATATATGTGTGCATGTCAGCATGCCAGCTTCAATATGCATATTTTTGTCGCTCACTGGGATTTGAGTGGATCTGACACCCTTTGCACATAAATTGTTAGCCATATTGTGTTAATGGCAGTTGTAGCCATATGCATTAAAATGCGTTTTTAAAAACATTTAATTTCCATATATAGTACAAATATGTCAGAGAGCAGGGGGTGCATGAAAAGTTACACACTTGAGATCAGCTTATTAATCACTGCAGCTTTTTGATCATTTCACTAAATGACATGGAGGGTTACATTTTTCACCAGTCAGCCACTGTGTAAGATCAGTGAAAAGGTGAATTCAGTCAAAGCAGATGACAGATGATAAAAACACTTCTTCTTTGTGGTGTTCATTATGCACTTCAGACACGGTCTCTTATTCCATAGTGATTGTTTATGTGTGTATGTACGCAGCAAATGTTCGAAGCTTTTCCATCTTGTTCTCTGCCTCTGTTTCAAGCCAATTAGGTGCGTCTTTGAGCAGAGATTTGGAGTATAAGTTAAACATCAGCACCCTTCAGTGTTGAAAGGCACATCTCAAATTGGTGAGCACTCTCACCAAACACACACACACACACACACACACACACACACAGCCTATCACCATCTTTGCTCCTGTGAAGACACAGAGGCCCCCAGGGCCCCGGAATGTCTCCACATGCTGGAAATTGAATCAAATGGCATCAATCAAGACACCCCCCCCCTCCCTCCCAAATGCCTCACAGTCCTTCTTTTTCTGCTTTTTTTGGTCTGTGTTTGGTGTCTCTAAGCAGTCTGCCAGGGTTTACAAACAGCACCGCTAGGAAGCACAATTGGGTATGAAAGGAAACAGAAGTACTATAAAGGATTTATTTTAGGGCTGCTAATGCTTTGAATTAGTGTTCCTTCATCAAAGTCAGATTGCAGGTGACACTTTTTTATTTTGCACATTACCAAGTTTTTGAATGGTCGAACAAAAACCATCCTGCTGACACACACACATGCACACACGGTGATATTATTATCCGCCTCTTCTGCAGCTCTCTGCTGTAAAATGAGTTTGCCCCAACTCCATTAAAACCCGTGCCAGTTTCTCCCCTGACGCTGCCGCTCTATTTGCATGTGCTAGTGAGCCACACGACAGAACGAGGCGTCTCTTCTCCTTCTTCACTCTGTCCCACTGGAATGTGCGATAAGTGGGCAGATGACATTCACGGAGAAAGACTGCAATAAAGTGACTCTCCCTCCATCGCCTCCTCTTCCATTTTCTCTTCCTCCCTCCCTCCCTCCTCTCTGTGCCACCCCATCAGAGGCAGAAAGAGGATATTGCAAATGACATGGGCAAATCAGCTGTAAATGGGTGCTAATTTGACTGACATCTGGGCTGCTGTCACTGAGGCGGGCGAGAACAGGCCCCAGCCAGGAGACAGCTAGCGCCGTTTACTCAATGCACAAAAAGCCAACTTTTAACTAAATCACTTCTTGTCCAGTGGCCCCTCGATCTTAGTCCCTCTCTGCCTCTCCTTCACTCTGGCTGTATCTCCCTCTCCACCACTGTCTGACTCGCCAGGTTCTAATTGCGTGTGTCCTTCCTCTCAGTGTAATTTTCCCATTACCGCCACAAGAGCAGCCGCACAACTCATCTGAAGTGAGGTTGTTTCCGAAATGTGTACCTCCAGATTAACCCTTCACTTACTATACAACGCCTCCTGCAAGCAAAGGATGAGCGGGGTGTTATGCTTTGTTGATGGTTAGGACTTTAAAGACAACAGAACCAGCTTTATAAAGAAAAAATGTTCTACCTTTGATTGACTGTTTTTATGCACGTTGATTCATAGTGGTCCGTACTGGATTGTTATACCTTAATAAAACACATCAGATGGATGTATTTGAAAAAAGAAGTCTAACTCCTTTCTTTTCTTTTTTTATGTGTCCCTGCTGCTGTCTCTCCACTCCAAAGGTGAGTTTCTTTCTTTCTTTTTTGTTCTTGATTTTGTTCTTCCCGTAGACATGTAAGTGATAGGCCCTCAGAGCTCACTACTCTTAACTCTCATGCTAGGTTAAGCATGGCTAAAAGGGCAAGTTGACTCACAGGCCATACACACATACATCTCCAGTCACAATCAAAGCATGTTTAATTCAGAGCATCAGTTCTTTTTCTCCCTTTCTCATTCTCTTTTTTTTAACCCACTTCTTTATTTATGTCTGTGATGTTGGATTATGCCAACAGCTATGCCCAGGGCAAACAGCAGCAGCAATGGGAATGAACTGCTAATAAGTGCAGTGCCATTTCAACACGCACAATTCACAGAGGTATTCTTGTGTGCCTATGTATGTTTGCATGTACAGGCATGCGGGTTTTTGCTTGTAGGAGTGCGTGTGCCTGGTGCTGTGCAAAAGCTAAATCCCATCGTATAAGACCTAAATGTGCCACTGACACAGTTTTTTCACACCAGCCCTCCCTCAGCACCAGAAAGTTGGTGCGGGTGAACTGGGCACTGCTTGCACAGGTGAAGAGTTATTTTTGTCAAGTGTGCAGTGTGTTAGTTTCTCCTCACCTCTGCCTGTCAGGTAATTTGGTGACTTACATACTGTAAGTGAGCTGAAAGGTACAATTCTAAGAGTCACCATAGATTATGTTATAATCTACACTGCAAATCATCAAGAGAACTGAGATAGAGACATTCAGTAGGATGCACTAGACACACGCTATTTGTTCACTTCCATTAAAAATGTTAACATAATTAAAACTTCTTTCTTAGTACTGCTTCACTGAACTTCCTCAGGATCAACTGTTCCCACCCGCCCTCTGTCCACATCTTCATCCAAAAACACCAGGTTAGGGGAGACAGGAGATAAACCTACATGCTTCATTGCCTTCTTCTCAACATGTCTGGAAAACACACTACCTGAAGCAGTTTTACACTGTAATAGAGGCTGTGGCTGGAACAACTGCTGTGATACAGTAGTATAGACTCATGGTTGTTAAAATGGTCTTGGTGTAAGGGTTGCTGTGATGTAAATGTAATAAACAAACAAAATTCTATGTGTAGATCATAAACAAGATAATTATGGGAACAGTATTTTGTCTTCATATATAGGGTTATTGGTAATTATAGAGATGCCAAATGCATTTAAATGCAACCTTAATGGCCACTTAAGAAAAAATGGAGTCACCGTGCCCTTTGTGCATCAGTCCACTGACTTATAAAAACAGGTCCCTAAGAGTTGACTTAAGAAAACACAAGTATGATTTATTAATGAAATAAAATAAAAATGAAACGTGTAATTAAAGCCAATTAATTACATATACATGTATATCAGGTACAAATAAGGCACAAATAAATATAAATGAGGAACATATTTACATTCGCACAGGGCAGGACTGCTGCCTGATATGCATGCTGGATTAAACCTGAAGTGTATATTTCATTTCTTGGAGTCTGATTAATTCATTCACTAGCTTTTACCTGTTCTTAGCACTTTTTTGGAAGTCTTAATTTCCTTTGCTCTGCATTTACACACCTTTCCTCTCTTTCTAAACTGAGAAGCGAGTGTAAATTGAACTGATGATGATTTGATATAAATTGCTAGACAATAAATTGCTATTACACAAAACAGTCTAATCACTGAGGAGCACTGTTCAGCCTGTGCTGTTACCTGGACAGTGCTCTGTAAAGCTGATATCACATTTTGTTGTTTGTCAGCTAGTTTACACCTAATGCAATAATACAGAACATGTGTTGTGTGTCCTGGGGAAGTGTGCAGGGAGGAAAAGAAGGGGAGTGGCATTGGGGACTCACTGCCCTGGGGCCAAACCTGCACTAGATGGATAAAACAACTATACAGTATATGCACATACAGTACAATACACACACCCACACGCACCATTAAAGGAATAAAGCCATGTTTTTGCTTTGTAAAAACTCTGCCCAGTGTATTGAGTACACTGGATCTTTTTTCAAGAGAGCTGGAAGAAATAAATCCAGGATGTGAGCGAGCAGGGGAACAAGGTTGTCCATTAGTCAGCTGCTGTGATAGTCTAAAGAAGCCACCCCTGGCCCCTAATGGCTTCTCTGCAATAATTGCTACACTATCTCCTCTGTTCCCATTCACTACTACATAAGTTGCTTTTGCTGGAGCCACTGCTGTACACATCCTGCAGTAGTTGTAGTCAAAGCATCACTGAGGTGCATTGTGCTGCCCTAATAGAAAGGGTCCAGGTAAAGATGGGACTCTGAAAAGAGAAGTCTTTTTTTGCCGCTTCTCTCTTATTCCTTATCTGCACCGCATTTTATTAGAACTCTCCTCATCCTCTCCTTTACTCTCTTGGCTGCAAGCTGTGTTGATGCAGAAATTTAGAGGCTCTCAGTGCGTGAAGCGTCACCTTTCTCAAGTCTATTCTTCAGATAGCACCAAAGTACATCTAATGGTTTGGTTATGCTAAATGTTTTGGGGACTCTTCAGGTTTCTTGTTAAAGTTCTGACCTTTTTGCCCGGCATCACACAATGAAATGCCCTGCTTCTCTAGCAGCTTGTGTCACCGTAAGGACCCTTATACTTATGTGATGTGTGTTTGTGTGTGTGTGTGTGTGAGAGAGAAAGAGACAGGAAGAGAGATCAGGAGAGAGAGACAGGGATGAATGAAGAGTCTCACAGGTCCTCCAACTCAGCCCAGGTTAATGGAAACCATTATCACACACAGCCACTCTGTCTGTACAATCAGAGCGAATCTCTCTGAGGGAGGCACTTTGTCACACATACACACACACACGTTTGTCTTTTGATAGTTGTGAGGACACTAATTGACAGAATGTATTTCCTAGCCCCTTACCTTAACCTTAACCATCACAACTACATGCTGGACCTCAACCTTTAATCTAACATCAACATAACCTTAATCTACATCTCTCTGAAGCTGTGACATGGTTACAAACAAAAAGTTGTCCACACAAACCTACTGTACAAAGACATGCACACACTCAGAAACTATTTGGACCATATACTTTGAACCTTCCCTAGTTGTTTAGCCTCCTACTGCACAAGCTGTTCCTCAGCATGTGCATAATAGGCTAATTGTTTTAGCATGTAGCTGCCACTCTTATTTTGAGCACTAAGGAACACTAGGGGTCATTTTACAGAGATGAGTCAGGAACTGTTAGCTAGCAGGCCTTACGCAAATCTCCCCACTTTTTCTTTTGTTCTGCTCACCAGCTTTTTTTTTTTTGACTTCATGAACCTGGAAATGCTTTCATATCAAGCAGTAAATGTGGCTCAACAAACAGCGTTTCTTCTTAAAAACAAAAAGAAACACAAGCTGCAGTGACATAGATTTGCCCGGTACATTTGCTGTGAGGCAGAGGGCAGCATCAAACATTTAGTGATACGTGAGGCACACTTAAAAGAGTACAACAGTTGTTTGCTGTAAAAAACTAAACAAAACCAAAAAAAAACTGGAAAGTTTTGTTTGTCTGTATTCATGCCACTGAACAAGGATTGTAAAAATGTAGTGATGTCTTTGAAAAAAGAAACATGCTGTCCATCCACACTGGCTTCAGGCTGAGAGCTAAAGAAAACGCATGGTGTGTCATTATTGTGCATTAACTGTAGCCCAAATTTGACAGTGAATAGCAGTGAATACTCATGGTAACAAGGTAAACATGGATGTCCATGTTCTGACCGTCCCCCATATGGTGGGACGGTCAACACAGCACCTATGCCGAATGATGTTACCAACAGGTAAAGCAAAGGTTGACCCAGATTCAACTTCCTTGCCACACGGGGCTGCATTATTTTGCCGGAGCCTCTTGTAGTGCTGGTGCCAGCTGCAGTTGACCCAATCCCCCATAGAAATCAACCTTGGAAACTCAGTCAGAATGCAGCCTTATGGAGCTTCAGCTCATTGTTTAACTATCTGCACTGCAACTTTACTATTTCTGTAGAGAAGTGACAGGAAATTGGGAATGTGGGATTAACTGGGCTAAATATTCCCAAAGCAGGATAATGATATATGAAAATAACATATGAGAATGAACAGGACAACAAATTATTGCTAAAACTTTGGAATGTTTACATTAAAATAGGGCATTGGCAGATAACAGGGATAAGGGAGAAAGTTATTGGGATATATAAGACACACCCTGCTATGCTGGATAAATGGGAGCTTTTTTTTATGCTAACAAACGCTGTATATTTGTTACAAAGATACAGGCTGAAATTAATAATACTAATAATAGCAAGTGCTGAGTATAATTATAAATTTTTAAACAGATGAAAACAAGCCTCAGTGAGAGACTGCACTGATCCTGTTGCATCAGAAGTTCAGCTCTTTGCAGCTGTGTGTGTGTATTCTCGAATACAGTTTTGTGTGCTTCAGCAATATTTTTCAGCTCCGTGAGTGTAAGCAGTGTGTGTGTTTGTGTACGCAAGTATGCCACTGTCTTTTTGTTGATCCGGTCTCAATCAGAAAGGAGTCAACCCATCACAAAAGCCACAATATTGCATTGTAAACACACATCTGCACACACATTCATGCACATGAAGCAGCAACCCTGCATTCCCCTGTAAACAGTTTACAGTGCCTTCTCTCTCCCTTATGCAGACACAGTCCAAAGCGTTAGTGTTGTGTTCAGCTAATCCCACTGTTTAAGCTTCGTTGGCGGCCTCTAGCTACAACTATGCAGTGCATGTCCTGAGGGAAAAAGTGCTTCATTTGTGTGCATGTCTGAGTCTGTCACACACAGTACGGACTCCCTATTTACCTCCCCACCCTGCATTAATCATCATCTATATCAATCTTATGGTTTGTTTGGGTTCTGTCTCTCCTCTGCGAATCCCTCCTCCCCTCCCAAACCCCCTTTGTTTAGATGAGCTTGTGCTTGTTTTCTTGTCGTTCTCCCCTTGATTGAGGTTGACCCAGCCATCTTCACAACCCACACAGCTCCTGACACCATGTGGTTTTGGCTTGCTTTGTGCAGCAACAGCCCATGGTAGGAAATGCTGTTTAGATTAAATGCATTCTGATGTCCTTTCAGCCCTTGTTCCGGCTGGATCACGACCCGTTTGTACCACAAACCTCTCTAACACTACATGTGGAAACACCAGTGGTTTTGGGTTAGGGATAGGACAGTGGAGGCGTCTGCTCTAGGACTGTAGTAACCTCTTACCACATCCTCTGTGCTACTAGTGTTACATCCTCTGTGTGACTCTGACTTTGACTGAAGGAAAATTACCACTGGTGGGGAATTCATTATTTTGAGAAAAATAATTTATGCTAACTGCTTATCCCTTGCCACATACATTTAATACCATCAATTTTGTCTTTGGTGTTCAGCTCACACTGTAAACAGCTAAAAAAGGTTTGCTTTAAATGCATGTGGGTTTTGAACCTGATTTTCCATTTGATTTGAATGGTTGTAACATTAATATCCCCGACATGTAAGAAAAAAAAGATATTTGTCGGGGTAGTCACAGGAATAGATTTAAAAAGTCCATAATATCAGTCAAACTCAAAGAAGGTTGTATCCTACGCTTCCCATAATGCAACAGGCTGTTTCTTTATCTTTTTACTTTTTTAAAGGTCAGATATTGTTTCATAGGGGTAGTTCACATGGTTTTTGCCCCTAGGCAGTTTTTTTTTCATAGCAAAGTTCTTTTTTGCTTTTTTATGTGGCATTTCTCAGTACACACTGTTTTGTGTGTGTGAGGATACTGTTGTGAGACTGTGTATGAAAAGTGTGTGATGTGATGAGATCAGCAAGAAACAGCAGAGACACCTCCTCTACGCTTGTCTCAGTGGTCCCAGCATCATTACCAGCACCACCGCGGTACACTGTCTTATCTACTGTGGCAACTGATACAGTGACAGCCACTCCTCCTGGACACACACACAAAACCACATACATACACCCACACAACGCTCACCCGTCTCCAGCAATTGTCCTAGTAGCTTCCTCCAGTCTGCAGTCTGCAGCACATGTGGTGGCAAAGGGATGATAGGCAGGAGAGTATTTTCTATATCTGATCTGTAATGTTTATGCTCACGTAATGAAATGGCATTTCACACCTTGAGTTTCCATAAAGATATGATCAAGTCAGGAGAGGGCAGCCAAGTCTTTCTGTCTGTTGTGTAATTTGCACACACACATATCTGCACCACGTACATACATGCACAATCTTGTTCTGCCACTTCATTGGAAATCTTCAACTAACCCCACGTGCCTTTGATTTGTGAGCTCAGCCGATTCAGTCACACAGGCTCACAGTCATTTAAAATTACTGCTCAGGTGGGAACCATGGATGTGTGGGTGAGTGTGTGTCTGTGTGTCTATGTGTCTGTGCCTAAGACAGCCTCAGTGATATTATTCATTTTAGTAGCTGAAAACTTAGCCCACACCTGTTCAACTCACCATGTTAACATTCTCACATTAGCCACATTAACGCTTTGAACCTCAAAAACCCACAGTCCATCTGCTATTTAAACTCCAGTAGAACCCAGTAAAGTTAAATTCATTTTTATGTAATTGACTATTTTGCTTTCCAAGTTCAAGGTTCTGCACTGCTCCAAGCTTTTGCACCTCATAAAGTGGCTGGACTGGTTTAAATGGCAAGACTGATTTCCTCTTTAAAAAGGCCTGATTTAAATGATCTCCCACTCTTCTCACCTGCTCCTTTCATCTGGAAGATTCTGTTACATTATCTTTCATTTCTTTTTGACACATGTGGTTACATATGGCTAATACTTTATGTTTTCTTCAGGGTGCGGAAATGCCCCTTTCAGATACATCGTTATTAATCGTGTGTGTGTGTGCGTGTGTGTGGGTGTCTATCTGTCACTGGGAGAGAGAGTCACAGTATGGTCAAGGAACCTGAAAATACATCCAACTACAGTCTGCACCATTCATCATGAGTGTTTGAGTCAGTCATATGGTAACTGAGTCACATATTAAGCTAGAGGATATTTAATACCATACTCAGTATATTGTACAGCACAGCAAATATATTAATTCACACCTGCTGGCATGAACAGTAACCACTACTGTAAACAACACAGGATGAGCTTAGTGCTGGTTGGACAGATGTTGGAAAGAATGTTTTAAAAGAGTGTTAAATTTAATACTGGCAGAGTTTCTCTATTACTCTAACTAATAATTGGTTACCAAAACTGACCCTAAGAAGCTACTGTATTTACCAAAGCCTATGAAACCACAACAAACATGCTGCCCTGGACTGCAGGTAGGCAAACGTGAATGGGTTGCCCTGAGACACTCAGAGAGTTGTTTCTTATTTGCTTATTTCTTACAGAAGCTGAATGAGGCATGTACAACACAGCACATGACTGAGATCTGGCAGGTGTGTGTTTGCTTTTCTGCACCTCTCGCCCAGTAACGCCCATCTCTGTGTATGTTCCCACAGATGATTTCCTTCATTGTACGCATTAGGCAGGTAACATGCTGATGTGACTCATTAGTTTTACCCTGAGCTTTGTTCGGTCACAAACCTCATGAAAACAGAATTCGGTGGTTAAACGCATGCAAATCTTTGGTGTACTTTTACATAACGTATGTTATTGTTTGTCTAATTCTTTGAATAGATTTTTAGGAATAAGTTTCTGCTTTTACAGTGCACTGCAAACTGTACGTGTGTGACCATGAGTCCTATATGGAAGCAATTACTGGCAGCAAAGGCCCTCAGACACCCACAGTGCCTCTCACTTTGGGCCAAAGGGAATGTATCACTCTCTCCCTTTCTCTCTCTTTGTCTGTCTGTATTTTTTACTCTCTCTCTCTTTCTCTACCTCTCTCTCTTCCCCCTCTCTCTCTGGGGTAAATTACTTCCGTATGAGCCCCAACAAAGGGGCAAGGTGAAACCCCATTCTCTTTTTTATTGGGAACAAAAACCACGGCCGTATTTTAATTCATATCACACTTGTCCAATTTGCGCAAACAAGCTCTGAAAAATACCAACACTAATTAGACTAAACCTAATGTGTGTGTATGTGTGTTCTTACTGTAAGTATGCTCCATGAAACAGAGGCCATCTCCAGTTCCATTACTGTACTCCCTTTGGGTGCAGCACTGCCTAGTTAGTATGCGCAGCTAGAGCCATATAGGATACGGGTTTTTGGGGGGTCCTTGCATCATGTGGTTTGAGTGGAGGCGAGCTGCTACGGTGGCCATTGTCTCTCATCTGTATCTACCAGTGTGTATGTGAGTGTGTATATGACTTGTTTTTGTAAAGGCACGCTTGTTTTTCAGGAGATCTTAATTCAAGTGAAAAAGTCCAGTACCTCAACCCTATCAAATTTAAGCTTTTAGCCCTGGAACTCTTGATCATTTGAAGGAGAAGGACCACACACAGACTTACTCTTTTCTTCTTTATTTCAGTGTTTCAGTTTACACATTTATCAGAGGTCAAAACGGGAATATGGAGTTGAAATACACTCCATACAGAATTCCTGTTTGATGATGCTGAAACACTGGGTTTTTATTTTTAGACAATGTTATTGAAATAAAGAAGAAAAGAGCAAGTCTGTGTGCGGTCTTACTCCTCCATATGATCAGGAGATCATAATTCAAAATTTAATGCTTGAAACAGCAAAAGAAACTAAATTGGGGCAAAGCATCTACTTAAAAAAAAATCCACGGATAAACTGGCAGCGAGCAGTGACAGGATTGCAGTTGTCAGGGTTTGGCAAACTATTGTCACCCCCTCTCTTGTTACAGTAAAGAAAAGTGCATTGGAGGAATATTGTCTGTGCTGCCAGCGGTCTTTCTTCCTTTGTCTGCGGCGACTGACAAGTCGGTATTTGCCATGTGTGTGTATTCCTCCAAACTGACTCTAAAGGAGATAAATAAGTTCAGACTAAATTGGCAGCTTGTGTCTAAAGTGATTATTCTTCCCTTAATGTCTCCTCATTGGAATGGGAGAAGACTTGGATTGCACAGAAATACCATGGGGTGTGGCAAGGCAGTCGTTTCCAACACAAAGAAGTGACGAGTGATGGCAGCCAGAGTTTACTTGTAAGGGTTTTTAAACACACACACCCACACACACACACAAATGCATATGCAGCATTCTCATATGCTAACCCTGTCCTCTTCAAACAGTTTGTCTCTCACTCCACACTCCTCCAAACTTGGACCGTGACAGGGTCTTACATTCCCTCCCGATGAGTCCTAGCGTGGCTAGTCAGCAGAAGGACCCCAGATTGTGCTGGCTCTGTCACCGCCTTCCTCGTTTGGGAGCGTGTCTGGGTCCTCCATCTCCGTAACCTTGGTTTGCCCCCTCTGTTTGTGAATTCCTGCCGCTCCAGTAGGACCACACTGTCCCCAGCAAAATGCATTCTGGCAGTGGGCAACTAGACAGATCGGTGGGAAAGTAAAGTGAAAGCGCAGATTGTCTTTCAGGCAGATAAATAAGGCATGATTGTAGTGTTGCACCTGAAAGTTGTTTAGTGAAGCTGACTGGACAAAAATGGACAAAAGGCTGAGAGCTGGAGCATGTCTGTTATTTGTAACACCCTGCTGGGTCAAGAGTCATGAATAAGTGACATTTCATAATGAGCGATCTGTCACAGTTTTAGATACACATGAGCTTGTCTTATCAGATCACCAGCTCCGATTTGATCCAGAGTTGTGATTGGATGCAATAGGTATGTTTTCAAAGCCTCCGATTTCATGCTGTAGTGATGTTTTGTGTCTGCCAACACCCAGACTGAAGTGTTTAGCCTTCACTGGTAGTTCTGCTGTCTAAGGAATTTCATAGACTTCAGTACTTTTTTAGTTTTGTCTCTCACTCTTGTTTATTTTACACACTTTTTCTCTCTTTCACTCCTTCTTGTTTAAAAGCACAGTTATTTGTGGTACAGCGCTGGGTAGTTTGTGGTTTTTAGAAGGGCTGTATTAGTGTGTAGTTTCTCACTATAATGATATAAGTGGCTTCCATGGCTTAAAATATCACATTACTTAAAATGGTATAAATATTGGTATCCTCTCAGTATTTTTCAAGGTCTAATTTCAATAGAGTCATGAGGTCTCATTTCAATAGAGTATATTCTATCAATATCAATTCTCCATTTAAAGGAGAACACCAGCAAGTTTACACATCAAAGTCTGTTGACAGGTCTTGGGGAGTACTACTGTATTTGTGAAAGAAAGAGGTACAAAGCCTTTAGTGACTCGAGAGGAAGCTGCGTGAAATCTGATGAACTGTCACGAGGGATGTCACTTCAGCTTCAGCTGGGGCTGAAAACTGCATTATTGAAAGTAAAAGCACTGCAGAGTGTGGGGTTAGAGAGAAGTGAACTTACCAGATCTCTGTATCCCACCTCCTCATCTCTGCTTCAGGCTAGTGACTCGAGGCCGCATTAACTGCTGCTCGTATAACACACCCAAAGCTCTGACCAAACTGTCTGTGGTTGAGTTGCAGTGGGTAGGTGCCAGATTTTGAGGAGGAAGAAGAATACACAGTTTTTCTTCCAGGCTGCTCATGTGAGTCCAGTAGTAGTAGAGTACTACTTTAAGGATATATGTCAACAGTTTTTAAACAGCTTATTCTGTAAATTGCTAATTTGTTAGTGTTAACTGTTTCTTACTGTTCATTTTTGGGCTGATTAGTTGGTTAATCAATTAGTTAACTGATTAACCTCTTAAGTCAATTTTTAAAAAGCTAATATTTGCACATTTCAACTTCTCACGTCAGGATTTGCTACTTTTTTCTGTTTTTTTTTTTTCATTATTAATGGAATATCTGTAGGTTTCGAACAAAATATTTGAAGACATTTGAAGTCATGTTGGGATCTGCCAAACTGTAAGCACTTCACACTGCTGTCAGAACATTTCCTTCCTTATTGCTAAGTCAGTTGTAGGTTAAAAAAATACGGATGCATTAATCAGTAATGAAAATAAATGCTAGCTTCTTTTCATTTTGGTAGTTTTTAAATCGTTTGTCTGTTCCACTGCCTGCCTGGCCGCCCACATCCGTGCTGATTCTTCTGTCTGTCTGTCTATTTGCTTGACGGTCCACTGTGTCACCGTAATGGCCACTGCTGAGCCAGCCACTTTCTAAATGACACCCTCCTCCACTCAATACAGCTGCCCTGCAGTTACGCACTCACTCCTCTCCCCTATTTTTCCTTCCCCTCTCCAGTCTTCACCACTTCCTTTCAAGCACAACAGTGACATCTTTCGCATCAGATTTCTCTTAATATTTTCCACTCAACATGCTTCTTGATGAAACAAACTCATCTTGTCCAACACACCCGCGCGTTCATACATCACATATCGGCGGCCGAATGACTGACTGACAGTGCACGACTGCAGCATCGTCTCCCTGCTGATAGCAACGCCCTCACCAACAGGATGGTTAGTTCATTAATCATTTATTCCTCTCGCACTTCTCTCTCTACCTTCTTTTATCTTTTCTCCCTCTTCACACCACATGCCTTTCTCTCATTTTAATCATCGTTATTGTGTGTGTGTGTGTGTGTGTGTGTGTGTGTTAGCAGCAGAGAGCGGAGCAGCATGTTTCTTCTATTGTCAGACAGAGCTGTACTAGAGAGGTATGGAAGCCAAATTGAGTTTGGCCTTAGTTTGACTACAGCAACCCTGCCAGACTAAATCCTGGATCAAAACACACTCATGATCGCTCTCATTCTCTCCACACATCAGCTCTCCAACCTCTGCATACCCCGGGTGCCACTTGGATTTAATGTAGTTCAAATGACTTTATTAGTTCTCAAAGGGAAAACGGTAGAACTTGTCACGACTATATGTTCTTCTTGGCTTGCCTTTGAATTTCTCTCTCCTCTGACCACATACACTCACAAACTTCCTCGTCAAAGTTCAGTGGTTAATCAGCCGAGGGTTCCAGCATCCTAAAAGATGGTGGTGGCAACATTTTGGCACTGGCAACTCATAACTGGATTGCTGTAATTATTCATTGGGAGAGTGATGCCTTCCAGGGGCTGAAGATTGATTAGGTTTGATATGCGACTTAGTGTAATCTGTCTTTGACCAGGGCTCCTGTCCAAATTGGCAGGAATAATACAAAGAGACAAAGTTATTTTTAAAGAGAGAGAAGAAACAAGTGAGCGAATGAAGATGAAGGTGGGTGGACAAAGGGAAAAGAGAAAGATTGAGGCATATCCTGTGTCATGTCTCTTGTGGCGCTCTTTGCCATACACAGACCATCAGTCTACAAACAGCAACAACAACAGGACAACTACCCTTTGTTTACAGTTGAGCATATGGCACCTCTTATTGTCATAGTTAGTGTTCTTTGTTAAAAGTATTGGTTTTGAAAGTACATTTAAGATATCTTTTTAATGCCTTGCTTGTTTTGTCAGACAGACCAGTGCGATCCTCAGTTGTCTCATTTTCCGCGACTAAAGTGTGTCTTCAGTTAATCCTCCAGTGTAACCATGGCAGAACTTAAAAGGCTCTGATTAGACTGTTGTGTCCCACAGGTTGGCTAGATATAAACTCGTGACACATTCGCAGTGCCCATACATACCCCGGAGACCTCTCTATGTGTTAATTAAAAGAGTCTCAACTGCAATTAGCAGGCTTTACAATGAGCATATCCACAGACAGACACATAAATGCGCACACATACACACACTGATACTAATACATTCAAACTGTGAGCACATTTATGGGCCCAAAACACTCTTTACAGTTGCTTAAGTATCACAATGACACTGCATCATGCTGTTGGGTCAAGTAGACTGTACTGTTCTAATACACACTAGTGATCATTTTAGCTGATGTTAAATACAGCAGCTCTGTGTAGTGGTGACCGACGGAATAAATTGCCAAATGTAAACTAAAACAGACTTGAAAATCAGTCAGTGGATGAGATAATTTCCTCTGATTTCAATGCAAACAAACTTATTTAAAATAATTTCTAAAATAATGTTTGATTTTCTTGATATTAATGTAGGTAATAGCAGAGGTAAAAGCAAAATAACCAGGTGTAATGTCCCAGTAGACGCTGTCACATTCCCACGATGGTAATGAGAAATATTTCCATTGTGATATTGTGAAATTACAAATATCGTTACATCACTACTAAAAGTTGTAGGACTTGTTAAAGGGCTAGTTCACCCAGATTACAAAATTTAAAAAGATCCATTACATTTTTCTTATTTACTTATAGTGTATAATTCATGATTTCTTCAACAGAGTGAAGGCTAATAGAATGAAATACAGTGTCATGGTTGCTCCATGGACTTCACTATGAACAATTTGTACTGGAGTAACATATACTGGGAATTGGGATCCTATAAGGATTATTTAGAGAGCTGGTGGAGGCAGACTGAGGATGTCAGTTCATTTGGCCACTTGTGAAATCCTGCTGCAACCCCACCAACTAAGACCTTAGTGGCTGTGTTCCTCTCCCTGTTAGATCTAAACATAGAACCTGGGTCCATGGTGACCAAATGGCCCATCATCCCATCACCTTATGAACCAAATTAGACCAAAACTCTCCTAGTGTGTTCCAGCCTTGTCTACAGGAAATCAAGGCTGGGTTGAACTTAAGTGAATGAGGTCCGACTCTGGCACATTCTTGCCAGGGAGCTGGTGGCAAGAGCAAGCCCCCCCGGAGCTTGTCAGAGGTTGGGGGAATACACACACATAGACAGACACACATACACAGGTGCAAATAGCAACTTGCTGATGTTCACACAGGGGCACAAACTCACAGTGAATAGGTGCTGTCAACTCTGTGGCAATGATGGCTGGCCACTCCACTCCCATATTTACTTATTTATTGGCTGCGATGACAGGGCCACTCACTCTCAAAAAGCCTCCCAGGCTCCATGATGTCCCTCTAAGCAGTAGCTTAAAAATTTTAAAAGCCCCAGGCTTGGTTTGATGATTTTGATGTGAGTTAGCGCGTAGTCGAGTTGTCGGGTGCATTCAGGGGGCTAACTGTTCTAATGCGTTTACCCCCTTGTCTTGCGAGTGTCTGTCTGTGTGTTGTGTGTGAAAGCTAAGCGAAGTGTCACTTAATAATTTAGTTGCCGGTTTCGTCCCCTTCACCATCCATCCATCCATTCACAGCCCTTTATGTCTTGGCCTCTGGGAATGTGGCAGCCATTCCTCAGCCTCTCAGGGAGTGATAGAACGAGCAGAGACAGGTGACAGAATCTGGTTGTGCTGCTGTGTGAGGACAAAGTGAGAACGACCGACTGCGAGAGAAACAGAGGCAGACAGCACAGAGAATATAAACGCTCGCAAAGAGAGAAGAATTACAGAATCTCAAGGAGATTTATGAGCAACTGGAAGATAATGAACAGCCAACACTTTTTTTATTTAAATTATTACAAGCACGCCCATTCTGTCATTAAGTCCTATGAGTCTTATGTAATAAAGCAATGCAACGCAAGATGTAATATGTGCCTATGCCTTACACTATATATGCACACACACTTACACAGCTGGGTTTCTGACCCCTGTGCATGCCAGATGTAGACAGGAGATGTTTCCTCTCTCTCATCACTGTTTTCAGACTAATAGGCTCTTGTTCTGTGTGGAAGTGGTTCTAAGGTCAGGGCCTGCATGCCAAATCTGTGGCTGGGGTTGTAATAATCAAATAATGTGAGTTGGCCGTGTGTAAGAATGTGTGTTAATACACAAGAGCTTTCAGCAAAGCCTCCCAATACCAGTGGCCTTCTATACACTTTAATTTGACTTGATGTTCACCCCCCCCCATAACTGAAACCTGATGGGAGAATAATAATAATCATGTCTTCTTATTGTTTGTCCTCTTTCTACATTCACTATGCTAGTATTCAATTACAAGAGGTTTGGATGAGGGAAGAGCAGTGATGGGCATTTACAACCTCTCCACAAGTTCACTGGAAGAAAGAAGGACTAAAATGACTTTTTAATGTGTCGAGTGTTTGGTTGGCTCAGACAACATATGAAACTAAAAAAAAAAAAATTTTACTTTTGAAGCTACACTTTTTACTCTTCCTTTCTTCATATTCAGTTGAAAAAAGAATGAGGATGAAGAAGAAAGAGAAGGAAGGATGTGATGGGGGTGAAAATTGAATGCAAACTTTTTTCATGATTGAAATTGCCCTTCCTCTGAAGTGAAGTCCCAAACCAAAACTTTATTTCTTGTTTGCTAAATGGTTTTAGCACCACTGGATGATTTATGTGACATTTATTTGGGAGTGTTTGTTGTGTTGTTAGCAGTTATATTCCTTGTCATGTTTGTGTCATAAATAAAGACTCCATGGCTAATGTACCCCACGTGTTTTTGGTTCCCACTTCCCTATCAGTTTAGCATTTGTTTTTGAGGAGGATTCAGATGGGACACAGCTCTTTTGGACTGTGGTTCAGCTTTTGTGAGGTCACTGAATTTTTATTTTCTATATCAAAAACAGTTGTGCACTTGCCTGTTACTCACAAATGTTAACTGACAACGTGCGATTCCTATTTCTTCACTACCTCACCGCTGAGCACATGCACAGCTGGAAACCAATGACCTCTCTCAATACACATTTACACACAGCCATAGCAGGACAGGAAGCATCAGATTGATAAATCCCCATTTTGTTGGGTTTTTAAGTCAAAAGAAATTAATTCATTCATAAAAGCTGAATATAAGATGATTATGATTATATGATGACTCTGCCTTTTTCCAGCAACTGTTTTTTGGAAAAATAT
The DNA here is from genome assembly GCF_001952655.1 of Monopterus albus. Lineage (NCBI taxonomy): Eukaryota > Metazoa > Chordata > Actinopteri > Synbranchiformes > Synbranchidae > Monopterus > Monopterus albus. The sequence continues at coordinate 568,384 of NW_018127895.1, read as the reverse complement.
CTGATCAAACTAGACCTGAGATACTATTAGTCCAAGGAGATCCTCATCCTTGAAGTCTTGTTTTTACTGTTTTTCAAAGAAGCGAAACATGAAACACTTCCCTGTGTATGGCTCCGTCTCATACTCTGCACTCTACTGTCACACTCCTGGAATGGCTGAAATCATTTTTTCAGGCTCTTGACAGATAGTCCAGCCTCTCTCTCTCTTTTTTTGCAGTAAAGACATTGGGAGATGTGGTGAACTCGTTTTTACTTGTCAGGACTTTATTTCCTCAGTGGCAGAAAATCACTTTTCACAAACTGTCAGAAGCTCTTGTAGGTTAAACTGGACTACTTACTGTCAATACTTTCAGGGGTGACTAACTCTAAAAGACACAGTAAACACACTTGAAAAATTCAGTGGCCTATAATCAACATTTTATAAATAATATTTCAAGTGATAATAATAATGTGCTCATAGTGATGAACCTAAAGGAAACTGATGTTTTGTAGCATCTTCTAGCTCACTGAGCGGCTGTCTGGCCTGCTTGTTCGTTTCACTTTTGCTGATCTCATAGCATCATTTTTGGCTGCAGTAGGAACTTTAAAAACTGTATGCCATTTTCCCAGCACCAAACAGCACACAGACATGGTTAGCAATTAGCTGGTGAACACAGCAGAACATTGTGCAGCTGAAAAGTCAGAAATTTCCCTCAGGAGTGGTGGAGACCAAAAACAGAGCTAAAACAGAGTGAGTATTGGACTAATAGTCAACAGGTGGACACACTGTATGTACAACTCCAAACAAATGCTTATGTTTCTCTGTAACTGCTTGATGTATAAAAAAGCAACTGTTTGCTAACAAGCTTGCCATATCAACTTAAAATTTGATGTATTCACAGCTTTTTTCTACTGCCCCCAAGTGGCCAAAAGGGTGGAAGCAGTAGGAGCCGTTGTATTGGTACTCTCTAGATACACAGACACACAGACAGACAGACAGACAGATACTTTATTAATCCCCAAGGGGAAAATCTGTTTTGGACATCCGTTTACACAATACTACAACAATGGAATACATAGTTGTCTATATGCTGGGGTTTTCCTTTTTGAACCCCTACAATAACTGAATCATACTTTTTCTGAAGCTATATTTTTTGTCAGTGTTTGTCCCACCACATCAAGTAGCAATCCTCAAGCAAACAGTTATGGAGATCACTGTAAGAGCCACTGATATTATTCTTTTTTATATGAACCTCAGCAAGGTGAAAAAGTGCATCAACAATTGCCAAAGGGAGCAGGAAGCTAAAAGAGGTAAAACTATATTAGTTATGTCAGAAGGGGAAAAAAGTCTTAGGGCTGTTAGAGGCAAAGGGTAAAAACAGGCTAAGGAGAGATGGAGAGATGGGAAGTTAGCAGGGAGGAGAGAAGAGAATGAAGACATTGTAGGAAAGGACTTTGACAAACTCTCAGTGTGAGGTTCAGTGGAGACTGGGTCGGTGGAGGTGTGGGGTAGGGGTGTACAATGGGGGCGCTGGCAGGGTTGCTACAGCAGCGTTCCGGATGGGCAGGCGGTCTCCTCTCAGGGGGTGAGGGGGGACGTGGGGCTGTCAGGGAGCCTGGCAGGTAGAGACACAACGCCCTGTGACTCCGGAGGGGAGCACGGGTCAGTGAGAGACGACAGGAGTGAGGGGATGGAGGCAGCAAAGGGGTGAGGTGGAGGCCTGTCTGATGAGGTGAGAAGAGGGAGAGTAGAGGAGGAGGGAGACGTGAAGGAAGTAAATGAGGGCAGAGGAGGAGAAAAACTAGAAATGATTAGAAGAGAATTATCCAAGTGTGAGTGAGTCCAGAGAAAGTGGGAAGCAGAAGAATGAGTTCAGGGTGTCCTGAAAAAACCACCGTAAAATGCTATGAAACCACCACCGTCATTAGACAAGTGATGGAACTCTACCTCTTATGCTTCTGTTTCTTCTTCTCCTCCTTCTAAAGGCAGAGACACACCAAGCCAATGTGACAGAAGTAGCAGCGAAGAAGGCCGACTGTTGCGTCACCTCATGTTAGCTTTGTCCTGGCTAGTCGGGTTGAAAAGTGACACTTGAATGTACCACACAGACTACAACCAACGACCAGCTAGTATGTACGTCCTGCACCTGCGTGACAGAAATAACTCCCCCTACCAGCAGGTGGCAGTGTCTGTATTCACCATTCAGAAAGGGATGTGGAAGAAGAAAGGAGGTTGTTGAGGTGAAAAATAAGGAAAACTGCACTAAACGGGTTAAACCACAGATACTACATCAACAGGCTGAAGGTGCTTTCCCAAACCATTCTTTTCTTGTGCCCTGATTCAATAAGCTCAACAGCCAATCAGAGTGATCTCTGTCTCACCAAAGAGGCCCAATGGACAGATGCCCAGGTGAGGGACACACCCGAGAAAGACGAACCCTGACCGACGCTCACCGACAGCTCGATGGTGGCCGACGGTCAGCTTGGTGTGTCTCTGCCCTAAGGCTTCTTCTCCTCCTTCTTCCTTTTCTCACACAATATCCCCACACCTCTTAACACATGTATGCTTTCCATGATCTAACATACTTTTTGTAAATGTGCAGAAAGAAGAGCAGCAAATAATCCTAGAAAGCAGATGACTATGATGTTATAGGCTACACCAAACGTGTGACTACATCAATAATGCAATAGTAAGATGAATGTGTGTGTGTGTGTAGTGTGCTGTAAAGGAAACACATGGAGTACTTCACATATCATGTGTCATTATGTCATGAATTACCAAACAGGCATTAGCAGATTCCACCGCTGAACTTTCACCATTCTATGTTATGACAAATACAGCTGAAAATTATAAATAACTCACTGGACTCGAAAGAGACACTTCACCTTTTCTTACTCTTGTGTTTTCATAAAGAGGCACTTTTTAGCAGAGGCCAGATTGTAGTGATCAGTGACACAGAAAATCATGTGGCTCTCTCTCATTCCTCTCAGACCTTTCGGTGCCCTCATCCTTCTCTCTTTACATCTTTCTCCAAGTCTCTCTCTGCCGTAACCACAAGCGGAAGGTTGTTCCTGTTGTGTCATATGATGCCTTGTGGCCCTGTAGCAGTAGTAGCAGAACAGTGACAGTTCTTTCCCTGTGCCATCTGATCGACACACTGTTCCTTGTCACATGCACACATGCTGCCTCTTTGTGTATGTGTGTGTGAGAGGATCCTTGTATGATCATAGATCAGGTCACTGACAGTAGCAGCCCTCAGCCATGTGCTCCTGCACAAAGGCTGCACTCACTCATATGGTGGAAATGCCACTTCCCACCAGTATTAATAAACCACAATTATTATCATCTTCTTTATTTAAATAATCTAACCCAAAATAGACAAAAATCTCAACAATTTAATCTGGAAAAAGAATTTGGATGACAGAACAGCTGACAGGATGAACTCTAAATGTTTCTTTCACGTGACAACCTGAAGTGAACCCGTGTTCTTTCCCTTCGAGAAGCAAAGAGACGCTCATCAGCCTTCTTCTACTGGCCTCAATCAGTTTGTTTCTGTGGCACATAATCACCATCACTGTGCAAATTATGCTGTTCCACTCCCTCTGCTTCTGTCCTTCGTTTGCCCTTGTTTTATTGTGTAAAAGGCCAATTTGAGTTTGATTTTGCTCAGCTGTGATTTCATTCCATGAAAAATTATCTCCCTAAAAAAAAAGAAAGAAAACAAAACAAAACAATAACACAGCAGGCAAACATCACAACTATGACTTTTTGATAACCTCTGCATCTGTTTTGTACTCACTGATGCTTCCTTGTACAGGTTTTCTCACTTTGCACAGAAAATGAAAAGCGAGGTACTCTGCCTCTCAAGACTTAAGAGCATAGAAAGGAGAATTGGTTCTCTTGAGAATGTTCTAACAATTCAGTGTCGCACCCAATTTCTGAGCTATTTGACCCATTAGATGCCAGTGTTCGGGAAACAAACAGGCCCCGCTGAGAGGCTTGATGGGTATAATAATGTGGACTGATGGAGGGCACCTTCTGAAAAACAGTAGTTTATGGTCAAAAGACAAAAAGCACTATAAGTGGTCAAGAATATTTTAAGTCTCACATAGTCTCAGCGTGCACTTATTTTACTCTCTTTTACCTGATGTGCTCTATAGGCTTTAGCTTGTTAATATCCATCCATCCATTATCTATACCGCTTATCTTGAAGATGGTTGCAGGGAGCTGGAGCCAATCCCAGCCGACACTGGGCGAGAGACGGGGTACACCCTGGACAGGTCGCCAGTCTATCACAGGGCTGATAGAGACAGACAAACACACACACCCACACTCACTGCTATGGACAATTTAGAATCTCCAATCAACTTAAGCTGCATGTCTTTGGACTGTTGGAGGAAGCCAGAGTACTCAGTCAGAACCCATGCAAAACATACAAACAGAGCACAGAAAGGCTCCAGGTCGGCCGGGGCTCAAACCTGGAACCTCCTTACTGTGAGGCAACACTGTTAACCACTGCGTCACCATGCTGCCCATCTTATTAATGTTTTTAAAATAAAATAAAATAAAATCCCTCTTCACCACTGATATTCTGTAGGTCTAAATACAATTTGTAAGCAGTTGGAATCCTACTTATACCTTACTACAGCCATCCACACCAATTAGAGAAAAAGTAATACACTGCATTACCACTGTAAATGGTATTATGTATAAACTTAACAATAGTACTTCAATGTTTTACAGCCATTATGCACGGAGAACAGGTTGCACTGTCATACTGTACAGTGGTAAAGAGTAATTGTACTTAAGTTCAATTCTGAGGTATCTGTAATTTACTTATTTTCATTTTCTGCTACTTTATACTTCAATAGATTTCAGAGAAAAACATTGTACTTTGACTCACTATATTTATTTGATAACTTTAGTTACTTTTCATAATGAGGTTTATAAAACAACATGCAGTATTATTGATCCTTGGTGTAAAATTCACAAGATAGCCAGCAGTATTTCAAACTTTAAACATATAAGGTAGTTAAATCAGCTCCACCTTTACCAGCTGCAACATTAAATGAGATGTGCATGCATCAATAATTATAATTGGATAATATGATGTACATCAATATAAACTGTGCCATTTTGCATAATGAGTACTTTTACTTTTGGTACTTTCTGAGTATTTTCACACTGTGGTATTGCCACTTTTACTTAAGTAACCAATCTGAGCACTCCGTCCACCACTGGTGCTGTACACAGTACACAGAATAATTGTATTGTACTATAAAATCCTAAACCATGCTTACTGTCCTGTCTGTTTGCTGAATACAAACAGAAGGAAGATATGACTGAATAGATATAACAATCAATTCATCGATTTCACTAAGTTTGCTGCCAAAGCATGTGAAAACATTATATGACCTGTGAATACATGCATCTACAGTATGTTTTTTAAAATATATATTTTAAATGGTATCAGTGTGAACAGCAGGACCAGGCGCAGGGAAGGTCAGAGGTCATCAGACCTTCTCTGTCTGCTAATGACCACATATTTTAAGGGTTGCTAAGCTTATATATGCTAATACTTGGAGCCCTTTTCATAAAACCGATTTGCAAGTACTGCTTGCACACACATCACATTTGGCAACAGCATCACACTTCTCATGAGACTGTAACTCATAAAGTGCAGATAAATGTGTCCTTTCTTGTTGACTTTTTTACATATTTGCTCTGACTAGAAAAAACTTGTTGATCAACTGAACTATTCCTGAAACAGCTGACAGAGTGTGACTAAATGTACTTTTGACATTTCTAGTGGCTACAAAGCCATAAACAAGGCAAAGGATGGTATTAGTTAAAATATAATTAATTTGCTAAGATATTCCTACAAAATAATACAGTTATTCCTGGAAACATAGGCTTTGTTCTGTAACGCTTCACTGTTAACCATAGTAGGACTGTACCCCAGACTGGGTCAGTGGGGGATAAGGGTGCTGTGGCAGCGCTTTAACCTCATGCACAGGATTGTATTGATCCATACAAGCCTCAGTGACTGTTGCTACAGAGCAGGCTGCACTCTGTCACATGAGGCTCTCCCTGTCACCAGTCAGTGGCAGTTAAAGAAAGAATACAATACATCACACACTAGTGTCCCACACGCAGTCATCAGTCTCTGGGCTAACGCTGCCACCAGTTCTGCCCTCTCCTCCTGCCTCAACCACCCTCGCTCCCCACTACACCCCCTCTTTATGCTCTCCCTCTTTCTCTACCTCACTTTTCCTCTAATGAGTTGCAACACTGATAACGAGCCTGATGATCTTCCATTGATTCGGCTATCACTTGCTTGTCTGGTAATTGATCCGTAGCTGAGCCTCTAGTTAATTATATGGGCTTCGACATGGACCCCGGCCCTGAGGGGAATTCTCAAGTCCTGCACAATAATAGTTTTAATAAAGGAGCCTTAGGATCTCCTACATCTTTCTTCGCTGCCCTTTCCTGTTTCCTTTGATTCTTCATCTTTCTATTTCCTTTCCTTCCCTGTTTCCCCTCCAAATTTCTCCTTCTCCATATTTTTACTTCTGTCTCTTTTTCGTTTCCTCTGGCATCATGGCCATTACCATGGCCAAGGAAGGGAAAAGGGGGAAAAGAGAGGGAGCTGGAGCAATATTGGCAGAGTCCACTCCTCCCTCCCACAAATAACAGCCATTAACCAGCCAGGTCAGAAGCTGAGCCACCAGCTTGACTTGAAACACTGAGTGCCACTCGAAAAACCCACAGACCAGCACATTTACAGACGAGAGAAGGAGAGCGAGACAGAGAGCTGGGAAGCAAAAAGGAACCTCTGCTGCTAAATTGTCACTTAATATAATTAGCCTAAGCCTCATGCATTACCTTTTCAGTAAGTTGTTAAGAGCGAAGCTGGCGGTACATGAACAGAGGGTGACACATTATGCCTTTTACAACAAGGCTGCTTGAGGCTTTTGATAAGATGCAGGCCACTATATGCAAAAGATAAATGAAGAAAGGATTAAAAAGGGAAAGGAGGAGTAGTAAAAGACAGAAAAAAGTGAGGTAAATAGTGCCATCTGATCGACACAAAAAATCACAAAAGAAAACCAAAAGATAAAGATGTAGGCAGCGATGGAGAAAGGAGTGCAGATGTAAACAGAATTTGAGGCAAAATTGCACATTTTAAAAGTGGTAAGACACACAATGCACACTTTTCTCTCAGCTACACAAAATGTCTTGTACATAACAATAACAACTGGTGTGATAATCTCAGCAAAGGTTAACAGTACACTGCCATAAGTACATCGTACAAAAGGCTTTTAACAGACAACCAAGCAGCTTTCTAGAGCAATTTACCACAAAATCTGAAGTGACTTTATATATCAGAAGCCATTTAGTGTAGCTGAGAAGAGAAGTTCTCCTCCTGTCCCCCTCTCTTTTGTTCCTCTGCAGTGCTAAGATCACGGTGACATCTCCCTCTCGCTGCGGACTGAGGCACCTGGTATGTCATTTCTCTAATGATGGTGGAGTGAAAAGACAGGGTGGAGAAGAGGAGATGGGAGATTTAAAGGGAAGACGAGAAGGAGGGGAAGGTGGAGATGGAGGGGGGGATGTCTTTATTGTTTGAGACATGTCCTGTGCTGTGTCAAAGGAAGCATAGATCTCCTTCCAATCTTTTTTTTTTTATTCTCCTGTGTGTCTCTTCCTCCACGTCTGCCTCCCCTTTACACCTCCATCCCTCATTTTATCCCCTTATCTTTGCTGCTGTGGGGACCAATTTGGCTAAAATGGAACCTCAGTGGGTGAATATCAAAGGTGGTAGATTTTTATAGTGATAAAACAAGTCTACTGATATTTTTTCGTTTGTTTGTTTGTTTGTTTGTTTGACAGCCGCCCTACAAATCAGCAACAAAACCATTTTCAGCTGTGTTAAAAAAAAAATCTCTCCATAGAATATACTCAATTTCATTGTTTTAAATTAAAGAAGCAAATAATTGATAACAGTCTGCAACAGTGATGCTTTTCTTCAGGCTCAATAGAAACAGAGCACTTTGTGTGTGTGTGTGTGTGTGTGTGTGTGTGGTGGGACTGTCCCACAGGGGAACTAAGTTGCTCTGAGACGTGCCGGTTGCTCGCAGCGCAAATTGTAATAAAGCAGGGGGACAAATGCTCCCTCCCCCCTTCTCCTGCTCTGCGATGGCGCTTGCCCCCACCTTCCTGCCCCTAGCAGGGGAGGAGGGTGTGTGTGTGTGTGTGTGTCTGTATGTGAGGAAAAGTGTCATTGAGCATCTCAGAGTGGAGCAGCACAGTTGACTCAGTTGAGCCTGCACCGACCAGACACACTCACTCGCTGTCCTCTTACATACAGACACTCAGAGAGCCACCACCTCTCTCTCCCACTCTCACTCTCCCTCACACACACACACACACCTACACACACACAGACACACACAGGCTCAGGCGTTCAGTTCAGTTTCTCAGCGGCTGCGCCGGAGTACAGAGGAGTCAGAGAGAGAGAAGCAGGGAGAGAGGAAAAGAGAGAGGACAGGCGGTGGCACGGACGTCGAGAGAGGGACACGATCACAGAGAGAGAGAAAGAGAGAGAGAAAAGGAGAGAGAGAGAGGAGCGGGAGGCAGGGAGAGCTGGATAGTTGGTGGCTCACTCCCACACCTCGTCTTCACTTTGCTGGGACAGACACAGAATTGATGGTAAGAGACATTCATGCAATTTATTGGCTCAGCTGTTTACTTTGTATGGGACTTTTCTGTGTTTGGAAAATTGGACTTTTTGAGATTTTTGAAGGTTTTATTTGCTTGATGTTCATATTTTATGCGAAACCGTTTATTTACTTTACATTTAATTGTCTGCTGTTTCTGGTTAACAACGTAGTACACACATTTGATTTTCATTTCTTTAAGACTTGTTACATTATATACAAATATTTTCATTACACAGAATTACACTTATTTGCTTTTATGCGTGCATGTGCTGAGTGTGCTGATGCAGCTCCCAGGTTAACTTTTACTTTCCTACTATTTTACTTTAGAGCACTGTGTCAGTTTTTAAATGTGTGTATGCATGCATGCTGTAAACATTTTCCTTTGCGTGTTTGTGTCCAAGTACAAAATGACTGACAGATGGATTAAAGCAAAACCTGAGGCCACAAGCAACATTATGTGTCCTTCCTCACTAAATCCCATAACCTCCTCATTTTGGTTTCACTTTACTCACATTTTCATCAGTCCCCCGTCTCACCTCCATCATTCTCCTCATCTCCAGTGCTCCGCTCATCTTGCCCTGTCCGAGACGAGGCCCCTGAGGAAAATCACCGCAAGCCCTCTTTTCTCTCTCTTCACCAGAATTAACTCCACATGCACTCTTTTGCCATCAGAGCTGCCAAGAAACCTCACACACATAGGCTACATCAACTCCCTCATCTCTCCTCTCTCTGCTGTCCTCCTCGAGAAGCAGGACCCACGTGAGATGAAAAAAGGCAGCACGACCCCAGAAGAACCCACCTTCACTGACTTTTTTCTTCTCTCCTCCTTCACACTCCCACATCCCTCCTGCCCTCCCTCCCTGTCTCTCCCTCTCTCTGTCTAAGTCCAAGAAGGCAGAGTTGGATGTGAGAAGCAGTGAGTGTGACACAGTCCCACCAGAGCCCAGCACAGACCCACAGCCACCCAGGTCACCTCCAGCTAAAGCTAACGGACCCAACAGCACCACTGGCGTTTGCACGAGCCACCCCTCCAGCAGCCACAGCGGCAGCGGCAACAGAAGCGGTCTGGGTGGCATTAGTATCGTTAGCAGCAGCGCTGAGGGAGCAGGCGAAAGCTCCATGCAGTTCAGCACCAGACCGCCTAGTGCTGAGCAGCCAGGCTTCATGGGGACATGGCAGCAGCAGAGCACTGACAGCAACCTCCTCTACAGAATGTCCCAGCAGGTACGTCAGCTCAGCCTCACTCCCTCATCCTCTCCATCTCTGCCTCCTCTCACCTTCCTTCCTTCTAGATTTTCATTCTGTAACCAAACTTTTATTTTTCTGTCTCTTGGTGTGTTTAGATGCTACAGTGATTTTCACATTTGGTCTGTGTGTGTAAAGAAAAGAGTGTTTGTGTGTCAGTAGGTGTGTGTGTGTGTGTGTGTGTGTGTGTGTGTGTGTGTAATTTAGGGGATGAGGTGGTTGTGGCAAGTGTATTGTTTGTCATATTTCAAATTAAGAAACCTCACTTGCAACTGCATTTCTATAACTGTTTTCCAATTTTGGAATTAATTCGATTTGATGTTTGTGTGTGACTTTATGTTGTTGTTTCCATTTGTGTAGTTTCTGTTCATGTTCCCTTTAATTTTACACATTTAATACATGCCATTTTCCTCTATATAACTACAGTACACTAGCATATTTGGTGTATTTGTAAAAACACATTTTAATGCAAAATTTGCAGACTATCAGATTAACATGTATTTGATGGGTCGTCTCCTGTCCGGATTTGTTACATACGTCTCTGTAATCGGTGTGTGAGCGGTGTGGAGTTGAAAAGCGAGCAACAGCAGTGTTTTGGTAACCTCGGTGCTGATAAAGACTCGGTAAGGGGCAACCCTCAGGGACCGGCTAATTGACTTCATGTGGCCGAGGCAGGAAGCCCCTTGTGCGGCTGCAGGACAGCAGAGGAGCCATGAATGAGCACAGGCTCGCCTGGAAAAGTAGCGATGAGAACAGGTCGCCTGCACCGCCTGAGGAAGGGCCATATCCTCCCGACATTTCTCACGTTATCCTGGATGCTATATTGAATTTCTTCCATGTTTTGTATCTTTTTTCTTTCCAAAACTACCCTCGAAGTTAGAGAGCAGAGAGTTGTTTTTAGAGACGACGGGGGTTTTTTTTTTTTCGTTTGGTCGGCTAAAAACCGAAGGAGTGAAGAGTGCAAGTCGACTTTCGTGCAGGCGCATATGTGTGTTTGTATGTGCGCGTCCGTTCTCGCGCACCTGTGTGAGGGGGAGACAGTAAAGACAGAAGATGTTTGTGAGGTTGCAGTTAATCATAGCGGGACTTGCAGGCTCTCCGTACCATGCACATGCTGGTGCGCGCTCAGCCAGGCCACAGCAGTTCTTGCGCAACAGCTGTGCTGTCTTGTAAATAATTAGGAACTTGTGTCACCTTGCCGGCCCGTGATTACAGCCCATTTAGTTTAGTGTGTTTAATACCTCCAAAGTCTAATGTAGTCAAAACATATCGGTGTAACTTTGGGAATATTATCCTTCATTTTAACGCAACTTTTCCGACATTGCTTTGTGTTTCTTAATGAGAAATGCCCCAATTTCTGCATTTCTCTTTGCCTAATCTACCAAAAGATTATGTGTTCACGCCCAAATGAACTGCATCGCTGCGCATCAACGCATTTCTACAAGTCCATTTAATTTCTTTTTCCTAAAAAAACCGGTCCTAAAACCTACTGATAATTGATTTGGAAGAGACTGGTGCATTGAATTCTGAGAGGATACAGCTCCTCTTCTCTCCTCCTCTCCCCGTATGAAGCAGGTGGATGGGCCCCTGCGCTCAGGATCTGTTGGGACCCCACGTTTGCATCCCCACTCCTTTTTACAAATGCGCACCGTTGTTTCAATATAATCAGCTGTGGGACTCGCTGTTATTTATCCTTGCTCGCACTACTTAGAAGACATCTTCCCATGTTTAGTAGGCATGACATAAATTCTCCTAAGGAAGCCTGTTCCTTGACAGACTCGCTTTATTGGAATCTAACCGATAATGACTTTGTGTTTGTGGAGGCTGGCGCACCCTGGAGTGTTAGAGGAAAGAAATGCGTTATGGGCTTGTGTTTCAAAATCTCCCCTCTCTCCCTTAAAGATCAACTAGGTGACACGAGGGATGCGGTATTTTATCGTTGTTAGGCCAAATTATATTTCCGTCTGATCGATAGAGACGCAACACACTTCTGCGCAGTGCGTTCAGGACAAACACGGCTGTGGTGAGATGCAGGGCATCACCAAGCCACACATTTGGTAATGCCTTTGAAATTCTTTGTAAGCCACACTTGACAACAGGACTTAAGAAATGAGATAAATATCAGTTTGACATGAATGTATCAATTTCTTTCCACGTTTTAAACGACATGGTTTATAGCAGGTGTCTGGGCATCTCGGTGCAAGACGCCAGTGACCGATGACTGTAAACAAAGTAAAGCAAACATTTTAATTATGTTATTATGAAACAGGACATCTGATATTAAACCTTTTTTTTGGTGTTTTCTAGCACAATCAAGCCATAGAAAGCAGCACCTGCCTCTTTCACTGTAAAATCACCTAATTAAAACATATGGCAATTTGAAAAGAAATGTTTCCTCAGAATTTCCCGATTTCCTTTTTGATTTACGCCTTTATTATTTATGCTTTTCACTGAATATTTCGGCTGTAATTGCCAAATATTTCATAATTAATAAATGAGTTTATTACTATAATCAGATGTTCTGAAGGAAATGAAACGTTCCACATCTAAATACGAGGTGGCGTTGTTACAAATTAGAGAAACAAATCAAAAAATAAAGGGGAATTCAATATTTTTTCTATCAGTTTTAACTTCGGTGTTAAAAATTCATAGGCCTATTGATCTTCATGCAGTCGCTTTGATTATCCTGTTTCTCCAAACGAACGAAATTAACAACATTTGGCGAGCCAGACATTTCTCTTTGCATCTAACTTGTAAATTACACCTTTCAAAACAGGCCTTAGTCTTTGAAGAAACTATTAAAATCTCATAGCAGCAGACTCATAACCTTCATAATCCACGCAAGTGTCAACGGGAAACAGCACAAACGCCAGGAAATTTAAATGAAATCAATGGAATTGATTCAATAAATAGCTCACTGCCTGTTTTCTCAGCTTTCTAATGTTCAGAGAGTGGCGCACATTTTTACAAAACACTGCAAGAAAGAAAGTTTATAGTTGTTCTTATGAAGGAATAATACACACACATTAATTAGGGGTTGAGTTATTTCCCAGGCATTAGGTTGTGATAATATCTGGAGCCTAAACTGCCCGCTGCTTCTGACGCATGACTAGGAATATTGACCCTTGCAAGTTAAACCCCCTCAGTTAAGTGATTCTAAGAGCCTAATTGGTTCATCAGGGATAATTCTTCTATAGTACAGAAGCCACAGGCCTCGTCTTTTTCTACCTCCTCAGCTTCAAGTCAGTGGAATGTGGGAACAACTCACGCATCACCTCAACCTGAGGATCTGATGGTGCCACCCAGGCTTACAGCAGAGCTAGGAGGGAAAGAAAGAAATCCGTGTGTGTCTTCGATCTAAAACTCTCTCTAAAATAGCCTCTTCCTTTTCTTTTTGCAAGGGTGCTGTAACGCGGCTTCCTTTGAAGTGCGACAGGTCGACTATGGGCCGAGACCTGGAAGAGGTACAGTGGCATCACAGCTTGTGTCTCAGCACTGCTTCACCTCACACAGAGACTCTGAGCTCCACATGGAATACACGTGTTAGCATGTCCAGGATAAATTAGGAATCAGTAGAAATCAATCATAATAATGCACATTTTCTTAGAATTTTGTCTTTACATTCTTTAAGTTGCACATGCATTTTTCTAGATTGCAATATTTTTCTTTGGACTTTGAAATCAAAGCCCCAGCTCTAAGTCTGCATTTCCTCACGTCATTCAGTTACAAATGTAAGAGCCAGGGAGCTTAAATATAATTCAACTAAAAAGCAGTAAAAGGATATGCTAAAATCGATATTTATATTTACTAAAAATATTTTTATTTCCTAAATAAAAAGTAGAAGAGTGCACTGATTCACTCAGGATCTTTTTTTAAATTTTATTTTCAAATAATTAAATAGCATACTGGCATTTTGTCACTGATAATATTAGCTTTATAGTAAAACAACAACAACAAAACACCCACCCTAAATATCGACTCTAAATTTCCAGTCCAGTTCTTCTATTTCCATTTATTCTAACATTTATTAACGTTTCCCTGGGATCAATGTTACAGTTATATTTGTTGATTTTTTCCTTATTTCACATATTTCTGCGCCGCCTACACAGTCCTGCCTGTTTAAGTTAAACCCCTGAAAGTGAATGCTGGTCGTTCAGAGGGGATGAATAAAATGCTCCGCTTTCCTTTGTCTGAGTGAAGAAATGGGATTGATATAATCTTTAGTGCAGATCGCACAACATGCTAATCTGCCTGTTAACACACAGATACAGCAGAGAGTGTGTGTGTGCGTGCACATTGTTCTGCACTGCATGTCACATATGTGGTGCATATGAATTGCTTCTTACTGTTGTGTGGGACCGGGAGGCAGTGATTTGGTGCACATGTGTAGAGTTATCCATAGTGAGTGAATGTGTGTGTCGTTACACTCAACTGTTATTATTTCCATGTCTGTCTTTGATGGGTCGTTGCACACAGAGCATATGGATGCCTATATGTACACGTATCTGGTGTCAAGTGTGTGCGTGTGTTCTGACACTAAAGTTTATGTGTGTGCATGTGTGTGTTAAAGCCTTCTTGTCTGTGCTTTACCATTTATTTTTCTGAGTGGGCAGCTAAATACTTATATGCCAGTTGTGCGAGTGTGGATGTGTGTGAGAGTGCAGTTTTGTGAGTGTGTGTCCTCTCTCTCTCTCTCTGTGTGTGTATGTACGTCTGTGTGTCGGCTCGGGCTCCATGTGTATGCGGGTGCGAGGTGAAGTGTCTCTTGACTGGCCCTGGCTGGAGAGCTGGAGGAGAGCAGAGGTGAAAGAGGAGATTTGCAGAAAAGACACGCACCACTTCCCCCATTACTACTTTTTCTTTTTCTCCCTCTTCTTCTACATCTCTGTCTCTCACTGCTCTCACTCTTTTCCTTCCTCTTATTTCTTTACACTTCAATCCCCCCCTTTCTCTCATCTCCACTAGCTTTCCTACTTAAAACTCTGTCTTCACTACCAGTCCTCTGGATGCTAAAACAAATCGGTTTTATTCTGCAGCTACTCTCTTTGGGGCTCTTGAGATTGAACTTGTGTAACAGAGGACCATGTTGGGTGTCAATTATAATAAGACACAATGACAACTGTTTGAAGGAGCCCAATGTTTCTTTGAGAGGGGAAAGTGATAGGGTGTGTCTCTCCGTTAGCGCTTGATCTAGCAACTGATTACAGAAGGTTTAGAGCCACAAACAGACCTCACTGAGAGCGTGTGCCCCTAAATGTAAAGCTGTGCTCTGCTCTTATATGGTTTAATGCCATTACTGCAATGCTACTGGCCAGTTCAGTAATGGCATTCATTCAGTGGGCATCTCTCTCAGTCTTTGTCCATATGCACCCATCATGATGTGAGTGTTTCCTGAAGGCAGCGTTATTTCTGCAGGAGAGAGCTCAGCAGTGTAAGAGGAAGAGTTAATAGGAAGGTGGCTACAGCTGCTTACTACATACACTTGTGTGTGCACACTATTAAGAGCCAATCTAGTTTAGCGGAGTAGGAGGATGCACAAGGTCCCATTCATGCTGTGGTCCCAACTATATTTACCCAGGCGCCAACCAGGGAGATATGACGTCCGCAACATTTTCACTTGAAACGGGTTTCAAATGCCTTTTTATATCTTCTATTTATAATTGTTTCACCAAGTATGTCCTTAAATTTTTATTGAAATCTGAAGAGACATTAATGTAATATGTTGTCCTGTTAGTGCATTTCATAAATTAGATTGTGTTATGCACTGAAGATCTTTAAGTGAATACAATCAATATTTGTGATTCTAATTCCATTTGTGGTATATTATAATACCATAAACCCACCAACAGGACTCTTCATTCTATTATTTGCATGGTCTTGCTCCTCCAAAAGTTTTTCGCCCCTCCTATTCCCTGGGTCATACAGTAACCTTTGTAGCTGTGCACTAATGCCCTGCAGGACCAGTGTTATGGGTAAGCACTGACCCTGACTCTGTGTACAAGACCCAGGGCAACCAGCGATCAATAAGCATCAAGTGAACATCAATCACAAGCTCATGTCAGCTGATTCCTGTTCCTGTCCTGAGGAGATGGCCGCCTCACAGTGAATGCCAGAATAATGGAAAGGATACAGAACGATGCAGAGATGCTCTCGGGAAAGTCAAATAGGGTTTGTTTATCATACAATATGCCTTTCAGGGGCCGCGTACTAAGCATTTAGTATATGTCGCCATATGTTCTCTTATCAGGGGGCTGGGTGGTGAGTTTTCCCAGGGACTTCTTTCAGTGTGGTTGTGTTTTTAAAAACAGAAACAAATACAATATTGAATTCATTATTTATTTTATGTAAAACATTTTTGATACACACTGCGCCGAGTGTGTGTCCTCTCTACCAGTAATCTAATTACTGATTCAGTTTAAATAAATCTAGTGTGCGTCAAATTAAGATGGGACTAAGTAAAGTCAGTCACGTGTGTGGCACGTGAACAGATCATAACTACAGTGGGAAAATGATATATAATATTACAATCAGAAGAAATATGATTCAGATTAGATGGGAGTGGGAATTTTCTGTTGATATGACTGCAGTACTTCCTATGCTACCCTACTTCAGTTTTCAGTTTCTTTCCTGTGAAGCCCGGAAAAAGAGGTCCATTAGATACGAGTCTTTGTGTGGTTTCCTGTAGAAAGAAGAATTCACCGGTATGAAGAGGAAGTGTGTGTTTGAAGGGCCAGTCGCTCAGGATGTCACCACCCTGCGACTGGCTAATGAGGGGGGACATAAGCACAGTGCCAGGGCAGCAACACACACAGACACACACACACACACACTGTGACATGGCAGGAACGCATGA
>NW_018127895.1:540657-551567 GCF_001952655.1 Monopterus albus | reverse complement strand
CAGTTATTAAAGGGTTGAAGAATGTCTTGTAGGTGTGTGTATGTGTGTGTTTGTGAGGGTAAAGTGGCAGTACCAAGGACCATGGTGGGGTTGAGAGCTGGGAGGGGCTCGCGTTAGCTTGAGTGAGCCAGAGATTGCAACCAGCAGAGAGGATCATCACACATAATTGACAGAAGTGAAAAGAGTGTACAGAAGAAATGCATATATTTTGTGGTGGCCTGTAGTATTTTAAGATATGACCATATGGCAGAGACATTGTTGACAGGGACTGTTCTTTCCCGTTCTGTATCCAGAGGAAGGTGACATTAGGTGTGAACTGCGCTTAGTGACATGACCTTGGGCATACTTTCACCATGGCTTCTCCCTTTTCCTGTTATTCCTCAACTCCTGTTTTTGTTTGCAATGGAGCCGTGCCAGTGCAACGGGCAAATCGACAGCCTACTATTTTTACATCCGTCTTGGACCCCTGTCTGCTCGCGCTGCCTGCCAATTTGCCCCATCAGCAGTGGCAACAAAGAAGAGCTCTCAAGGCACCGAGCCTTTCATTTTTCTGTTGGTGATGTGGCTAATACTGTCACTGTTATTTGAAAAAGCACTCGGAGTGAATTGCTATTATTATTGTTGTTAAAACCATCATCATCATCATCAGGCTTATTTATGGTTATGGATAATGATGGTAATTTTGTTCAGGGCTCACAGTTGACTCCGTCTCTTTCTCCTGCTAATCCAACATGCAGTGGTTGTGTGACGGTGTGTATTTGTTTGTACTGAGTATTCTTGATGCGCGGGCAAATTGCCAAAGTTGTTGTGGAAAGAAAATGGATTTCCAACAGGTAACAGTGATTTCACATCTGCGGTTCACATATGAGATGAGAAGAACTTGCATGCACACAGGCAGAAAAAATGCTTATGTTTGTGTGATAGGGAGGTGGAGGAGAGGAGCTTTGCGCTTTTTTCAACTTTTTTGTTTAATTTCTTTTTCGCTCCCATGTTTTACTTTCTACCTATCTCTCCACTCTGTTCTGTTCTGTCTCCAGTTTACCATGGAGATTTGATTGCTAGAGGCCCAGGGAGGATTTTTAGGGAGGTTCTGGAGAAGGGAGGCCAGTGGTACAGGCTGTGGTAGGCTTGTAGCCAATGTACACACACACACACACACACACACACACCCACAAAGATATGCAGTCCTGCAGGCAGAAACACCGACTTTCACAAACTCCAGTTTTGTACTTTTTAAAATGCAGAATGTGTAAATTGTGTCCTGACAATTTTGTTATTTTAATCCTCGGCAAAAAAGTCTAAACTCGTTAGGTGCTTTTCGTTGGAGCAAAGTGTTAAAGCAACATGTGTAAACATTTGTTTGTGTTCTCCGCTGACTTTGTAAAGACATTTGCGCTGTTGGATTAATAAGATTTAATGGCCACTGTTAAATGCGGCTGCATTGGCATCCCGCTGCTCGTGTTTTTTGGGCAAACTGAGACGTTGGGTGGCTTTTGTTTTTGTGAGTCTGTGTTTTGTGTATGTATGCAGTGCAATGAAATGTGTGTGGGCTGAATGGGAGAGGTGCTGTATGTTGTCAATGAGCACACCTGTTCATTGGATGGATGGGACCACTGTACTTCACTTCAATCTATAATGTCAATTAAATCACAAATGATCTAATTAACCTACTGTGATAGGCATCAATTGGTCTGAACCTGTATCCGTGGCAACCAGCAGGGGGTAAGGGGCCGCCACATGTGACCTTTGGCACTGCACATTGTTGGCCGTCCACCTCTTGTGATATTTTTTGTGCAATTGAAGTGACAGCTTCGGCTGAGAACAACAAGACAAAGTAAGAATTCTTGTACAGAAAAGCAGTTTTCATATGTTTTAAAAGTGGAAAAGGAAGTTTTTGTTGTTGACACATGCACACATACAGTCACACATGTTGTTTTTTTCTATCTTGATGTTTTGTGTGTAAATGGCCCGAGCTGCCTCTTCCATTGTCGGGAAACACACTCAGCGATAAGTGCTTTGTTGGAGCGCTGTCTGCTGCGTGATGTGTGTGACTCTGACTGGCATTTAATATTTCATGGCATTTAATCCATTTGATATGTTTCCTCCAAATACAAAAAAAAAAAAGAAATCTTCAGCTTTTGTTTCCTTTATCCAGTCCATTACTTCCCAGCTTGTTGATCAGTTAAGATTTGTAAAGGGTGGCAACAAGGGATTTATCACCCAGATTTACTGCTACTTTTTTGCACGAGCATTAAACTCATAAATTTAGCATCTTGTTCATGGCCTTGTGAGTGCAAAGGTGTTCCTTTGTGCCTAATCAATGTGTGACCAGATAAAACCCAGGAACATAAAAAATAAAAATATCATAAGCAAAGGGCTGTGAGATTTATTGCAGGAAAAAAAAGTGAAATGAGAGCACTTAAAGAGCAGTCAGGTTTACAGCATGCAGCAGCTAAGAAAGATAGCGCATTATGACAAAGAAGAGGAAAGGGAGCCGGCAGCTTGTGCATCAGTCAGAAGGTGAGGAGGAGGCACTCTTTGAGATCAATTGGTAATAGGCTGAAGTCACAGAGGCGATTAAAGGCGTCGACTTGCCTGTGTTGTAAATGCTGTCAGATCTGTTAAAGGAAGCCTAATACCTCTCAGGTTGAAAGCTGTAATAACATCAACGGTAACTGGATCTGTGGGGAAGTGCAAGTGAGTCTGCGTGTGCGAGCGAAAAAAGAAACAGGAGGAAGGCAAGTGTTTCACTGTGTGTGTAACACCTACGTGTGTTTGTGTGTATGTGCGTGGCATAAAGCAGGGGCAGCGTGCATACAGGCGAGAGCCCCGGGGTTGCTCCTGGCATTTTTTTCGGCCACCAGACGCCTGTCACTGCTTTAAGGGAAAAAAAAAAGAAGAACATGAGATGAGGAGGAGAGAAGGACAAAGAGGAGGGAGGGGAAAGTGGGGAGAGCTGACGGAGGGGTAGGGGGGCCCTGCTGTTCAAATCATGTCACGTAGCGCTAATTCATCCAGCCTCATTAGAGAGAGGGAAGGGACCAGGGGGCCTCTCTCAGGACAGGGCCCAGGCTCATACTCACACACACACATAGCCACACGCAGATATATGCACACACACACATTGTCTCAGTTTTTCTTTGGCACATACTTACACACCGCACAATTTCTCTCCTCCTCGCACACAGAAACACGTAGACTTACAAACACAGATGACACTGGCACACGGTGCGGTGCGGGGGCAGTTTGGGGAATAGAAAATTGCCTTCTCAGGAAGGCCCCGGCCAATTAAGGACCTGACCGTATTGAATGTCAAGTGTTAATTTAGGCTCCCCGCTCCTTCATTCTCTCCATACCCACCGCCCTCCCCAATTTCTCAGCAGTGGTGGTGGTGAGTGGGGGGAGTAGGGATGTGTGTGTCCCAGAGATGAGCAAATACATGTCAAGCCAAAGTTGATTGCCTGCTTCGTATTATGTGTCGCAGTCAAGTGGCAAATGTGCCTCCTCCTTTTAGCCTTGTGCGTACCCCCTGAGGGACGCTGCGATGGAAGGAGGAGGAGAGAAGGAGGATTAACTGTACTGCAGTGATAAGGGCGGGGGGTGATACGGGGACAGACAGACAGAGAGCGAAGTAGAAAGAGAGCAGAGGGTTTGTTTGATCTCACAGGACTGGGTGGTGACTTTGGTAGTCTTTTAATCGCCTTCCTTTTCACAGAGGTGACGTCCCTGGCAACTGCTTTAGAATAAACACTTTTAAAAAGAGAATGAGTCAATGTTTTAATGATTAGAGGTTTTTTTTTAAAGCCCTATTTACTTTATGAGAAACTTATATGATCTCAGCATGATGGCTGTGCTTTGCTGGTGTGGTCCAGGGGCAGACAAGGTTGTTTGTGAGTTGGACTGATGGTAAATGGCCACCTCCTTACCTCCATGATCTAATAGACATCCACTTAGACTTAATGGGCAGATTCCCTTTCTCCTCTCGTGATGACTGTTGCACTCTTTAAAGGTGAAATTGCCAGCTTGTCTTTCCTATCAACCCCCACACCCCACCCCAATAACCTATGTATCTCATGTTCACTGCCTCCCTCCCAGGATTTGTAACAAAATAAATATTAATGCATCACTTGTAGTCAAACCAAAGACAATTCTCCTGCTTTCGCCGACCCTCCAGCTGCATCTGTTAGTCAGACGCCCTTTGTCTTACGTTCACGTCGGTGTGTTTATGTGAACATGCATGCCTGAGTTGGTGTGTGTGTGTGTTTGTGTGTGCTCAGTGATAGCAGTGATGTTGTGAAATTGAATAAAGAGAGTGAGTATTGATCAATTCCCCCCCGTGTGTTATTAGTGCCTGCTGCTACTGACCAAGAGAGCATGAGCCACCCGCACAAACACAAACTGACAGCATACACGCTCTCACACACACAATGCTATGTTTACTCAAGAAATACAGCATGTTGTTTGCATGTTTTGACAGCGCTAATACATTGTGTCAACGGGGAAAAAGTATACTTTACTGCTACATAATATTTTATGGAAATATCAACATTATTGCCAAGAGCCAGTGGTGGCAACCTGTAAAATTACAGCTCCAGTAGTGCTATGACAGACTGGGATATGTGTGTCACTGACTTATATGTGCTGAGGATAATTTATCCTCTCAGCTCACATACAACTACGCACACGTTTAAGTTCTTTATTATTACATCTGTTTTGTCAATTTGCTGTAAGTGTTAACAGGTTTCATATTAACAAAGGTCACGGCCAAGTGTAATTCAATGTCTAATCACTGATATTCAAACAGCCACCCATACAGGCCTCCGGGCCCAGGGGAGAGGGAGAGTGTTAACATCCAGTGTAAGTGCTCTGTCTCTGGGTAGATAGTGATGTCTGCAGGGCCTCTGGAGCTCCAATAGTCAGCCTGAGAAGTCTGTCAAGTCCTAATTGATCACCCTGACCTGGGGAGCTGTGGACAAAGGAAGAGGGGTGTGGAGAGATGCAATAAGGCTAAAGGGAAAAGAAGAAATTTTGCGATCGGTACTGTAGCTTAATCTCTCTGGACTGGCCATTTTTCCCTCTGGATGATAGATATAGTAGGCCTAGCATGTGACACAGATGGATAATGCAGGCGTCTGGGGTGATAGAGTTATAAATTAACACATTACTGGACCTTAATGTGGACGACCCCACACCAACATCATCAGCCCTCCGGGCGCACACACTGAGGCACACACAAACACGCCTACAGTCTCACTGATGCGGCTTGCTGAGCTCAGGATGGGGATTGTACTCCTCAAGTGGCATTGATTTGTTAAAGTGCTGAATTAGCAGGAGCAGTCCAGCTGCTGGAGCTTCTCTTCTTTCTTTCCTTTTTTACTATTGCACTCTCTTAACTTCTCCTCGCACCCTTTCACTCCTTCCTTGTTGCTTCACTTTCCTTGCTGATTTTTCCTCTTTCTGCTTCACTTTGTTCTCCAGCTTTTTTCTCCTCCACTTTCTGCACGACTGGCTCACCCCTTTCTTTGACACATTTTTTTGCTCAGTCACAAATGCTCCATCAAGCAAGTTTGCTCTCCAAATGTTACTATCGCCCCCCCCCAGCTGGAATGTTTCACCTAAAACAGTTGGCTTTTCTCTCCTGCTTGTGGCCCGCACAATATTGGCCAGCCAAAACATTTATGTCCCTGACTCTGAGACAGAAAGGGAAGTGGTGTGTGTGGCTGGGGATAGGTACAGGATTTAATAGCCAGACATACAGAAGAGCTAATATCCAGAGCAGCAGTAGCCTGCACATTGTAAGGCCACACACAGTGACAAGGTCCTGCACAGCTCGCTGTATTTAAAACTCAGCCAGCTCATGTAGCGTGAGGCAATGGGTTTTACATCTACAAGCTAACCACAGTGAATTCCACTGGTGTAAATGTCATTTAACAACAAATGAGTGCCTCTGGAAACTGAGTGGTGCGCAGTAAGGGTCACTGGCCCCTCTGTCCGCTGAGTATGTAGTTGTGTGTTGTACTTGGGCTTATGAGCTGGACAGACTGTCTGCTTTGTGAGCCTGAATCAAGGCCCCTAGCCAAGAGGAGCCAGATTTGTTAGTGTCTGCTCTATTATCACCCATCACTCCCATGGTGTGTCGTATGTGTGCGGGTGCATGAGGGAGAGAGATCTTCCTTGCTGTGGTCCAGCCCAAACAGTTACCATCTGGTGACCAGTGACTGACCCTTTTCTTGTCTTTCTCTCTCTCTCTCTCACACACACACACACACACACACACACAGACATATATATACGCACACCGAGTGCCGGGCTGCATCCAAGTGATGAGTGAGCGACCACCCGCCCGCCCTTGCTGAGTGTCCATCTCTGCCAGACCTCCCATATCCCTCCCCTCACTGCACATGATTGGCTGATGAAAGGTTGATGGGCAACTGATCCATCTACAGCTCCAATAAAATGCTCAATAAAGCTCGGATCCCGGTACTGAAAGGCCTAATATAAAAACACCTAAGAGGGAAAAGTACCTAAACTCACATATGATACACACAGATGCACACATACAGACACATCACCGTGGCCTAAATAAACACACATCTCCTGGGTAGTTTAAACAACCATTAGCTATTTGCTTTATTGTGTTTGATTGATTTAGTAGTCCCCTTGTGCTACGGCCAGCGTCCCATTTTTTTGGTTATTTTATTGTAACCTTATTTTTTGTCCTTCTTTGTTCTTAAGTTCATTTTGTCCACATTAAAGCCACTAGTTGATTACATGATTACTGATCAACAGAAAATCCCTAAACTTAACTGTTTAATCACATTTTTTTTCTTTGGTTTGGTTCTTTTGTGAATATTTGTTCCTTTTCTCAGTTTTGGATGAGTGGCTGAACAAAATAAGGTATTTGGAGTTGTTAAATTGGCTTTTTATTGACTGAATGGTTAATTACTGAATCTAGGGCATCAACACCAGATTAATTTATAAAAAAATAAAACATTTAGATGCAGCCCATGTCCACATATTTAGTAGATTGGTGCTCAAAAAACAAACTTGGAATAGAACTCACTCTTTTTGTGTGTACTGAGGCACAACAAGAGAAAAAGAGTGTGTGTGTCTAGCCTGCTGGGTGACAGAGGTGTGAGCACTGAGATCAGAGGCAGAGAAGAAGTGACACATGCATCACAGGGTTGTGACATGCCAAGGTCACAACAAAGGTCATGCTGGCTGTCCAGAGAGCAAACAACAGGCTCCGTTAGCTCCTCTCTGTGTGAGCATTTGTGTTTGAAAATGTGTCAAGGTGTGACCGTCCCTTTAGAGGAAACGGGAAGTAGAAGCAAACTCAAGTTCTACTTCTCCCAGCTGGCGTAGTCAGGGGAACAAGGAGTGTGTGGAGAGCAGGTCACAGGCAGGGACTGATGGCAGTGTGATGTTGTGACTACAGCTCTCCCTTCAGCTTAAATGCAGGGTGGAGACAGAGAGAGAGTGAAAGAAGGAGGGAGGGAGTACTGGGAGGGGGACCAGTTAAAAAAAGAGACAGAGAGGGACCGAGTGAAAGTGGAGCATCTCAGCAAGAAAACACTTAAAGTGAGGGATAGTGAGCAGGGATGGACGCAGGCAGCTGGGGGACTGAAGGAAAGAGGAGGTGCCAGGGAGGGGGGAGAGGAGTGAGCGGGTGTGTGTCCCCTGCCTGAGGCTGATGCATTGTGACAATCACTTAGAAGGATTTCACTTCCCCTAAACTGTGGCTTGCAAGAAGAAACATCATAAGTTGGGACAATTACAGGCTAAAGGAGATATGACAGGAAACATGCAGAGTGAGCTGTTCGGGGAGGAAGGGAGGAAGGAAGTGAAGCAATGGGAGGGTGTGAAGCAAGGAGAGAGTGCATGTGTGTCTGTTGTGTGTGTACGCTCTGGAGAACACAATCATATCATCTGCTTGCACTTGGCAGATTGCTCTGTATATGTACCCTACATGGGCTGTCCAAATACTGTGTGTGTGTTTGTGTGTGCTTGCCTGAGGGGGCCAGGGAAGGGTTCTCGCTTGGTGCACGCCATGTCAGGGAGGGCCGGCGTCTCGCTCCTCATGGTACCGTATGTTACCACTCTGCCTCCCTCATTCCTTCACCTCATGTCTGTAACTTAACCTGGTGATGGAGGGTGGGAGGGAGAAAAAGAAAGAAGAAAAAAAAAAGAAGTTGGATTCAAATGCTGCCAAAAAAACAGGCTCTATTTTTCTACTCTTTGGTTAATTTGATTTCTTCCTGTCTTTTTTCCTTTTTGCATGGTAATAGTTTGGTCTTTCGTGTCATAGCCCTGATAAGTGTCCCAGAAGCTCTTTGTTACCCCAGTACCACAAGTTCTGCCAAGAATGTCACTGTAATTTGAGTGTAAGTGGATTCCAAGAAATACACTTTTCCTGTTTCACTCAGTCGTTCTGCTTTCAGTACCATTATGTCCTCTGTGTGAGTGAGGTGCTGGCAAAAATGTCTCTGGGTTTTTCTCTGGATTGTGTCTTTCTACATGGCACCTACAGTTACAGTTCACCTACAGGTCGCTTAATTGTCTTTCCATGTGTGTCTCTATGTGTGAGTGTGAACAGCGTGATAAAGAATGACAGCAAAGAAAGCTTTATATACCACATTTGACTACTCTGTGATATCATCTATTCAAACATAAACAGGTGCTCCTCAATCTCACGGTCCTTTTCCATATCTTTCCTCCACCGTTTTGTCTCCTAAATGCATTTGTTGTGCCTTGTGTGTTTAGAGACAGAGGGGGGGGGGACAATGTGTCATTCATAAAAATCTATCAAGGGTACTTTTATATCCACTTACCGTGGTTCCTGTATGAGTGTGTCGTTTAGTATTACAGATCAAAGTAGTTACATTTTTGGGATCTGTCCACCTTGTTGAGATGAGGAAGCCTCACAGATTTTCAACATTTTGACTGATTCTTATTTTCCTTAAATGCAGGTTTAAATAGCTAAAATGACATAGTAGCCACTGACAGTCACCACTTCCTTCTGTGAACTGTTTAACTTTGAACATATGAATGAAAAGGTTTCTGAAGATAGTGATGCACAGTACAACCAAGCTTTGGTATTTTGTCCAATCCACCGCTCATCTTTGTTTCTCCCTTCTCATCAGTATGGCAGTTGTGTTTCCTGAGCTGGCTTTTGATAGACTTTGCTTGGTTTGGTCATCTGAGATTTAGCATTAGCTCCTCACCTCTTCTCTCCTTTCCCTTACTCCTTTTCTCTCTCTTTCCTTCCCTCCCTCTGTCCTGTGGGTTTTATTCAGATGTACCTCCAGTCTGTACTCATGCTGACTGTGTGAGGGAGTGAAGGAGGGATGAATGGAGGAGGGAAGAACGGGCAGACTGGGACAGAGGTTGAGGGGTATTAGACCCCTGATCACAGCTGGGAACCCTAATATCAAAGAGATGGTAATGACCGTCTGCTGGCATTAGAGAAACTGGGATGAAAGAATGGCCAGCAAACCTACTGAGATAGGAGACTGATACACTGTCAAGCCTGTGCACATCAACACCGCTGCCATGTCTGCCTGTCTTGTCTTGAAGATCATTAAGTCAGAATAAAAATCTATTTACTCTGCAAAACTTTAACAGAAAAAGGACCAGAAAGCAGGTTAAGGGAGAGTCATAGTTTCCTTAGTTAATATTGTATACATTAGTAAAGATTGGCAGGTTGGGCCCAAGTAACGGTGTCAAAAATGTGTCTTCCTCATTCATTTCAACTAGAAAAACCTGGAAAAAAGACAGCAAGGGGATCCAGAATCAAACAGTGTACTGTTTTTCTCACAACAAGATTCAAGAGTCAAGATTTTTATTTGCCATTTATTCATAAACAGACAGTCTAGGCATATAGGAATTCAGCTCACCTTTGGAGTCAGGTAAGGAGTCAAAACCCAGAAAGAACACTTGGTCTTAAAATAGAAATTTACATAAAGGCGACAAAAGTATTAAAACACAATACACAAAAATAGGTTAATAACACACAAAGAGGTTAATAACACGCCTATAGTCTAACAGTAAATAAAATATTCATTACTGTGGTAATCCTGTTTTGGCATCTGATGAGCCTTCAAAGTCAAACTGGATTTCCAGGATGGGGTTTGATTATATTTTATATTCTATCCATAGCAAAATATCCACACCAACACTGTGCCTTGCCTTTTTCTTTTTACCCAGTGCTATTTTTATCTGAATGCATGCTACGAACTTTCAAAAGCAAGCAAACAGGCTCGCAGATGATCCTAAGAGTTGTGTAGGAAGTTGTGTTTGTGTTTAATCATGGTAGTGTGGACAAGTACCACTGCTTAGCTGAACCCACGTCCTGGCAGCTATTAGCCTACATGTAAAAGCAAGGGCCACTTCCCACTCCTTGGTGCAGATTACCCACAACCCCTTGCAGCAGTCATTACCCGTGATAGAGGTCAAGAGAGGTTGTGGGCTAAGCACTCTATCGACTATAGGGTCAATAAAGGACTCTTGACTGGCCACAATGACCCTTATCTGTTTTGGTGAGAAAACACTGTGCATTTTTATGTTGTGGTGTTTGAGAGTTGAGAATAAAAGTCAGTAGATTATGATCCATGCTCTGACTTGCTGAAGCTTTTCCCAAAGTGCTCTGAAGTACATTAAGATCACTTTACATTGTATCTCCACTGAAAAAGCAGTTTAGAGGGTGCAACCATGGACTGAAGAGCGTGCATTTTTCTGGCACTAAGTCCACTTTTACCACTGCAGCTGCAGCTCTCCATACAGTCCATACGGGCTTAAATAATTTATGCCCTTTTGCTCTCTCTCTCGATTTTTGCACTCTCTGTGTCCCTCTCTGTTGGAACCTAGAATTCCTTTTAGCACTTGCTTCATTTGTTTGCTTTGAGGAGCTA
>NW_018127895.1:533348-538401 GCF_001952655.1 Monopterus albus | reverse complement strand
ACCACAACCCCTGTAGGATTCTGCTTGCACTGTATTTGTGGCTCTGTTTGCAGAGCTCCCCCCCTGCGCGCACACACACACACACACACACGAGAGGCCTTGTGCGCTAGGCTAATTAGATTAATTTCGATGCCTGCAATGATTGCTCGCCATCTATTTTTAATGACTGGTGCATATCAAAGAGTAGTAAAGCATGCTTCCAATGAAGCCTGTTTCCAGTTCCCCGGTGTGTTAGGCACTGTAGGGGGCACTGACTTAGTGTATTAGCATACTGCCATTGTACTGTATGTGTGCATATGTTTGTGTGACTGCAGGCTAAGAAGGAACATGTGCTCTGCTTGACCTCTGCCTAGCCTCCTGAATAAATTAATAAAATACAAGTAAATAATTTACTGTCTGCTCTAAGACATGACAAAGTAATTTTGTTGTCGTATTGTATGCATACTTCCAGCTGTTGTTGACAGTTACAACTGATACTGTGCTTTTTTTTGTTGTTGAAATTTTAAGTTCTGGAGGGGCTGGAAAATATGATGCAGAACTAATTTAAAATTTGTATAAAGTAAACTTTATTTTGCTTTATCACTCCCAATCAGATGTTTTTCTCCATCAAAACATACCCTGTTTTCTTTGCTCCCTCTTTTGTAGTTAATCAAAGGTAAACCTATTCCATAGTATGCCATTAAGCATTAAGCCATGGCTTACACCTTGCCATCCTTGAGCAAGTGTGTTCATCCCACCTCCTTATGCATTTGAAATGTTGCTCATATTTAATGGATAGATCTAAGTCTTCTCCTTCTTTTTTCACACCTCTGTCTCTTGGTCCTGTAAAAGGGAGTATAAATATTTGAGAGCAAAGCAGTTTAAAAGAGGGGAAAAAGAAGCATTTAGCAAAGACGTTTGGAAACACAAGTCTGAAATAAGAGGCTGTGACGAGCAAAGGAAAAGAAGGGTGCTAGATCATTCGACAAGAACCGTAAGTCAGAACGAGCGCTCTATATAAATACCTCATTTTCTTCTTCTGTTTCTCTCTCTCGTGCTAAACAAATACATGCAACTCACAACTAACACACACACACACACACACACACACACACACACACACACACACACACAGGTGTAAAGTGTAGAGTAGATTTCCATAAAATATTAAAGGAGGTGTTTCCTGTAATTACAGGACTGTTTGCCTCTGCCTCAGAGCCTGATCTGTAATTAAACAGGGCTGCACATGCATATGCCAAAGTAAAGCACACACAAACACACCTTCATGCCCACAGACACACCCACACACAGACACATTGAGTGCGGTGCAGTTTTGTGAACCGATCAGTGTAATTCATACTCTCTTATAACACATGCTCAAATCTGTACACACACCATACACACTCAATGGACTCATTCATACACAAGTATTCGAACACAACAAGGCTTAAGCAAACACACACCTTCCACCTGCTCTCTCTCTCTCTCTCACACACACACACCTTCACCTCACTCCTACAACAAAAAAATCATTAGTCTGTAATATGCTATCTTTCTCAGACACCCTATTGTGATGTTATCGCCATGACTATCCATACAGTATATTGATCCACCTCTCTCCTTCCTTCTCCTTAATTCTCTCTCCATCTGCCCCCCTCCCTCCCACCCCTCATCCACCCAGCCCTTATCTAATCTGGCTATGCCACTAATGGCAGCCATTCCCAGCCATGAACAAGTGCCATAATGTGCTCTGGTAAGCCGTTATGATGTGAAATGACCCTATTGATTGGCTTGCATCCCCACTGACAAAAAAGAAGTGGCGGCAGTCACTTATTACTGTTAATGAGCTGTGGGATGGGCCCTAAGTGGCACAACACACATGTACACACACATTCATGTGTGTACATATGCACTTACGTGCGCTTTGCATAAACGTGGAGGCATTACTCCTACCTGTCTGTGTCCCGCCACATTTCAGCTCGTTAGCGATGGGAGGTCCCACTGTGTGGCCAAGTGACGAGCTTTTAATGGCTGCCACTTGGTATTGTCATGTCGTGTTTTTGATGGCTGTTGCATCTGTTTCTATTTTTGCGTCTGTTGTACACACCCGGTGTGTTTGTAATGAACAAACCAAAATAGTGCCACTTAGCCTGACAAATGATTACAAGCTTTTGCTTTTTTGAGTAAAGCATGTTTTAGCACAGAAGCCATGATGTTGTGAGCTGATGTAATAGGAGCAGTGCCAGCGGTAACTGTAATGACGGCCAAAACAAAACTTGGAGGTTTGGTTAGACACCAACGTGTCAAGGCCACAGGCGTAGATCTGACTCTGACAATGTACCATGCAGACAGAGGGAGGGTGTGTAGGCCAAGCTGCTTTGTGAATGACAGGAATCTTCTTCTTGTTTATGTGTGTACATACACGGCAGCTGCATTTTTTCCAAGCTGGCAATGCCTCCTGGGGATAATCCATGGGACACATCCACACAGCCAGAGTGCATGTGCGACACATGTTTTTTTATTCAATCTTCTTGTTATTTCATCTTCTGCCGCCACCAGAACGCTTCCTGCTATTTTCTTCCCAGCTTTGGGACAAACGAATAACAGATGTGAGAGATTGGAACGTACCCTCTCCTCCACCTCTCCCCTTCCCCTCCTCCTGTGCTGCGACTAGTCTGTGACAACCTTTGCACTCTCGGTCTTTTTTCCCTCCTCATTCCCACTCTTTTGTCTGCCTGAAGTCTGCCCATCCCTCATCTGCTATGTGGGGACACAAGGCTGCACCCATCTCCCACCCGCTCTCACTAGATGATTGTGTGTCTTATTTGGAGACTGTTTGCCTCTTTGAGTCAGCGTGCGTGACCTGGATCATTTGAGTGTGCATATGTAGACGGGTCTTGCTTCTCACAGTCCCACTGCCTACACAGTGAATCAGAGATTTATTTAATTTACAGGAAAGACAAATCAGCACAGATTTGAAGAACAATTATGTCATGTAGTTGTTTTCAAATTTTATTTAGACAAATCATTTGTGGTGGAAAGTAAACCAAGTGAAGCATTTCAGAGGAGGCATAAAGTTGTCATCAAATTAAATGTAATTAGTGCTTTTTTTCAAAAGCTTTGACAGTGTTTACAGTAAAGAGTTCTAGTCACTGAACTTCCAACAGATCCAGTATCTGACAATAGGACAGAGCTTGTAAAATGCTCAAATTTCACCTTTCAAATCAGTTGAGAATCTTACTAATTAAATTATGATTCAATACATTTGCTTATTTATTAGATTCTTAAACAAATAAATCAATGATGTATCAATGTAAAAAAGATTTATTTAAGCAAGGCTGCTGCTGGAACAGTGGATATAGTGGGGTGTCATATGTACAGTAATACTGTTAAATTAATAACCTAATATCTGAGAAAGCTCATTTTAAAGGCATAATCCTCTCCCTGTTTCCTGGGAAGACAGGAGCAACTGAATCAATGGAGGTTTAGGCTCTGGTAAATTATAACTGCATACACACCAACACACACACACACACACACACAGGACAACACACAGTTTTACTCTATCTTGCATGAGAAACCCACTGCAGGAGAGTGTATATTTTTATTCAATGACAGGTGACAACCTGTGACAATATGTATTGTTAAGTTGATATTAATGTTCTCTTTTTTAAGGTGAAAGAAAAAAATGATCTACAGCCTCATTTGCTGTGTGAAACAAAAAGCAATGCATGACATTGCGCTGGCAGTTCTTAAAAGTAGCAATCAGTTGCTGTATTAAATCCAAATGCGAGGGAAAACTGTACCTGCACTTTACATAGTGAAAACACATGTTCAAGAGGTGATTTCTAATTTTACCTTTACATGCTCCAGTTCACAAACTGTACACT
The DNA here is from genome assembly GCF_001952655.1 of Monopterus albus. Taxonomy (NCBI): domain Eukaryota; kingdom Metazoa; phylum Chordata; class Actinopteri; order Synbranchiformes; family Synbranchidae; genus Monopterus; species Monopterus albus. The sequence continues at coordinate 534,532 of NW_018127895.1, read as the reverse complement.
TTGAGGGTTCATTTTCAGATTGCGTAGTTTTGAGGGCTCATTGTGGAAGCTGTGTGTCTGCAACCAGGCTTATTGGTTACAATGCCAAGAAAGACAAGGCTCTTTTGCATTCACTAAAGAGAACTAGTTTCCTACACACACACACACACACACACACACACACAATAGACATGCACACAAAATTAAAATGTCATTACTTAGCTGGAACGAAGGAGCTCAACAAGACAGAGGAGACAGGGAAAAGGAGAAAAATACCAAATGGTACTTAATTCTTTCATTATCCAGATGAATGGAAATCACCTCAATGCATCAAGACAAGGCCATGCATCTGTCTCAAAATTAACTCAACAGTTATGTGAAGAAGCTAATGAAGGCAGGGTCTCAGTGTGGTGATAGCTGAGAGCTGTCAAAAAGCTTTTCATTCCATTTGGAAGAAAGACCGCTGAGGGCAGTCTGGTCCGGTGCTAGCTGACCGTCTTTATCTGACCTCTGACCTCCATAGTATCTTGGGAACTGGGCTGATAACTGATTTCTTGGCTCACCCAATAGCCCAAAGAAAACATGAGAGGTAAAGAGAACTTCCCATTAATTGGTAGAGATGTTCATGGCAATTACATACTGGCTGAATGACCTGTTAGCAGCGTTGCAGACTTGCAGCACACTCGTGCAATATGAGTGTCAAGACTGTGTCTCTGCGCCACATTTTTGTATCCATAGGAGGCCGCAGCAGCTGAAGAAAACAGGAAGAATAGGATGGTAGGGGGCATGTAGAGGACAATCATTAGACTGAACAGAAGGAGGGATGAGGAGGCTGCTGAGTGTGAGAAGAAGTGCAAGAGTGGGAAGCTCAGCAGTCCCAGAGCATCTGGCAACGCACCGTGGGGAGCCACGGTCCCTGTCATTAATAGTGATGAAATCATTTAAGCCATCAGGACTAAACGAGGCAGTTAAGAGACACTCAACGCTACACTTCTGTCTTGAGACAGAGAAGCATCACCTGTTATCTATTCTATTTATTGGTTTGTGTGCTTGATATTGAGTGTGAACTGCTGCAGAAACAATGCAATTTCCCAGATTGGGAATAATAAAGTATTTCTATCTATCTATCTATCTATCTATGTAGTGCTGGCACTGACACGTGGACAGGGGGAAATAAATGTGTGTGTATGTGGAAAGTGAAAGAG
>NW_018127895.1:530032-533232 GCF_001952655.1 Monopterus albus | reverse complement strand
ACACTTAGCTTTTTACTAGGGCTGTCAAAGTTAATGCACACACATTATGTGATTAGAACACTCGGCCCATCCCATAGTTTTGGAAATCAGGAAGTGATGCAGCAGTAACGTTGTGAATGGCCAGCAGAAACAAACCTCCTTGAGCAGAAATGGTTAGGAAAGGGTCTTCTGAATGGCAAGTTCAGCTTAAAAGCCCTGCCAGATGGTTCACTCGACAAGACCAAAGTTATTTGCATTTACTGTCGATGTGAACTGAGTTAGCAGCGGACTACATCGAGTCTCAGATACCACTTGCTGGCCAAGCACACAGCTGATGCAGAGAGCATTCCTCCCCCTCGCCAAAGGCAGAACGCGGTGGGTAGTTTGCAACGGAGACGCCTGGATAACTCTCTGAGCAACAAACTTTCAACAGTGATAGCTAAATGGGTGGCTACAGCTTGCAGGCTGATTAACACTGTGGAGGACGAGGGTCTGCTTGAAATAATTCACATCATATCCAAAGACTGCACGTATGAATGGCCTTCAAGAGCCACCACTGTAGTGAAGATACACGATTTGTATGAAGATGAGAAAGCTACAGTGGAGAAGATGTCAAGACAGACAAATATGGTTGCGCTCACTGGAGCCTACTGGACTTCTGTCAGTAATCACAGTTACCTCCAGTACATTTAGAACTAGTGGTGGAAGAAGTACTCAGATCCCTTACTTATGTAAACGTAGCAATGCAGTAGTGTAGAAATACTCTGTTACAAGTAAATGCCCTGTATTCAAAATGTTACTTAACTAAAAGTACAAAAGTATTAGCATCAAAACATACTTAAAGTACTAAAAGTAAAGGTGCTCATTACGCAGAATGGTACATTTCACATTCCTGTATATCATATAATCACTGATGCATTATTGTGAACGTCACATTTAATGTTGCAGCTGGTAAAGGGGGAGCTAGTTTTAACTGGTTTATATGCATTTAACTGGAATTACTGCTGGTTAGCTTTGAAGTTTCTACCTTAGGTCTTATAATTATACAGTATTTTTGTATTAATCTGGTTCTGAAAAGTAACTAAAGTTATTTAAAAAAGTGGAGTAAAAAGTATAACATTTGCCTTTAAAACGTAGTGATGTCAAAGTGTGAAGTAACAGAAAATGAAAATACTCAAGGACAGCTACCTCAAAATTGTATTTAAGTACAATACTTAAGTAAATGTACTTAGTTACTTTCCACCACTGTTTATAGAGACAAGGTTGTGCCATTGTTTAATGATTTTAAATTGTCTTTTGCATTTTTAATTGGTCTGATTTTGTATGCACAGTATTGAAACTGAATGATCTGACTAGCATCTGGATTTGAGAAAATTTAATATACAGTGTATATATATATATATATTTTTTTTAATGCAGGTTCATTGTCATATGTTACAGTAACAATATACTACAAAAGCCACAATTCCAAATTCATCTTGCAGAAAGCAACATCTGGCCACCATGAATGGCAGTACACAGAAGGAAACAGACAGACACAAAAACAATAAAAGCAGAAGAAGATGAAGAGTAACTAAAGGATTAGTAGTGGTAATAACTTACAAAATTCAACACAGTCTTTCACAATAACACAAACTCTGCAATCACCAAATCTCAAATGCAGAACACACTGTTTACATGTATTTAGCTTAGGCCACAGGTCTTAAACACTGTGGTGCTATCTGCTGAAAACTGTATATTTTGCTAAATGGAGACCCATTGTGTTGACATGAGGACCACACGGCTGAAAAACATTATAAGCTCACCACCAAATGAGTAGAAGAGTAAATGTGGCCCTTAGGTTCCAGCCTCAACAGCAGCCCTGTTGAAAACAAACAGGTCAATTATCTAAGCCAGGCACTACCTGTACATTAACTCTGTTCTCTAGTGTACATTATGTCAGTAAATCCGTTTGAAATTTTTGTCACCACAGTCAGAGAAACATAAACTGTGTATGTCACTGTCTATATGATTCAAGGTTGTGGAATCAAGCAACAAACAGTATTACTGGTGTACCACAATTTACAAGACGTGCCATCATTAGAGCTGTAGCGACTAGAGAACCAAACCACCGGCTAAATCTGCCATGAAATACTAGACTGCTGCAATAAAACCTGAGCATCTGCACCAAACTGGAAACAAATGAACCCCGTCAAGGATACATTGTGCTTTTTTTCCCCCCTCCTTGTTTCCTACAAGGCTGCGGGTCTTCTCTGGATGAATGGCGAGAATAGCGATTTTGTACATAATTATGTGTGTTGATGTGCGTGCACAGTGCGCAGAACATGCTGATCATGTGTGTGTGTGTGTTTGTACACTGGTGTACGGTTGTCGGCCGGGCGTATCATGTTATGGCCTACACAAGTACTGAGGCCACAAAGAAAACCCATTGCCAACAACAGCACAGCTACTGGCAAGGAGCCATACCACCCCAGAGGCTTATGGGATAGGGTTTACAACCAGAGATGAGTATAGGAGGGTGAAATCCTTAAGGGTCACCTGTGTTATACCGCATATGTGTCCAGTTATTCATCAGAAATCTGTCAAATGTCTTCCTGGAATTCTATATTTCATGTCCCAATAATGACTTTGTTTTCATCTTGTACAAGTGGAGATAAAAAAGTAACACTCAGCTTATAGGCTGCTCTGCACTCGCTGTACAAATCAGGCTATTAATGCCAAGCATTACGCTGATGTACAGCAGAGTACCAGAGATTTATAGACTACATTATGAGTCAGACGAGAACATTATGGTGCTTATTGTGAATTAGGATGTGGGCTCTTCGCCCTGTTTGCTCCTGGGGAGAGGTCGTGATATCCCTTTACTTCCTCAAACCTCAGAGTGGACCAGTGTGCTTTTTGCAATCTCAGTCCCAGACAATGTACAGTATTTCCAGCTTTTTGTTATATAATTTTAGTTGATCGCTGTAAGGTTATGCCAAATGGCTGGTTACACTGTACAGATGTACAATGGTGACTAGTTTATTAGCCTTATAAACATAACAATGTGGTGTGTTTGCCTCTATGGCAAAGCACAAAGATGCTGTGAGATGGCAGCATTATGCTTCTTATTCTCCTAGTGGATTAGTTGGATGATGTGTTATTTTTGTGGTAATTCATCTGAATCAGTGTTAACTATCAACATATATTTTCTGGTGGCATAATGCAGAATCTGAACCCAG
>NW_018127895.1:523024-530009 GCF_001952655.1 Monopterus albus | reverse complement strand
TTTTCTTGTCATCCTTTTCTTCCCTTTCTCTCCAGTGAGCATCGGTGCTGCCTTTCGTCAGCTGCGGTGCCGTCTATTGACAGAGCAGTACATTCTGGACATATCTGCGGGATTAAGTTGCAAATTTAAGCAAGGGTAAAATCAATACGTTCCTTTTTTAATTCATGAGAAAGGCTGTCACTGTGGAAAAAAAAACAGTAGGGAGATGTGGCTGCTTAGATCACAGTCATCCAGGGACAAGCAGAGGAGGAGGAAGAGGAGAGAACAAGTAAATCTCCATCAAATTGGGGCAAGGCTGATGGTGGCTTGCCAGAGATAAAACCACGGGAGAGAGAACTATATCCCTTTATCAGTGCCATTTGTTTGACTGGTCTTTCACAGACAGACTGCTGAACATTTCAATGTGATCAAGCTCTAATTTTCTTTACCAGAGAGCAGTACACTGTGGTTTGGAAGCAGGAGAGTATTTCTTGCCTTTGAAGTCCAGTACAGCAGAGGTGTTAAGTACTACCTGGACTCTCAGCCAATAGAAAGAGGTGCTTTATCTGTTAGGTGTATAATTTTACTCTCACCAGGCATTTTTCATGTAAAGCAGTAGGTTACCCTGTCCTGTTGATTTCATCTGCAAATGGCATTTTAATCACATATCTTTTTGTTTTTGATAAAACAGACTTAATTTGTTTAAATTTTTGCCTCCAGAAAGTAAGAGCACAACAGGCTGATTATAAGAGGTGTGAGAGAAGAGGCCTCGCCACCAGTGCAGGAAAACACACTGTTCAAATACAAGCCACTTAATTCCTGAACATTAGACATTTCTGGCGAACGTTCAGTACAGTCATCAAATCCCTGTGTTTTATGACTCCTCTAAACAAGTCGCATACATCCCCGGGTTACACTCTGGTACTATGTATTCCCTGCTGACTTCGGGGAATTTGATTTTTTAATGAACAGCTCAATACCTAATCCATTAAAGTGGCTGTTTTATTTGATGCTTTTTCCTTACTCTAGCTGAACTTAGGGAGCAAGTCAGGGGATGAAGGGAGATGGCCTTGTTGATGGACATGCAGTTGTTCGCGCTAAGTGTACCGAACATATGCTCGCATGTGTCCCTTAGAGAGACCTGGGGGATCTGGTCGATTGTGGAGCCTCTCCACAGGGACTGAGAGCGGCAGTTTTACTCTGTTTGACTGCTGAGGAACGGGAGCAGTAATTGGCCTTGCACACATTCTCCTCTGTCATTAGACGCAGGCTTAACAATTGGTGTGCTGCTAGCACTTTCCCTTTCTTGTCTGAGTGTCTATTTGGCAGTGAAAAAGCATATGGAGACATGTCAGGCTTTAGTGCTGTATTAAAAATGTCACCCATGGCTCTGCGTTGTGTGTGTGTGTGTGTATCCTCTGCTGCTCTGTAATTAGTAGCATGTCGCTCGTTTAGCAGCTCCTCTATAGTCTTGTCCGATCAGCTGCCTGATCTCTGCAGAGATCTCACACTCTACGCACACAGACACGCTCACCTGTCTCCAAGACACATGTAGCAACACATACAAGAAACATCCTGAGACATAACTGAGACATGCATTGGATAATATAAAAAAAAAACAGGGAATCTGATAGGCCACAGGTCTGAAACCCTGAAGATAAAGGAGCATAAAGAGGAAAGGTGAAGTAAAGTGAAACAGAAAGCCTTGGTACAATATGAAAGGGTCAGAATAAGAGTAGAAGGGGCTCCCTGACAGAGCCTGTTGGGGGTAGGGGGTGGGGGGCAGCTGGGGACGTGTCAGGTGCCTGAGCTGCGCTCTTCGCTGGGCAGTGTTGTTGTTACACCGAGGGCAGCGCCACAAGTCCGAAAGTATTGATTTCCCGCCTTGTCGAGAGGCAGAGAACTGTCATGTGGAGAGCACTGACCTTGCTACACACACGAAGACAACGATTCCCCCCGGCCCTCCATGGCACAGAGAGGAGAGCAGAGAGGAGCCGATGCAAGACACGGCAGCAGAAAGCAACAAACAACAACAAGCTACCGAGTGAGTCTCCTAGAGGGGGGTGGAGGAGGAAGGAGAGGAAAACAGAGGAGGTGAGTCTGAGAGGAAGAAAGAGAGAAGGGAGCTAACAGTCAAAGCCAAGGCCAGCTCCCCTGAGCTGTCAGTGGGCAGCCTGGTGTCTGGTTATCACACTGTTTGAAATGACAATGGCTTGACTTGTATTTTCCTCCTGAGACCCAGCTCAGATCTATAAGCCAAAGGGGGGAGGGACGGAGGGAGGTAAGAGGTGGGTTAAAAGAGCAGAGAAAAGAAAAGGCATGGTCAGAAAAAGAGACAATAGAAGAGGCAGAGGGAAGTAGGAAAAAGTATGAAAGAAAGCCTGACAAAAAAAGTGAGGGGGGAACAGAGTAAGAAATTGATTGCTTCTGTCTCTGTACCACTACTGTAGTTGTAGCCTTTGAGATCTACAGAGAGAGACAGAGAGGAAGGAAGAGAAAGAGAGCAGCAGCAGCTCAAGTGAAATGTTTTTTCATGTGGAAGCTCCATCAGGATTTGACAACAAAAAGGGCTCCCTGTCACCTGCAGCTACACGGCATCCCCAGCCACTGCGGAGCGCAGAGAGACAGACAGAGGATACACAGCCTACAAAGAGCTCTCCCCGGGTTAGATCAGGGTGACAGGCACTTAAGAGATCCAGCTTTAGTCGCACATCTCTCGCCTCACATCAGGGTATTTTGCTAACAAGCTCAGAAGCATGTTCCCTTCTGTTGTACACTGATGCTGATGGATAAAGGCCACTTTTTCATGATGAAAAGTTCTCTGTAGAGTTGTGAGGGAATCTATTCACAAAGTCTGTTTTTTTGGAAATCTGGTAGTAGTGGAGTCTTAATTGAATTAGCTGGCTTATTAGTGTTTGACATTGGCTATGAGTAAGGAAAATGGGACTTAGGAAGTGGATTTAAACAGCAGTGTTGGTTTTGGTTCTAATTTTACACTCTCCTGACACACATTATTCCCCTTAGCTGCAGTTAGGCCCAGATATGGTAATGCTAATAATATGTGTGCGAGGGGGTTTAAGTGGCTCTCTCACCTCAATTGTCAAGCCTGGGAAACACAGTCGTCAATAAACCCAGTGCTTACAGCCTTGTGAATAGTGGAAACTTGTCATTTATGGATAAAGCAGAAATAGTGGAATAGATGTGATTTAAAAAAAGATTCACGAGCAGTAGAAAGGGTGTCATTAGACAAAAAAAAAAAACACAGATACTGAGTTATTGCTCCATTCAAAGATAAGAGCAAGCAACCTTCCTCATCTTTTGCCCATCTATGCCAGCTCACAATCCTTTTATTTCAATATATCTTGAAGGGGAAAAAAGACTAAGCACACCTCTGGCCATAATACTGTTTAGTAGCCTTGATGCTGTCTTTACCTCTGCCTTAATTTGGTCAAATCTAATTGCTAATTACACTTGCTTTCATTATCTCAGTGTGCTAAATCCAAGGGCTTTAGCCGTATTATCTTTACTCACCGTCAGAAAAAAAACCTTTGACCAAGATTAACAACGCACGCTCTCCTTCAGTCTTGCACGCATGCACATACTACACAAACTTAATGACTCCATTTCATCTCTCTTCTTGACTTTCTCTTTTGTGTGTGTGTCACAATTCACCTCCCTGTGCCTAGTGAACACAGTGAATAACAACACACTCTCACGCTAAATCCTAACACATCCACTACTCAGTCACGCGTAGTGTATGTTGATGCATTTACCACCATATGTGGTCAGTGAAGTGTCCGGGGCAGTGGTTAACATGTGAATCTTTTGCCTCATGTTGACTGTCAGCTTCTGTTGGGAACACAAACAGGAACACTGTGGCTTTTACCACATCGCCACGAGTTCTCAAACCATTTAAAAACACAGAAACACAAACATTTATTGCACCTCCCCAAAAATATATTGGGACAACTGGCAGCAAACAAATGAATAAATGTAAGCCTCCGCAATTAGTCCTCGCTCTCAGTGGATGCATAATGGCTCTCGCTACACAAAACAATTACATGCCACTTGAAATAATGACAGACTGTGCTAAAAGGAGCTACTTCACCCACTTAATCAGCTCTCTTTGGGGGTATCGGGCTGTTTGTGTCTATGGTGAAAGCTGACATGTTGATGAGGCCTGTGGGCCCCTCAGCCTCTCCGGATGCTTTGTGGGGGGCGATGTCAAGTGAATGTCCAGCCTGACACTTGATAAACTTGGGGACAGGTGACCAAAGGATAAGCAGGCCATTCTTTGCATTCCTGACAAGTAATGCCTTCAAAGTGCCTGCACTTCACTGTCACATCTTTTAAACTAAGCAGGAAAATACAGGACAACACTCTCACTGGTGTCAGTAATTATTATGAAATAAGGGGCTCATGAAGTCATGAAGGTTCCATTCTTTGATGTTATAATGGCAATGCAGTTTTTTCTCTGTGCCTGGCTCAGAGAGGCCTTCACTGTGTTCATCTCAAATCCAGATTTGGCGCCCTCTCAAAGGCTAGTGTTGATCATAAATACAGTAGCAGTATATGACACTACAACTTTCAGGCCAGGTTGGAGTTTGCAGTTTGCACAAATTTAATATGATGCTGAAATCCAAAAATACAGATAGCACTAGGTTGAGCTGAAGTTACACCTAATAAGAAGATGATTATAGGATCAGATGTGTCGCTGTTACAGCAAAAAAGGAAAAGGAGATACTAAAGCAAGAGGATACAATGGAGAGTCTTTCCTATTCCATAAATTAAAGTATACTTTAATCTGTAGTTTATTTTAATAACAAAATCATTGACAGTTCCTGACCAGAGTGCAGTGAAAGTTTTTCTTTTGTGGCACAAACCATCATATTGGTTAATTTTAAAGTGTACTATTGGCTTCATACACCTACAGTATTCCGAGGCACCTTTAAAATAGAAAGTTTAAAAAGAAATAGGTGTTGTTTGAGAACATAATTGCCACAGCACACAACAGCAGTGCATTTCTCTTCATTTCCTACCATGTTTGTCTCTGTGTTTTTTTTTGCCCTGGTCTTGTATTTATCCCACATACTCCCTCCTGCCCATGACAAACTGGAAATGCCTGGTTAAGTGCTGTTCTGACATTAGCTGAGTGTAGTCACAGCATTTGGCCTGGGGACAAATGCTGGAAAGGCTTTATAAATATGGATGTCACCCGCCCCTCTTTTCTCCCGCTCTCCTTCGGCTCCCTGATGCGTCTGCATGTGTCTATGTGTGTTTGTGTCTGGGTAGTACGCTGTTTACTCTGTCACACTGTGTCGCCACTGTTTGTTTACTCACACTGACAGAGATACACTCGCTTGCCGTCAGCGCTCTCCACCTACACCTGCAAACCAAGTACCAAAGAGCTCCCTAATGCTCAAACTTCTCCTGTAAATGATGCCAGGCAGCTAGTGCGGCAGCCCCAGCTGGCTGAGGTATTTCATAGGCTGATGAGTCTGTCAGCCTGCACCTCACTCTCAGTTTGCTTGTGTGTGCGTGTGTGTGTTAGGGAGTGTCATTGTCACCTGCTGTTACATTGCTCAGTGCTGCGTGAAAATGATGCCAGCCAAGTCAGGCGCCTTCCCCCGGCGCAGTGGCAGCGCTGCGGGTGCCCCGTGGCCGCACTGATGACAGCACGTGCAGAGCTGCAGGGAGGGTCCCTGTGGGGAGGAAGAGGGCCATTAGTACAGTCCTTGCCCCAGTGTTTTACTCCACTTCAGTACACATCACAGTGAGCCGCCCTCTCACTAACTAGCTAACACATACTAATTAGTCTGGTGACAGAGTCGAGTTTCTCCCTGCTTTGGGAGCATATGTGTAGCTCAAGAGCAAAGATGCCTTGGAGGACCTGGCCTGAGACTGATGCTGCTTCATTAAGTTTCCCTTTACTCACTTCAAATACATGTGAAATGTACTACAGCAGCTCAGTGTTTTAGAGTAGCCTAGAAAATATGACTGACGGGACAGGAGTGGTACTTATAAATGTGGAAAAAGGGGGACAGAGATCAGTCTTATCAGAATATCGGGGTGGTCGACTGACAACTCGCTGCTCACTCAAACAGGTATCTAACATAAATACTTACCTTCTACAGTAGTATGGTGTCCTGTCTGCTCTCCACCCGACTCGCCTTTCCTGCAATGTCTTCATTTTCTGGAAACAATGAACAGCCATAACCTTAATGAAACTTAATGATGACAGTCATAACACAACAATAATCCAGCGGTCTGGAAAACTAATCAATGCGTCTTCTCTCCTTCCCCTAATGACCTGTGAAAACAAAGCAATAAAAAGGCGGCCTGTGTTTATTTTGGCCAAAGCAACAGGCAGATAAGAGTGGCTGGCTGATTAGCAATGAGCAAAGCCAAGACGGTCACAAAGATTAGGACACCACACAAAGCTAGTGTCACCACATGAGACTGAGTGTGTGTGTTTGTGCGTTACAGAAACATCCCTCTTCATGGAAAGTCTGAATGAATCATTTACTAAAATGTCTTTGTTCGACCACAGTAGGCGTGTAAAATGAAAATTTCCTGTTTGATGCCCGGACCCTGTGATTTTCCTGGCACTGTAACTCCAGTCAGCGGCGTAACTTGGTCCTCCCAGTAGTGCAGTGATAAACACATGTTGTTCCCCTTGTTTTCTGTGTGAAGGTGCTGACTATGCCTCTTGTCTTTTGGTTTCTGGTGGATTCCTCCCAGACTCTGGCGCTTCACCACAAATCACTGATGTGTGCAGTGTGCAGCTATGGGACACAAATGTGATGCAAAAGCGCCATTGCTTAGATTAATGTCGTAGCTTTTTCAGCCAAAAAAACAAAACAAAACAAAACAAGAGAATCAGCTTTTAGGTTTGTGATTCAGATTTTTTTTACAGTATCATATAAAGTGTTAGTGACTGATTAGTTAAGTAAATAGAGGGAGAAGAAGGAAAAATACTATTGTGCTTCCAGCGTGTAGAGGGCAT
>NW_018127895.1:467621-522933 GCF_001952655.1 Monopterus albus | reverse complement strand
TTCTTATCAGCACATGCTATAGTACTGTGTTATCTGCATCTTTCCACTGACATAAATAAGAACAAATCGGTAAACAATTTAGAGCAGTGGAAATGATGCACACATGCTACGTGGTGGAAAAGTCCACCTTAACAACATTCTCTCCAAACCAAATGCATGTCATGCATTTTGTATGAAGACACATGGAATCTGAAATTCTCCGAATTAAAATGGTTTCACAGGCCCTGTGCATTCCTTACCCTGGTCAGAGCATATGAATACCTAAACACACAACAAACTGCATATGGCAACATGGGAGATCAGTGTCAGGTGGATTACACAGAATGATGGGGTGATGTGTCTTTTTTTCCTGCTTGCCGGAGAGTCTGGTGTCCTGATTAAAAATTTCAGCTCCACTGCCTTTCTAATTAATTAGCAAGGCCACTCAGAGGAGCACTGTGGACCAATTAGTATCTAGCAAGCTGATGATGCCTATCGCTACAGCATCACTCTACAGCTGTCGCTCCCCGCTCCGAGGACAGCTGGGGACGGACCCTCAGGTGCAAACACAGGTTCAAACAGCAGTGTGCATGCATGCACGCTGCATCAGATGCATGTGTGTGCATAATAATAATAGCAGCTGTAATAATATAGATGTGTGTGCATAATAATAATAGCAGCTGGAATAATAGAGAAAGAAGATATATACAAAATGTGCACACTCATTCACACAAGATCATAAAAGTTGTTCTTGCAATGGCTCATCATTCATCAAATGTTCATAAACAATAATATGCATTTCAAGCTATGAAAAATATATGTTTTAAGGCCAGATTAAATAGAAACAATCCTGACTTACAGTGTCTGAGGTTCTTGGTCTAAAGCAACCTATCAAAAGATTGAGGATGCAAGACTGTGCACAGTTCAACAGCAGCAAAAGAATCCATGACAATTTAGACTTTTCAATAATTGTTTTGGTAATTTATCAAATAAAACTGCCAAACATTTTAAGATGCCTTCCCTTTTAAATTGACATTGCTTTCAATTCAACCAAATTTTGATGAAAATCTGACATGATTTTAGAAACCAAACCAAAATCAACATTTGTTATAATATTTTTTTATTTATGCTAATACTGAAAAAACCATCGGGTGCAACTTAGGTTTGACAAAGTGTCAATGCTGAAGGCACCTCTGTTCAGGGATACAACAATGCAGCTGGAAAACATGAATATGTATCTAAAGAAAACAAGACTGATGGTTTGGGTTCTTCTGTTTGTCATGTTGAGCTATCTGTGGTACCAACTTACGTGACTGTAAGACCATGAATTTGCTTTTCCATTTGCTAACAACATGGGCTTCAGAGCTGCCCAGGTCAGGACAAAAGCCACCTAAAGGAGCTGAAAGATCTTTAAAAACAAAACAAAAAAAAAAATCAGATGAAGTAAGATGGCCCTGTTTATGTTTCTTAGCTCTGATGGGGAATTCATCCTGCATGCTGACCACAGAGGTTGCGAGGCAGGGAGGTGTCTGCATTTCTTTGGAGGGATGTCAGAGTTTGCTGACTTTGTGAGAACAAACTAGTTGTAAGACCGAAGAAGCTCATTTCCACATCAAGGGGTCGTCTGAAACATGGCATCAGCAGGCCTCTCTGTTAGCTCTCACACTCACTCAGTGTACACTCGCATGTGAGTGTGCATCAATGCATGGATGTGCATGTATGTATGCACACACACACACACGTCTCACATTCACAGATACTCATAATGTCTCCTCATCGCCTCCTCTCCCAAAGTCTAATGTTTATTCGTAGTTGAGGAAAATGCGCTGATACAGTTTTTTCTTCCAGACTGCAAAACGGCCAAAAGCTACAAAAAAAAAAAAAAAAGTGGAGCTTCAAAGCCCCCTGTGGTGGTGGGCACACATTAATGAACACACCACACACAAACACACAAATAATTCACTTTCTCTTGCAAGTTAAATTACTAAGTGGACAGACGATCGGCATGAATGAGCATAAAAAAATGTTTCTGGGTGTGTTTGCACAGCACAGACACACACGGATACAAGTCCCTTTACAAACACAAACAGTCAATACCGTGGTGGCTGATTAGTATGAGAAGCAGGGATGAATATTGGAGAAGGACTCTCCGGAGTCGCCGATGAAACATGGAGAGGATGTCAAAGCATTTTGTTTCCACCTCGTTCATTAGATCCAACTCAGGCAGCGGACGCTCGCAGTGTTTTGAAGTAAATTCGCAATCGCACACACAAAGACAAAAAAGACAGACTTGAAAACAAAACATTTGGAAACAGTTGTAGTTATTAGATCAGCGTGTCTGACATTTTGTCGACATAAGTAATTAATTTAGCCTTTCTACTGGGAAAGTCCAAAGAGCCCAATTAACATGGCTAATATTGCTGCATCGTGTAAAAACATCACTTTTTAATACAGAGGGAATATTCAAATGACTTGCCTTCATTATTCAAATGTATAAGCAAAGTCATCACAGGGGAAGGAGACAAGATGGGATTCACACTCGCAGGAACAAGAAAATGATAATCAATCTTTAATTTTTGCAAAGCAATCAAATAAACAGCATATGTGCTTTTCTTTTATCTTTATTTTATATGTGTCATCTGAAATTGGAAGATTCCTGACATGTGTTCTAGTTATTTCCACTGGAAATTTTTAAGGCTTTTTGTATGTAATACTGTATATGAACTAAGTGCCATGTTACACTGAATATTGTCAGTTGTTAAAGCTACAGTATGAATTTAACGTTTTCAATATTTTTGTTGTAGAAATCTGCTCCAAAACGTAAAAACACTTAACGTGGAGAGGTGCTGTCGAAGCCTCCAGTGACCCAGACTCATTGAACAGCACTGGCAGCAGTGCAGAGATATTAGCTTCTAAAAGGTTTTGAGTGGGACTGACCTCTCTAACCAATCAGAGATTTTCGATTATTTCTGCCTGATCATTAAGTTTTGTTGCATTCTGATTTACTGTAATTTCAAAATGACAAATATCCGAAGAGCGTGGCAGATCATAGCAGATCATAGTGCCGCAGGGCCTCTCCCTGCAGAGCGCTGGGCGGAGCAGGGTGGATTGAATTTGGCTTCCATGCTAGCGATACCTTAAGTTACATACTGGAGCTTTAAACCTTTAAAAAATGGCTATGGCTATCTATTCTAAGTCTAGAAGCAGCTTGATGTTTGACAAAGTGAGTTAAGGCTTTAGAGAGAGCGAGTTTTTGACTTTTGCAGTTTGTCTAGTACACATGCTCAGACAGGAAGCCGGGCCAAGACCCATGGCTTTGTAAGCAACATGGTGCAGAAACAGAATCAAAGATATTCTTAGTTTAGATTAAAATATAAGGCTCAGGAGCAGAAGTCAGGGACCTTTTATAGTTTATTAGAATCTGTTTGAACAGATTCCTATTGTGGTACTGTGTTTTCTATTTTCATGACTCGTTCACGTATGTGTTTTCTAGCGAACTCAGAGGGCCCCACTACTGCAAGGCCTGGGCTCTTGGCTCTGCTCTCCCACTCATATAGCTATAACAAAGTCAATATTACAAAGAGGTAACACATGTTGAGGTATGCTTCAGGTCTGCTCTGCTGCTGTGATCCTGGGCTGGGACACACACAGTCACACTCAGACACATACATACACTGTAAAAGAAGGCATGCCTTCAGTGGTAGGCTACCTACCTCCACGAAGAAAAATGCACACCACTTTGTTTTTTCACCTCTTTGCAAATTTGTACTCTGGTTGAAGCTGTATTTTGGATTTCACACGTGAAACTCTTCAAGTACGTATGTGTGGGAGTGTGTGTGAACTTCTCTACTTCTCTTGCTACACAGTGTTGCATGTGAGCCCAGAGTACTTGTTGGTGTCTGTGCGTTCACATAAATTTTGACTCTGTGTGTGTGTGTATGTGCGTGTGTGTGTGTGTGTGTGAGGGCCAGTTTGTTTTGTTTTTCCCTTACTTCAGCACATCTGAGAGAGCTTTTCTGGAACTCCTGAGCCCTGTCCAAACAAAGATGGCTGAACGTGAGGGATGGAGGGGAGGCAGATCAGGGCGTGCATGCATGTGTGTGTCTATGCTTCTGTGTGTTTGTGATTTTTCAAGTAAGCTGGGACCAGGAGGGCCTTGCGAAAAACCGAGAGGAGGGAGAGAAAACCGAGCCCCTGAGAAAGGCAGCTGGAAACATGGAGACTTGCGGTCTTTCTCCCTCCCCTAACTTCTCCTCCTCCTCCTCCTACTCACCCCCAACTCTCTTTCCCTCACACAGATGTGTCTGTCTGGTCCCCCTTGAATTCCCTCCCCCTCACCCATGCGCTCCAAAGCTCAATGCCACTGCCAAGGAGAGAGAGAGTGAATGTTGCAGCTGGTAACACTTACAGGCCATTTTACGGCGGTAAAGGCATGAGATTCATTAGGCCAGGGCCCGCTTGTTTTGTGCTGAGTACTGGCCGTGTTATTGTTAGGATGTGGTAAAATTATAAATATGGAGGGGTGGGGGATCTGGGGGTGCAGGAATCTAAGTGGAAAGGCCGGAGAGGGAGTGTGTGAGGTGGTGGGAGAAGAGGAAGAGGAGAAACATGCCACTCATTAACTCCTCTGCCACAGTCTTGTTTCTCATGATTGGGTGGCAATAAAAAAGTCTGTCACAATTTGTCAAAGTTAATGACTCAATGGCGCACAGGCACTCAAGGGCTGGAAGACACACTAACATATGTTGAATTAGTCAATAGCTTTATAATTGCAGAAACAAGGACTCCGGCTTTAGCCAAATGAAGCGGACTTAGATGGTCCTGGGAGGGAACGTGCAATTTGGTCAGGTCGATTGCAGAATGGCAATCACCACGGCTTGGCGCTGCTTTCCACAGGCATTTGTTAGACTTGTTGTTTGACTTTCTTACTTTCCTTACCATCCCTTCTCGCTCCAGCCTGTTTGAGCTGCTATGTGTCTTCTTTGTGACCCTGGAACTGCATCTAGCTTCCACTTCAGCCCCTATATCTGTGAACTTTGTAAGACTGATAAGGACTAAGACACCCATATGGACTTTCCTTTCATCTGCTGTCTCCCGCCCTCTCTTGCTGTCCCACCACTCTTCACTTCTCTTCCCTCATCGTGTAGCTTTGGGAGTGACACACTTGTCATCACAGTAATATAGCCATACTCTCCCCTGTTTCTCCCTCCCCTCTCTCTCTGTATCTTTGTTGTGTCCCATTTCCTCGTGTCATTTGCTGACTGAGACTCTACACACTAATGGTAGTTACAGCTTTTTCTCGGAGTGGGAACTACAAAACTGAATCAGGAGCAGTCTTCTCGCTATGCTGGCTGAGGTAAAACTGCACAAATCTGTAATTAACAACATTGTGGACATTGATTTTGCTTTCTTTGTGTTGCTCTGGCATTATTGCTGATAGTTTATAGATAAAACAAATACATAAAATGCAAGTGGATGTGACATTTGGTTGCACGTAATCTGTACAAAGCAATTATTGGTGGCTCAGCATACTGTAGCTTATACATAGTTTTGTATTTCCACAGCTGCTGGGCCCAGGTGTTTACAAGTAAACTGCCATGCTGACACACTGTTTGAACAAAGTCAGAGGAAAGAAACAAATATTATTGCCCAGTCGTGTGTCATGAAAACCAGCCAACCAGCCAACCTGTCTATAGTAGTATTCGGTTTAGTTGAAAAAACACATACACATAATTTGGAGATTGCTTACACACAATTAGTGCTGGCTTTTTTTTTTTTTTACTTTAAAAAATGGTCAAAGAAAATAAAGAGCTATTGGCGAGATTAAATCTCGGAGCTCTTCCAAGATTTCTCTGGCTGGGAGCTAGTTTGAGTAGGGGAATTCACTGTGTATAAGTGTGGGGGGGGGGCAGGGTGCACATGTTTGCATGAGAGGGAATGAGGGGGAGTGTGTGGACACTTGTATGTGTGTAGTTCAGGAGTCCCACCCTGGAGACTAGAGTGATGACTAAATGTCATTTTGGGGTAATCACAGCCGTGCTGGCCTCCTGTTGTCACACTGTTGTCAAGCCTGCACTGTGAGTGTGTGTGTCCTGTTGCCTACGCCAACCAATGATCGCCATGGAGATGTCCCCACACAGAGAGGGGTCAGCAAAATGTCTGCACTCTGACTAATACTTTCTGTTTGTGTTAGGGTGTAGATGGGGAGTGAGGTAAAGCACAGATGATGTTGGTCAGCTCTCCCCTCTCTCTGCTCCCAACCCTCCACCACTCCTGTTTGTCTGTCCCCATCCCTTTTACTCCCACTTCTTTCTCTCTTTTCTGTTCTCTCATCTAAACATGTGTCTGGTCGCACTGTGTGGTCATGTCACTCCCTCAAGTCTCCAGACAGAAGCCCAGTGTGGGCCGTCACTCTAGTATTTGCATTCGGCGTGGGTGATCAGTGAGCCGGCGAGTGCAGGTGTCAAGTGTGACAGGGAGTTGTCCTTATCTGGTGCAGGTCACCCCCTCTGATAGGCTGAAGGTCAGGGCAGATCTAATATATATTGCCAGCAATGGCCTCTTTTATTTTCTTTCCTGTCCGCACAGTGGCCAGTGATAAGGAAGTGTGTCTCAGAACAGCAGAAATCAGAAAAACGTGTGGAGCAAGTTTTATTTTACTGCAGAAACAATCAGCAACACAAACCTGAGAGATAATTTGGGTTTTTGATTAATCTTATAATTTATTGCACAAAAATAAACATCTGCTGTTTTCAGCCTCTCAAATATGAAGATTTTCCGCTTTTCTTTGTTTTACAACATTGTAAATTTTACGCTTTTGGTTTTAGGACTTTTGTGTGGACTGTGAGCTTTGGCCTTTTCCCACAGTTTTTGAAACGATTTATAGACTAATGAATCAACTGAGAAATTAAAGCCAGACTGATGATTCTCATAACAGTCTAAGGTTGAAAAAAGGTAACAATACATTATCTGTCTTTAACATAAACACATGGTATAAACCACTGACTTATATACGATGGACATGGCATCACCACTTCCCACTATTATGAAAAAATATTGTGAATACGGCAGCTGCCATCTTGCTTTATTGCAAGCCTGTTCTGCGCAGTAGTGACCAGAAGTAACAGCATCGAACCGCTAATCAAAACTGTCAAATCAACTGAAATACACCCCTTTTTATATCATCAAATAACTTATTAAAAAACATCCTTACCAGATAAATGACCAATTGTCCACACATCAACAAGATAATATCTGGCAAAATCCACCAAAGTGACCTCTGAGAAAAATGTATTAGATTTTTA
This sequence comes from Monopterus albus, assembly GCF_001952655.1. Classification (NCBI taxonomy): domain Eukaryota; kingdom Metazoa; phylum Chordata; class Actinopteri; order Synbranchiformes; family Synbranchidae; genus Monopterus; species Monopterus albus. The sequence continues at coordinate 515,650 of NW_018127895.1, read as the reverse complement.
TTTAGTTTGGCTCATGTCCCATATCGCTAACATGGAGGAGGTGAAATGTATGACCTAAACCCCAACCAGCCACCAGGGGGCAATACTTCTGTTAGCTCTTAGATTGTCAATAATATAAACAAACATTGTTGATAAAAATCCCTCAGGCCCCTTTAAGACTGGGAAACAGTAGCTAATTGCAAAAAAATATTCTTTTAATTTGGCTATTAAAGAATTGTGACAAAAAAATTTACACTTTCCAGCTAATAAATACATTTTCAAGTCTTCAGTGGTACCAACTATATGCAAACCTGTTTTTGAGTTGCTGTAGTGCAATTTGTAATTTATTTGCAGGCATATATAATTACATAGATATACAAGCTTAAACTGGTTGATAATATACTGTGGGTGATACCAATGTATCAACCAGACACATGCCTTGGAACTCTTGCAGTTTACATAACTTTATACCAAAGCTGCATCATACAGGAGAAAACTGGGGCATCTAGTAGCCTGGAATCATTTGCACAATATTTTATCCTCAACCTTCTACCTCCCCTCATCAACCTTCCTCTCCCTCCTCCATCTTTGCAGCAATGACTCATCCCTAGCTTTACCAGCTAGCCTGCCTCCTTCCTCCTCTCCTTTGCTACCTCACATCTCTACCTTTTCACCAACCTTTCCTCTGTTCCCTTTCTCTCTCCCTCTATTCCTACCTTCCTCCCTTAGCACCCTTCTTTGAACATGGCCATGTGTCTGTGGACCCAGAGGTCCATCACTGGGCAGTTGGTTTGATGTCTAGCTGGGGAAATGCTTTGAGGAGAGTTGAGAGGGGCCATGGGCCTGGACCAGGGGCCTCTGCCTGGACCTGCTGTCTACACAAAAGATGGGAGAAACTGCTGCTCCCTTGATGCTTAGGTCTTTGAACTGACAGTGCAGTCCTGTGTTAATGGTGCGGTATTGCTCTCCATCTACGTAAGCTGCACTGACTGAAAGCATGGCATATGATATCTCAAGTTGTGTTTCTGCTCCAGCACTGTGATATCATGCTCCCTCTCCCTCTTGGTTTCACAATATCAAAGCCAGCTGGGTCCTTTATCCGTCCACTTAAACAAGCATGACTGTCCTGAAGTACACGCATAGCCATTTATCATGCAAGTGAGTCAGACTGAAAGTTTCGTCGTTGATCTGATTTGAAATTTTTGGAGTGGTGCTCATGAGATTTACTGTCTGTGAGTGTGTGAAACCACACAGAAGAAGAATGATCATTGAAAGCAGAACTTTTACACACTTGGGTGCATGTTTTATTCTGGGGTAATCACTCGGGAGTTGTGTGTATGTGAAGTAGTGCAGAGCGTGAGTCATGTCTGACAGCTGACAAGCAGAAAAAGACAGGAGTGGACCTCTGGTCAAAGTTAAAACTGGATATCATCTGCAATGACAACTGATCACAGATGTCATCACTCACCCTTCAGTTGTTTAGATTATATAGTTATGATTTATAGATTTATGTTCCTGCTTAGCGATTCTAATCAGAGACGGAGTGTGCTTTAATTTCATTACTAGCAGACAGCAGTACTACATTTTGCAAATGTATTCACAAACGTTTTAAGAAAGGATTCCAACTCCGTTTGGTATGAGGTGGAATAACAAAGGAAAGTGAGTCAAAACTGTGCCCTTATCTTTCAAAAGTAATCTGAATGCATTTAACTAGACTTATATTTTCTGCACCACATCAGTGACTTCTACCTCACTGGGCATTTTGAAGGCTTGACCAAATTATGGCCCTTTCATTCTTTGGGTTAGCAGGACCCAGCTCTGCTACACCAAGACATATTTTGTTGCACTCAAGGCAGGTGAAAGCAAACTGCAACAAGACCGAGAGCCACTGCCAAACAGCTGAAACTTGTGTTTCAGATTTTCACACAAGTTCAGATGAATTTAAATGTTCACTAGACTTTGTAAAATGTTTACTTACTTTGCTCGCTTCATTTCCAAACCTCACTGTCAAATCTGTCTCTTTTAAACGTCAGACTACAGTAAGTAGTTTACAGTATGTTACTGACAAGCCCTTAAAAAGGTTTACATATAAACACTATAATAGCTTTTTGTGTACATATGATCAGATTTAAGATACATTCACTGATTGACAATAACTCTTAAAATCTGTCATGTGACAAGAGCATTAATCGGGAGTGCGTGCAAACAGCAGACGTGGTCGATTCCATGTGTTTGACTTAAAGAAAGGAGAAAAATGAAAGGAAGAAAAGAGCAGGGTCCCAGGTCTCCACATGAATACATGAAAACACATGCTTCTCTTCTCCTTCTCCAATCCACTGGGGACTCACGCCCCATTTGGTTCCCATTAGCATAGCTCTGGTCGCTCTGCCCTGTGTCAAAGCCCAGACGCACAGCTGCACAAAAGGACAAGGACCTCTGGCTCTGTGACTGCCAGCCGCTGGGCTCAAAACCAGAACTGACATGGAGGACAGGCTTTATACCGCGGGGATTCCAGGGGGAAGACACTAATCTTTTCTGTCGACTACAGTTTTCCCCTGTGCAGTATAACAGTGTTTTAAACTAAAGTCAGCGCACAAGTGATTAATCATTGTTTATCTTGTACCACTTTGTGAGGCAAGAAAGCTCTGTTTCAAGTCAAATCCAATGTATAAAAGCAAACAAGCAAAAATTAGCCTTGGCATGAAGTATCTGTTCTCCTGTATTTAGTGGCGTGCTGTGTCCAACTACAAAGACTTTCTTTATTCAACATGCTTTTTATTTGTCACCTGTTTCCAATATGGAGATTGTGAAGTCCTGGTCTATCTGACAAAGCCAGGGCCCGTTTTATGACACGCAAAGCTGCTGCGCCTCTTTTCCTACACACGTTGGCTGCACATTTCTGGCAGGAAATTGACAGCATTTCAGCAGCTAACTCATGGATTAGATAATATCTTGTGGGTGGAAGAGAGGACAAGATGCTTCCAGTGTTTTACAGTGACCCTAAGCAGAGACAAATTTAAATCCGAAGCTGCTGCTGCTGCAAACACGAGGTGCACATATGCACACAGATGCGCACGTACACACAGGGTTTTCATTTAAATCTCGGCTTTGCTTAACTCACCAAACAAGAAATGTGGTTTGTGGCTGTGTGTTGAACATGGTAAAGGTTTCAATTAAAGTAGGAGGAACAATACCCGCCCTGTATCCAGCAGCTGTCTGTCTGAGTTGGCTTTCTATTGTATACCACTGGAGAGGACACAGCTAGACTGAAGGGGACTAGGCAACTGGTGCTTTTGTGGTGTTTTCTGTAGTATATAGTTATACTATATAGTATAACTAGTATATAGTTACCTTAAAAAAATGACAGGGAAATAATGAAGTTGTACAGGATATTAGTTTAGTATTTCCATCAGTTCTATGGTTTCACACAACACGCACAAGCCAATTCAGCATCTCTTGCTGACCTCGACATATGCCTCTTGGTTTTAGGGTCGGACTGAGGTGCATGTATCAACATCAACTCTGGGCCATGTGGCCTGTCTCTTTCTTTTTCTTCCTGTCTGTTTGAAATCCTCTTGGAACTGATTACAAGGGTCCAGGCTGAAGACATCTTGCTCTTTGCAGCTCCTTTTTCCTGCAGTTCTTCAGTCCATCTCTCCGACTAACGGTCTTTTAATTGAGAGTCCTCCCTAGTCTGATGCCGGTCATTGCTGACGGTCAGTGTTTATACAATTGGACTGGGACAGGGACAGCGAGCCAAGCAAAACATCCATGAAACATCAAGCTTCTAGATAAACAAAACTCAGCAGTGAGACGCACACACACTTGAGCCAGATAAGGGCTGAAATTTATGCTTTCTGAACGTGGCTAGGTTAAGCTGCTGACCATAGCGGCAACATGGCAGCTGTGAGTGTTGACTGTTGTCCGGGTCTAATTGCTCCAGCACTGTGAGATTTTCTTCACTTACTAACAGCTTACAGGGATTTACAAAGTTGCACTATGGCCCACTCACAAACCCCTCTGTCCTTTTTCTCACTGTTGTCCTTTTGGTGTTGGAAACCAAAGAGGAAACCCTGGCGAGACACTAGCACAGTGACTAATACTGTGTATCTGGCTGGGCCTTAGATAACACAACCTCCTCCCCTAACCTGCTGTGACAAATATGTGCAAGTGTAGCACTGGGATCTAGGCCTAAGCTTGTCCCTGACCAAGTCCAGGCCAGACATAGGTTAAACCATGGCCAAATGCAACTCGGATCCACGTTGGCCACAGATGTAGTTTTAAGTACGTGAGAAAAATGAGAAGAAGTCTTGACTTTGTCTTTCTTCTTCTGACAAGACACACAGGCAAACTCACATCCTTGATGCTGTTGTTTATTATGGCCGTCTCTGACACATCTGTCCGCTGCCTCTCTTAAAAAAAAATTTCATAATCTGACAGTAATATTTCATCTTATTGTGTATGATCATTTCTGATGCCGTCATAACTCGAACATCTCTTCTGTTACACTTCTCTTACACATTCCTGACTGGATGTTGAACAATGCACAAATTAATCCAAAGAAATAACAGGCACAGTCTGTCCCCTCCCTTCCTTTTTCTCCTGTCAGTGCCTTCTCAGCTGAGGGCGCTTTGCTGCTTTAATGCTTCTTAATGCTGCTGTCTGCTTAATGGGCCAAATATGAGAGGTGCTGGTAGCCAGCGTAATAAGTCAGTGATTAGAGGGCTCCTTGTCACAGCAGCAGCCCTGCAGACAGTGGCACACTCTAATTGCCATATTAGACGCCCCTTAACTATCTTGTCAGCCGTCAGACCCCGGCTCATAAACAGCAGAGGTGCATTTGATATTTCCATTTGTTTATTTCCATCTGCTGCTGTTAGTGCTGTGGCACAGAGAGGTAATTAGAGAATGGTTGTGTTGTGTGACTAGACTGTACTAAATTTGGATACTGTAAATTGGAGTCTACAAATCTGAATGCAAGAAGTGTTACATAAACAGGAAGATCTCTGACAAAGTCTGCAATGCAATTAACCTAAAAATGGTACTCAAAATTGATTGTAGTGTGACAGACAAAGAAGTGTGCAACATAATTATGGCAGCAACTAATGATTGCTGTCTATTATTGACTTTTCCTAGTCTACGAAATGTCAGTAAATAGTGAAAACTAGAGATGCACCAAGTTGATCAGCTGGCAATCGGAATTGGCCAGTTTTAGCCTGATTGACCATGACAAATGACCGGCCTGTCAGTCTGTCCCAGTCATATTTACCCACACAACGGTCCACGTTGTGCACACGGCGGCACTGATCAAACACGTAGCATGTGCAATGCAAATCTTCTTGTATGTACCTCGAGTGAGCCTTGCACTCGTGTCTATATGGAAGCACTTGGTGTACAAAAAGTGAACAGAGGATCCTACAGAGACATCCTGGAGAAGGGAAAGCTACGTCCAAATCTCTGACACATAGTACACAATAAGGGAATTATTGGCTGCTCATGAAATGCATGTATAAGAGCAGTGTCTCCAACTCCAAAGAAAGAAGATCAGAATCAGCAGGTCAGAATAAAAATTTTAAAAAATCAGAAATCGAAATCAGCCAAGAAAATTGCAATCGGTGCATTTCTATTGAAAAAGTCGGCCGTTAAGTATGACGTGATTATTCGCATTTAAGATGCTGGATCGAGTCAGCTTTTACTGTTTTTGCTTTGAAAATGACTTAAATAGCACTAGGACAAATAACTTAAAATGATTTCATATGGCACCTTTATGAACACAGATGTATTTTCTCTTAAAATCACCTAAGGACAAAAGGGCAGACTTTCTGTCTGAATGGGAAGGGACACTGAACTCATTTATTGCACACTGCTCTGAATAACAGTGTCAGCTCAGCACTAAACATATGTACACCTCCACTGATATTGGCGTGTAATCCTCACACACTGCGAGGATTGGCAAGCCTGCACCTGGAGAGCTTACAAACGATGTGAAGTCAAATAATCTCTGTCTCCTGCCTCATTTGGTGTCAAACAGTGAGTTCGTATGGTTAGAAAGGTGCAATGTTGTGTTTAATCTTGGATTAGCTCACGTTCACTTTGACACCCCCAGGTACAGCACTAATCTGGTTTGCAACACCTTGAGGCGAGCAAGGAGGGATTCTGATAGATTTAATAGCCTTTAGTAGATTATAAGTGAGTGAAGCTTTATATCCTGAATTACAGAATATCGGTGTAATCCACAGACTAGATAATGTCATTTGTGGCTTTCAAATACCTGGATGTGCATTCGAGTCAAAAGTGGTGAGTTTCCTTTGTGAACATAAAGAATTACTGATCATGCATTGACCTCAGCTGTGTGACGTAAAGTGCTGCAGATCCTTTTTGATCTGGAAGTGCTGACTGTTTCTGACATTGTGAAATATAGGCTAGGTTGTTGGCGGAGACATGGACTCCAACCTACGACCTCGTGTGTGCGTGTACATGTGTCAGTGTCACATTACTGTAAGAATGACAATGAGACGATATGGCAAAGCAAATTCAGTGCAGGTTATAAATTCATAAAGATGTAGGCGCTGATAATTAAGGCTCTACAGTGAGGACAAACTGTTGCTTTATCCTTCCTCTTCTTGTCTCTGACAGATAGTCCAACACATGCACCAAATGTAAAATACATAATCCTCATCAGGTGGAACTGCTGTTTATTATGTCGAGTTATTAACGCACAGTGTTATTGTATCCTAACATCAGCCGCAAAATCTGCTGCAGTCTTCCTACAGCTGCAGATTCCCTTTAGGCAGTTTAGGCTGCAGCAGTGTTGGTATCTTTATTCATCAATGTAAGGCTGCTAATGCTTTTTAAGATTCATGTTTCTACTTTCTTTTTTCCCTTTTTACTCCTCTTTTTGCCCTTTTATTCTGCCTGCTTGTTTCTCTATGTCATTCCAAAATTTACAGCTTGCAGCTGCTGTGCTCGCTTGGATGATGCAGCTGAATTCATTCAGTTTCTGTGTACATCATACGTTATCTGCATGCTGTACAATCTCTTGATTGTTTGACATCTTATAGGATCAAATGACCTCCTGTGAAATGTACCTGAATTTTTGGTTAGAGTTTTTAAAAGCCGTTTGTCAGGTTGTATGCCACTGCAGGTGATGCGCTGTGCTGTACTGACTTGCTCTCGTCAAGTCTGGATACTTAACCTCTTGCTACTAAAAGCTTTCTGGGGTCACACTAAGTGCAGCTCCAGTGTTGAGTAATGGAGTCTCAGTCAAAACAAGTTACATTTCTGTGTTTTCAGGAAGGGAAGTCCTTTGTCTGTTCACATGAACTCTGGGAAATACCTGTATGGAAACATAGCTTCACACATTGGAATGAATCATAGTATTTGGGAAATTGAGGGGAGGGGGAGGAGTTACTCTCTGTGGCAATAGCTGCAGCTGTAGGAATGCTCTAAATTACATTTGTCACATTTTTACTGAAACGTTGACAAAATAGTTACATATGAATAAACTTTAACTTTAGGGCTCCGCTGTTCCGCAACAGTCTGTATAATAATTTGTCTGACTGCATTTTTTTTTTTTTTTTTTGTATTTTTGACTGCTAAGCTGATAACTGTTCTTTTGAAACACTCCTTACCTGGGCTCTGATTGACATGGGTTTCCTTCTTATTTTATCATCCTGTGTTTCTATAGGCCATTCGCTGCACACTGGTGAACTGCACGTGCGAATGCTTCCAGCCAGGCAAGATTCACCTACGGACATGTGACCAGTGCAAACATGGCTGGGTAGCTCACGGTAAGAACACTTTACTGTTAGAATGATGGGTTCATTAAATAGAGGGTAAATAAATATGAACTTGTCTGACTCTCATTAAAATGCTTCTTCTTGCTTGGAACAAAAAAAGAGGTCCTGCCCTACATATCTGTCTCTACTGTGTAGAGAATATTAGTGATACAAACTGGATGAATGCAATAGGAGTACATTAGCTAGTTTTCTTTGCTTCTGTAGTTTTCTGTTGCTTTCAGTTTTATTTTTGCAACTTAAAAAACAACAACTATAAGACAGACTGAGAAGTGAGGGACTATACCTTGAGTTTTTTATGTGGCCATAAGAAAGAAGGAGAGGAGGCAAGAAAGTACAAAGAGAAGAAGGAGGGGGAAAAGATAAAAGAAAACACCTGTTTGGCTTGTGTCCGCACAAGAGCAGGCCATGGGCCCTTCAGTGGATCGCGCAGGACCCCACTGACTATTTTTTAATCTCTCCCTCTGAACTGTCAGGCGCCCATCTCTCCTCTCTCCCACTTTTCATTTCATGTCGGCATTGGCAGGGACTCTGACAAGTAGTTCTTCATTTTTTATTATGTTCGTGTCTGGCTGCGCTGTGTATGTCAGGCAAAGCCCTCATCATCAGGGAAAAGTTGTCCCAGGATCAGAGAGAGACAGACCCAACCAGGTGTCACCCAGACAGGCAGGCCAAGAGGGGAGGGAGAATGGGAGTAAGAGGTATGAGGTAAGGGAAGAGAGAGGGATTAAGACAAGGAGGGAGGGATAGAGTTGACCAGGTGTCACCCAGATAGTCAGAGAGGAGAAAGAGATGTGAGAGACAGGGCAATAACAACATCTACCTCCCACTCAAAATGAAGCATTATGAGCAGAGCAGCCATGGATTTTTTTTTTTTGGCCTGTGTTTCATTGCTCAGGCAACATACAGGTTACCCTACTATAACTTATTACTGCTGAAAAGGAGCTGCAGACATTACTCAGGGCCAAAAAAGAGCTCTTTCACCTTCTCTGCAAAGTGTTTTGGGTTTTAAAATGTTATAATCAATGTTTGTTTTTATTTTCAGTTAATATTCCATTAGAAACAATGAACTTCTGAACACCAGTAATAGACAAGACTGTAATTAACAGTACTCGTTCTAGTGAATAGGTGGAAATACAACACTATTTATCATAAAGTATCATATATTAGTTAAGGAATTTAGGCAAGCATTCAACAGAGTGCTGTAGGGATAATGTATTTTTGTAGGCCAGCCCAGAGGTTAGCATCACCCTGGTTCCCTCGACAAAAAGCCAGTGGGATTTTTCCATAGGCTTTTAGATTATTGCAGACAACAAGATCTGTGGCAAACAACAGTTTATGACACTTACACGTTTTTTTTTGCTCAAGATAACCTTCACAAGTGAATGCCACTTTATGATTTTTGAAGCCCAAATATGATCGCCAGAAGTAAAAAGCTACTCCTTTCTCTTAGCGTGACCTGATCTAGCTAGTGATCATGGCTATAGCAGTTAGAACAGTCTGAAAGTGTGCGAGTTTAAAAATAACAAGGCTGTAAAGGTGGGCTGGTCAGTAGATGAGTCTCCGTGTTCTGCGTGGTGATGATGAAATCCCAGACAGCCTCCGTAGTCTCGTTTTGCCAAAAGAAATCCACTGACCTGAAGTGCGAAAATGCTAACTCAGCTCTGGGATTTAGGACCCACTACTACTGCACTCTGTTCTAGTGTGCATTTGTGATAGTTTGTAAGTACAATATGATAACCCATTTAATGTTATTTTGTAATTATAAATATAGATAAATATAGTAGAGGATGGGTACACCAGAAACCAAAGCTGCCATTTGTCTTCTTGCCACATAAACAATTGGAGCCCTTACCTGCTTATCTACAAATAAATAAGATGTAAAAAAATACAATGAGAAATGCACACAGGGTCACAAAAAGGTTAGAGACAAAATAGCGTGTAATGAGGCTTGGGTTTAAGATGGAGACAGAGGAGGCAAATAAAAATGGAGGTGCAGTGTAAATGTGAAAGAGCAAGAGATTAGATTAAAAAGAAAGAATGGCACATAATTACATTAATGTCAGTGTGTTTATCTGATACATATGTTAGTAAGAGCTGGTGCTGACTGTGCAGTAGCCTGTAATGTAAGATTGGAGATGAGAGAGAAAGTTAACGGTGTCTGTCTCTTTGTGCATACTTTCTTTTCCTTCTACTCTTGTCACCACGCAGCTCTGGACAAGCTCAGCACCCAGCACCTCTACCACCCGACCCAGGTGGAGATCGTTCAGTCCAACGTGGTGTTCGACATCAGCAGCCTGATGCTGTATGGCACCCAGGCTGTACCCGTCAGGCTCAAGATCCTTCTCGACCGCCTCTTCTCTGTGCTCAAGCAGGAAGAGGTGCTGCACATCCTGCACGGCCTGGGTTGGACCCTCCGAGACTATGTCAGGGGCTACATACTGCAGGTCAGTGACCGACGAGCACACAAGAGCAGACAGCAGGTGTAAAGCAACATATTGATTTAGAGAAATGTAAAAACCAAGTATTAGCAGTACACTGCTTACACACAGATCCATCCCTGAACGTGTGTTCATATCTGCCTCAAACTGGGGCTCATGCCCGCGGCGATCACTACTTTCTCAACAAGTGTTATCGACAGATTTCGCTGGCATTGCAATTACTTTGAGAGGTACTGATCAAAACCACAATAGTGACAATCTAGGCCACTTCAGTCCCATTGCCCATCCATTTTCTTCACATTTTCCCTCCTGTTACTTCCACTATGGTCTGCCCCTTTTTCTGCCCTGTCAACACTCTGCCCCTCCGCTGGAAAAAGGAAAAGAATAAAAATGTGGAGAAAAATGTCATGCCAGCAAACTACAAAACCACTGTAGTGTGCATCCTCTCTCGATCTGCCCCTCCCACCCTCCCATATAATTGCAGTCAGACACATTTCTCAATCAAAGGTACAGAGGTTTTGGTGTTGAAACCCAAACCAAAGTGTTCCTGAATGAATTAGTTAAGAGTGAATGAACATGTGCATGTGGTTAGTTGTGTGTGTGGGTGCGCATGTGTGTGTGTGTCTGTAGGTTTATCTGTATGTGTATATGGCTTTGTGTTCCAAGAGTGTAAGTGGAACAGCATGGTGAGGAGAGAGTGGTTTGTATGTGAATACAGCTTCTGTGAGTAAAGTGCTCGTAGGTCCAGTTCATTTTTCACATACACACATGCACCTATGTGCGCACATGCACACGCCAACATGCGGTGCGCACACATGCACAGATCTACAGATATTAGTAAATGTCTGCTTGTTTGGGTTTACTACTGGATACATTTTAAATCTCAGAACTGAAAGAGTTCATGTAAATCTAATATAAGACAATGAATAAGTGGCTGAGTTATATTAACATATTCTTATATTAAAACGGTTTCAAATTTTTTATTAGTAAAACAAAATAAAAAGTGCATAAGTGTGACATCTTCAACCGTCTTGTCCAAAACCATAAGATAATTACATTAAAATAATATGAAACACAAACAAGCAGCAGATCTTCACATTTGAGAAGCCAGACTATATTTGCAAATAGCCAACTAATTATCAGTTTGCAAATTAATTTAGTCAAAGAGCAGCTGTTTCAGCTTTAAAAAACTTTCATCATTTAATCTCGGTGTTTGCCCTGACACACCTAAAGTGTCAGAAAGCCTCGCATTAGTAACCACTGGAGTACTGTGGCTCCCATAGTCATAGCCTCTGCGCTTTTATCAGCTGGTTCTAATAGTCAGCTGGTGGGAGCACCATTGCTCAACCGCTCAGCTTCATGTCACGCTACTGGCTAAATCCTCTAGATCTCCTCCGAAAGGCTTCAAAGAGGCCACGGCTGAGCAAAAGCAGCCAGTCACTTAAGGACAGTAAGCAGTCATGGTACGGCCCTATTAGCCTGTAAGTAGCTATGAAATTCAATAATCTTCCACGACCCTCCGGGCAACGCTTTGTGTCAGGGGTGTGTTCCCCACCACTATGCCGTGCCAAATGAGAGACACAATGAGGAGAAGAGTATTGCAGATGATAGATAATAAGTTGTCTTTTTGATATTGATGTCAGGGGACATTATTTGATGATAAATTACTTTACCATAATTCCAGAAGCCAGGCTTTCAAACGCTTGCTTGTACTGATTTAGGATTTGAATAAAAGTGTTTAGGCCACAGGAGTAATCACGTTAATTTTAGTTTTAATGAGCTATGCAATAAATTGCCATAATTATGCAGCAAATACATCCACTTTTTCTGAATTATGTTCTAGTGAAGTCACTATTTACCATACATTTTGCATTTTATTTTGGGCGGCACACCATGAACTTAGTACTACTGTCTATGCTTTTTCTTGCCTAGTTTAGTTATCTAACATTTTCTTTTTCCTTACTAGTATGTCACAATAAAATTTTTTTATTTTCAATGGGAAAAACAATGTATCTACTGTGTGTGTGTGTGTGTGTGCTAACCATATGCAAGAGGTGTGGTTGTCAGAGAGGCCAGGACAGGGATCTGACACCCAAGACACTGATACCTACCCACTACATGTGGTACAGGAAGTACAAGAAGGAGGAAAACAAACACTGTTGGTCAAACGCATAAAAGACTCTGGAAAACACTAGGGCTTCATCTAATTACATAACTAATCATTATCAATTAATCAGCCAATTATTTTCTCCATTAACTGACTGTTTGGTCCATAAAATGTATATATCAACTTTCCAACATCCACAAAGAGTCAGTTTAAATCATGCTTGACAAAGAAAGGCATTAAAATTCTTACATTTGAGAAGCTGGATCCAGGATATGTTTGGAAATTTGGCTTAAAAAGGACTGAAACAATTATCCAAATATTAAAATGGCTGCTGATTAATTTGCTGTCGATTGACTAATCACTGTAGAGAACACATTTCCTCTCTTTCTGTGACACAAATTTATAGGAAGTCTAATCACTAGTCTACAGAATGGAGTAGTTTCATGTTAGAAACAGCAGGTACGTTAAAATCATGTATACATGAGCTACATACACCGCCTTCATGATGCCTTTCGACTGTGATCATTTAGTGAATTGAGTGCCAGCTGAGGTAACAGTCACCCGTAATCATTCCCCAGCCTACTTCTCTTCCTCATCTATGTTCTTGTGATCTAATTCACGTTTGCACATGAGCAAAAACACCTTTGTCTTTAGTGTCTTCTGAGACTTTGAAGCTATAATGAGCGAGTGTGCACTGTGATGCACTCACTGCAGGATTAAGGTGTGTTCAAGGCTGGGCCAGTCACAGCTGTGATTTGTTCTGAATGAGATTTAGCTTTGCAGCCCAGAGTCCCCCGCAGAGCTCAACAAATTCAAAAACCACCACACTACAGAGGACGGCTGAGGAATGTTCAGCTTTATGTAAATATCCTCCGACGTAGTGCGAGCGAGATCAAGGGGAGAGCCAATCAGAGTAATCTTAATTCCAGCGGAAACAGAAGCACAGTTGTTCACTCCTCCGCTCCACCATGTGAAGGAATGTTGAACAAAACGGCATCTGACTTGATCCTCACTTTATGAAGATATTTAACATCTCTTCTGAGGCGCTCACCTGCACTTATTCAGCACACACAGCAGAAGTGATTCTAACTTTATCACTTTAGCATCAATGTATTTAAAGCTACAGTATGTAACTTTTGTCAAATATTTTTGTTGTAGAAATCTGCTCCAAAACTTAAACACTTAATGTGGAGAGGAGCTGTTGAAGCCTCCAGTGACCCAGACTCATTGAACAGCAGTGCAGAAATATCAGCTTCTAAAAGGTTTAGAGTGGAATAGACCTCCAACCAATCTGGGATTTTCAATTATTTCTGCCTGATCAGTAAGTTTTGCTGCATTCTCATTTATTGCAATTTCATAATGACAAATATCTGAAGAGCTGGGCAGAGCGTGGTGGAGCGTAGTAAAGTGTAGTAGAGCGTAATGGAGCAGGGAGAGGCAGTGCAGGGTGGAGCAGAGTGGATTGATTTGGAGATTCATGCTAACGCTACCTTAAGTTACATACTGTAGCTTTAAGAGAACTATCAGTACTAAACTAATAGTACAAATATGCCATCATAGTTTTGTAGTTGAAGTTTAAAAAAGAATAAATCAGTCAGGAGCTGAGATGACCTTTACCCTGCTGTGTTCCCTTGGCCATTCACTGCACAACAAAAGTAAATTCGCCACAGAGGTGTGACTAAATAGGTGTACACAGCAATTTACCTTTGTAATAGGCTCTTTAAACTGAAGAGATTAATCAATAATATTAAAAGCTCATCGGCTTATCAAGTGGTTGGAGTTCTGATTTGTAAAGGAGAGGAATTATACATGACATCAATAACCATCAAAATGAACGGCTGCCTTTCTTTCGCTCTCTCTTTTCATTTATCCAACCATTTGTAGCCTGATGTTCAGTCCACACACTGCTCCCTTATACTATAGCATTACCACAACTGTCCACCAGCAAATTTACACGTAGACTCACTATAGTATTTCCATATATTTCACTTGTATTTTGTGGCATTCATATAGATGGCAAAGTAAGAATTTCATTGTACAGGGAAACACGTTTCCTAACTGTGCATATGACAAATAAACACTTTGACCTTTGACCTTGATATACAAATATATTTCTGCAGGCTTATGTGCTCACGTGACCATACTTCCATTCAAAAGCAGGTCTTGTTCTCAGTAAACATAATCTCAAAGTAAGACAAGCCAGAACAAAATAAGTCCCTGTCATCACATCCACGAGCGTTGTAGTCTGAAGGTTTTTTAATGACCTTTGCAATACCTCTTACCACTAGATGGCTTGTGTGCTGTGAAATACTCCACAAGGAGTTTCTACTGAAAAATTTCAGCCCACTTTAGAAAATTGTTGTTTAAGATCTGCTGCTCTTTTTGCTCCTTTTACTCTTTTATCACAGCTCACAACAGCATAGTTAACAGATGTCTTATCTGTGCAAAAGTGTTCATTGTCTTTTGCCACAGTGTCAGACAAAAATGTACATGTATAGCTTACACGTTTAACAAGAATATAAAAAATAACAAGCAGCAGGAAGTAGAATTTTGCTGTTGACAGATCTTTGACATCTTTTCATGGACAAACTAAACAGCCAAACTTCAAGCCTGAATCATTTTAACATTATCTAATTATTATTTTTAAAGCTTGTATGAGTATAAGTCAAAGACATCGAGAGAAACTTTGTGCAGAGCAAGATCCAAAAGCATTAAATCACCAATTTTAAAGCTACAATGTTTCCATCTGATAGTGACAGCTTAAAGTTATGCGTTTATATCTGTGTGTAATTTTTTGCCATCCTTCATCCTGCTTTATGTTTCTACTATTTCTCCCCTATCCCCCTGACTTCAAGTTCAACCCAAGGCAATATGTGAACAACACAGACACATTTATTCATTGCCAAAATTCCTTGCCCTTCACTTTGGCAGGACTTCTACCTTCTCCACTCCTCTGCCCTTCATCCTTTTCTCCCTCCCTCCCACCTTCTACTCATCCCTCTCTCCTGTCCTCTCCCATGGCTGTTTCCAGACAGACCCGCGGCCAATGCGCACCAGATGCCCCCCTCACTCCACCCCATCCCATAGCCTGTCACTGCTCACTCCACTGTTCGATACCAACAGATGGAATTGCTATCAGCGCTGGCTTGTCTCTGTCTCAGCCTCTGTCTCCCACACTCCACACTGTCTATTCTGCCTTCCTTTTCCTTCTCCCTTACCAAGTGAAAAATAATGAGCAGAGAGAGAGAATGAGTGGAAAGAAAAAGAGAGAGAGAGAGATGCAGTGTTTGCAGCCAACATATGGGCCAAAGCTCAGGGTTTTCCTGAGCGACATTCTCAGTAATGTTCTGTCCTTGTAGAACATTGGGCTGCCTCCGCTTTTATGAGATGTGGTTTTCCTGACTCCACACGGTTTCCAGGAGACCCAGATGGAACCGCTAACAACCCCCACCGCCGCCACGCAACCACACACACACACACACACACAACACACACAGACAGCCTTAACCCTAATTGCGCGCACACTCAGAGGAATGCTTGTTCAAACTATCAGGCACACACACAGCCACAAAATCACACTCACCTTTCAGTGTGGGGTTTTATTTTAGTGGCAGGAGGGTGTGCACACTAAAAATATTCTCCTCACATTTTTTGTTATTTATCCACTTATTTGGTAAATATAATTTTTCTAATGAGTATGTACACTGGAAGCAGAGTTTTTTTAATGTTTGAGGCTGCAGGGGGGCTGTGCTCTTAATAAAACAAACTTGTGACTGTAATGTTGTACATGTGTACTTACACATGTGGAATATGAGATGTAATTACATGGATTAGGGTACAACAGTGTTTGTGTAAGACAGGAAACCATTTCCAGTTGCAGGTGGGTCCTGAGGTCTTAGTGAAGGTACCACTCGGCTTCTCTATGGTGGTTTAGAAAGATATTTATTGAGTTAGAGTCACATTTCAAAATTTCTGTCTTTATTCCTTTCCATCTACCTTGCTGCACTCCCCGTCTCCATTTTCTGTCTCTCACTCTGTCAACTCTGAAGGTCACTATATCTCTTGATCTTTGCCTGAGAAACTTCCATTTTAGGTAGTCAGGCTCCATGCAGCAACATTTTTGGACACTATCCCCGTCTCCAGTCTCCTCCATACAGCACACTTGTAACTTCTATTTTCCTCCTGTCCTCCTCTCTGCCCTCCATCACCTCCCAGTGCCTCCCGTTCTCTCAGAACCTGTTTTCTGTTATCACTACTTAATGCCTCACCCTGGGAGATGGACGGGGGAGAAAGCATTCTCCTAAGGTGGAAATTCTTATGTTCATATGGTTATAATTTGGTGGAGAGGTCAGGCTCGAGCTTTGCTGGAAGGCTTACGCTTGGCTCTGCGCTGGCCGTGCTGGGCTCCAAACACTTCAAAGAGGGCCGGTGTACTGAATCAAGGTGATTCTCTTACCGCACCCCAACCCCGCACACACACGCACACACACTTGTCCTCCCTAGTGCTCCTAAGGGTGTCTTCTCCCTTATTCTCACTTTCTCACTTCTAAGTAAGAGATAAAAGGACGTGATTTCAGATTACATGATCAGTGAGAGAAAGGCAGCACAGCGTTATCAGCAAGGCATTAAAACCTTAGTTTAACTTTACATTATAAAATACTGTTTTGACAACAAACAAATATTAAATCCAAAATATGATACATCTAAAAATCATGTTTTTTAGCCATAAGCCTCCCCACTGTCACTGTTCACAGCTTGCAAAGCTCACAGCCAGCTGCTTACACAAGTCCTGCTCATGCCAAATCTTCAGTCCCTTGCTTTTGAATCCTGAACTCAAGCCTCAAATGAATTCAAGCTGGAGAAGCAAGGTTATGAGAAGGCTACATTGTATGCAGGAATTTGGGACATAATTCCCCTTATATTGGATTTGCATGGTAGTGTGGTGGATTCAACGATGTTGTCATATGTTGTCATTTTCATAAGCTGCGGCAAGTTTAAAACTGAGAAATTGTGAAGTCATTGTTTTTAGGTTTAATAATACATGCATTCTCTTTAATGAGCAAAAGTGCTCTTGTTTTTCTGTCTACTTGTATTTATTTATGTCGGCTGAATGTTACTGATCCATTTACACAGATAGACTAAGATAAGAGATGGCGCCGCGTGAGTGGCAGTGAGTCCCTGCAGCTTTGTTCCTTGTTGTGATAGACTAAGATGTTTGAAGTAATACCAATACTACAGAAGCAGGACAGACGTGTGTACTGTAATTGCTACTGCATGGTTATACTGTGTTTGTGTGTCATCTATTTTAATCTTTTTATCATCCCAATGTCATTTTCACACTTTCTATTGGTTTAATGTCATTTGGCCCTACTTTATATTTCCTAATCTGCCCATATGTTGTCATTTTCAGCCTCTCACAGCTTCACTTGTCCAATACCTCTCTTGCCATCTCTCACTTACCTCCAGAAAACTAAGAATGCTTTCTCAGTGTGTGTACTCTGGACTCAGCTCCTGTGAACTATAGCTGCGTTATTTATCTTTACATGTTGGCAGAAAGTGAGATCACAGCAGCAACACTTTGATGTGCTCTTCTCTTTCTCTCTCGTAGCTACTCATATCAAACACTTGAACTTTCTGCCTCATAAATGTTAGTGGAACCTTTTTTTTTTTACAAACTGCATACACATACAGTAAATACAGACAATATACAGTGAAAAACAAGTGTCCTGTGCTAGTACAAATAGCCTAGTCTTTTATTAAAAGAGTCACTCATTAAAAACATCATTTTTGACTTGAATGCTATTATAAGCAGGGAAGGCCAGCAGCTCAAACACTGTCTAGGATCGTGGCTGCTGTATCACAGATTGTGATGAAGTTTCAGTACATGTTGCAGTTTCTTCTCAATAGATATTTAAGTAATTATTTCACATTCAGAAATTCCTTTAGTGCATCCATGACATGCATGGAGGCCATATGTATATTTCAAAATGTTATTTTAACTTAAGACGTGTGACCAAGTTTATGGTAAACACATTCAGGAGTGAGCATATGACAAATATGTGTGTGTGTGTGTGTGTATGTGTGTGTGCGTGCATGGCTGATCTAATAAAACCTGAGTGGGGAGTTTACATGCTGTGCAGGGCAAACATGGGGAGTGCAAATGACATGGTCAGGTCTAGGTCTCCCATGGGATCCCAGTAGGGATTTGATCAAACAATACTCAGGTAGGCTACACACACACACGCACGGTATATGAGCGCCACCTTCTTACCCATTTCCCTCTCAGATCCCCATGATAAAGCTGACTTCAAAGCCTAATAGCCGATCCTACAGCTTTATCTATGATGCTGGCTTGATTCGCTGGCTGCATCTCTTCCCATGGCCCCCACCACACCCCAACACACACACACACACACTCCCTTTTATTCACTTTCTATAAGTGAGAAAAGCAGCTCTCCTTGTCCACCTCGTGGTGTCTCCAAATCTAAGTGAAGAAAAGGGGCCACCAGTGCTTTTCTTCTCCCCTTTAAGCTCCGCTGGTATGTCATAGTTAGAATAAAAAAGAATATTCTGCCTGTATTAAACAGGGCAGCCCGCCGTCTTTCTCCACATCCCTTCTGAACGCCCTTGTTCCGGCTCACCCACTTCATGTGATATGCACTACAGTGATCAGTGTAATGGGATCTCTGGTTCTCTCACTGCACATTTGCCTTTCTCTTTTTACCCAGTGTCCATGCCCAGAGAGAATTCCCTCACCGGGTCCTCCCTGACGCCCTGATGCAGCTGGAGCTTCCCATGCGATGCTCATACAGTCAGCTGTGCTCCCTAATTGAAACTGGGAATCTGCCAGCCTGCTTATCTGGAATTTTTATTTACCTCAACCAGGCTCTGCCCTCTTTACTATTTCAAAGAGTGCCATGTTATAATTACCTCCTCAAACAGAATCCCTCTCTCCTTCTGCTGGCATCCCTCACTTCATATACCCTTTTACATAAGTTATACTATCCTGTCTCGCCTGCACTGGAAGGAGGAAATGGCTTTTGAATTCTGAAGTGGCTTTTCAGGGGATACGGGGATTTGTTGTTGCAGAGGGAAATTGAATTTTACTTCAAGGTCAACGACACTAATGACAGTGTGGCAAGGTGTTGATCTCGAGTAGTACCGGTTTGTCTAGCAGCATCCCACTGTATCGATCCACATGAGAGATTCTAGTGCTGAATTGATTGTCGTACTGAATTGTTTGGGAGTGTGGTGGAAATCACTAGTATTGTAAGCTGTGATTTGGGACTGTAGGCAGTCTCAGGGGACCAGTGTGTGTAGATAGAAAAAGAAACAACTGTTTAATACCAGAAGAATGAGAATCTTCTAAAACGAGTACAAATCTATATCTACAGTACCCACAGATACATGTCTCACTCTGCTCCCCCACATTATGACTAATGCTTAATATAACCACTGAAAGTATACATACACTAAATACCACTTGAGAAGCCCAAGGCGTGCACAGACACTGTCACATCCCTACTCAGGCTCAAAGATACACCCACAGAGTGAGAATCACTTTCATGATTCACTGCTGCTTGTATGCAAGATAATTTGTTATAGGTAGGTGCCCTGCAGTGTGAGAGAATGTGTGTCACTTTCCCGACAAATGGAAACATTTAGACACTGAAGTGTGTCCTGAGGTGAGAGCTGTAGAAGCTCTCACTCATAAAGTAGCAGGGAGGCAGTCTGTGGAGGAAATGAGCTAGGCAGACTGGTGGAGGGAGAGGAGCGTGACACATGCTAAAGGACCTCACACACACTTAATACTGCAGAAACACACACATGCCGGTGAACCACACACTGGTGACTGCTGTGATTGTGCTTTGCACCACGTCTGTCGCTGTCTCATTTTTCACCAATGGCCCCAGCTGTGTTTGACTTCCTGTGTTTCTACGTGATGCTGCGGTATCATTGGCAGGAGGACACAGCCTGTACTGTACCGCCGTGTTGTGTGGTAGCGGTTAAAAAGTTAACTGACCCCATCATGAACCAACAGCAGTGCTGAGACACCTGTGGAAGTTCACCACAGAATGTAAAATAATGTGGGATGGTTGCTGAAATGTAATTGAGTTTCTCAGTTTAGACTTGAACCTATACTTCAAACAGGGAATGTTGAGGTTTTTTTTAAACAAGTCAACGCTGCACCAACTCACTAGCATGTTGTACAGCCCATCCCTTATGCCTCTTTTCTCTTTGCACTTTCCTTATCCTCTCTCTCTCTGATGTGTTGTGCATGAGTGCCTTTATTAAGCTGGATGACCTGTCATGCAGGTTTGAGGAGGAGGTGATGACTACCCCTGCCCTCCACCCATCCTCATTCTCTCTCTCTCTCTCTCTCCTTCCCTCTGGTCTAAAGAAAGACACTACCTCTCCTCTAACAATCGGTCTGGGTTCACTTCACCTCAGACAGGAGAGAAGAGCAGTGTGAAGCAGCGGGGGTAGTGGTGATGAGGAGGGGAAGTGAAGTCTCAGTGTGAAAGCAAAGCCATGTACTTCACTGAGAAGAGCCCAAGAAACTTCAAAGCCAGTTGCATTACATCGTAAGTCAGGCTATTTTTGATGGTGATTAGTATTAGCATGCGCTGAAAGCTTAAAGACATTTTGTTCATTTGTTTGTTTTTACTCCCAGCCATGCCAATAAACAATCAGTGCATTAAGCGGCACGCAAATGGAATCAATTCATCCAGTTTTGCGCAGATGAGTGCAGAAAACGAGGCGTGAAGCCGTCGCTCTCTGTGTTTGGAGTGGCTAATTAGGAGCCCATTACAGGGCTTCTCAGCGTGGTGCTATTCTGAATGTTTATTCTCTAAGGTGAAAGAGAGCGCAAAAGAAAGAAAAGGGGGCTAATAGTAGTAATAAATGGAAACCTAACATAGACACACACACACACATGCGGCCTTGGTGAATGCCAGCCCCAGGGCCTCCTACAAAAAGGACTCTTGTAAAAGTTGGGGAAAAAAGGAAAATCTACCAGCACCGTGCATATGCTTGGCTCTGTCTTCTTAAAGACAGTCTTATTAAATGGGTGAGTGGCTGAGAACTGGGACCACCAAGTGAGCCATGCTGTCACTGGCACAACGCTCTGCGGGTTGAGTGCCGCAGGCGTAGACAGGATATGATATAGAGTCACCAGAAATGATGATTTAACATTAGATGATGCACCGCTTCACAGTACTCACTGCTCCGCCTGCCAGTGGCATTTCTAGGACTTTTCCTATAGTGCTGGGTTGTGTCGTAGAAGATACAGCGCTAAGTTATAGCCTACCGCAGCTCTCCCTCAGAAGTGTGTGTGTGTGTGCATGTGATGGAAGGAAAACGGAGTGATAAAACAAAGATGACAGGGCCTTCGGAAGGGGGAGGATCAGCAGACTGCTACAGGTGACTGACCTCAGCAAGCACACACACATGCATGCAGGATAACCACATGCTAACACACACATTCAGGCATAGGCACAAGTACTTGTGGCATGTTCTCCTCTGTGTTGTCTCTACCTAACCTGTGATTTATGCTGTGCGTGTGTGTGTGTACATGTGCACACAACTAAGTATTACTCTCTCTCATCTTCAGGATCTAAGGCTTGATGCCAGCCAGTGTTTTAGTGCCAGGCACTGCCTTATCACCTCCCCTGCACTGACACACACACATACTTGCAGTCTTACTCACATGTGCTCTTTAAACAATCCTGTTGCAAGAGTTTGTGCACAGGCACTCACACACAGTCGTACATAATGATCTACCCTCCACATAAACAAAGATAAGAGCAGGAACGCTCAACACAAGGCCCCAAGAGATTCAAAGCTATTACTGGGAGACCACAGTCGCGTGGCTGCGTGTATGTGTGTGTGCACTCATGTTTGTGTTTATGTGGTGCCAGTTGCTGAACAGACTTCTTGGAAAAGCAGCTGAGTTTTGTGTGTCACTGCCATTTTGCAGCACTAACCACTGCTAAATGCATAACAGGAGACTGGCAATGGTGGTGTGAGATGTTAAACTCCTCTCTGACTTTCTGTCAAGAACTTTGCCAGAAGTTGTCACGGCACAGAGATTAAAAAGTGAACTAACGATATAACCACAGCAAGTCACTGAACAATGTGCCAAAGGGCCCTGACAATTTGACAATGACTGTCAGCACCAGTGTCTTGCATTAAGCATTGAATCACACCTTTGTCGAGCGGCGCAGCCTATTTAGGTATGGGGTGTGTTGTCTCCGTCTTGATCCCTGACAAAAATCCAGTCTGTTGAGGTGACACAGTACAAAGCGTTTTCCCACTTTGCCAAACTGACAAACCTAATTACTGTGGTGAAATTCCTGGGATCAGTCCTAGATCAAGTCTCCTTAGTACTGTGAGCTGCACACCCAGTGTCCCTCAGGAGAGGAATTTCTTCAGATACCATTGATTTCCCAGATTCCCAGGTCTGAACACTGAACATGTCTCAGAGCTTTGTAATTACTTACTGAAATTCTCATAATGTTAGCTCGAGGTTTATAGCAATTACAGGGTACAAAATATACACATTGCCTGATGAGTGTGGTGAAATTTCACCTGTTTGTTGTCTTAAGATCTATGGCTCAACATGCCATTTATTAACGTTTTTACAGGCCTATATTCAACAAAACAATCAGCCTGTTTTCAACGCTGTATGATTTGAAAGCTAAAAATAGGCCACTTCAGACAGCGTTTCTCTGGCTGAGGGACAGAAATTCACCTTTGTGTAACAGTGGAAGGAACTCCTCAGCATAATGACCACATCAGCGAGTCCTTTTTTTCTGTTGTTATCAGAGTATAGGCCCAGCCACGTTCTCCCTTTATGGGCATGTTTTGCTAATCTTGCTACTGGCCCCTACTTTTTAAATCAAAACAGGTGTTGCACTTATAACGCAATCTTGTATTAGTGCAAGCTCAAACTCCTCTGAGACTGTTTTTTCTTTGCGGATTCCTTTCTTAGCAACGGGACCTACACCTACTTTCATATGAGCTAGAAACTTGAGAACAAGAGTCATTAAAGCTATTTTGAAATGTAATTTTAAGATGAACTTTCTGAGGTCAGGTGTACTTGTTAAAAGACATGTTGATCCTTCAAAATCAATGAGGACTTCATGTACTGACACTAAACCAGTCAAGAAAAAAGTCAAGTCCAGTGTGAGTCACAACTCATCACTTCTGTTGCCATTCACTGTGTTGGCACGTAGGTGAGTTTTATTGTCTGCCTTAAAATAAAAGCAATACAAAGTAAAAATCAATCTGGCACAAGACCCAGCACAAGGTTTCAGCTTTGGTCCCCTCAGCCACGCTCCTCTCTGCCTTTGCTTCTATTTTCATGTCTATGGAAAGAGAGATTAAAGGGAGGCCATAGCTCAACCCCAAAGAATTGCCATCATTCAAAGAGGAGCAGTGCCAAGCTCCTCGCTCTCCCCTGTTCTTTTCTTCTGCCTCTGTATGCGTTGGATACACAACATCCCCTGGTGCTCTTTGGCCCTTCTTTTCATCCTCAACCCGTTCAAGCACACATCATACTCATGATTTACCGCCATCCACTCCTGTGTGTCTGCCTGTATGCATGCGTGTAAGTAAATGTGTGCACACATGATCTGTGTGCATGGCAGCGGCCACATCAAATACACCAAAGCAATGCTCCTGTGACATTACCCCCATCCATTCTCATTCTTCCATAGCGATTCCAATACAAAAAAGTCAACATTTCAAAACCTGAAAAAGTTAATAAATAAAAGTAAAGGCCGACTACATCTGGCACGATGTCTGTACATAAGGTTTCCAAGTATGCGTCTGGGGAGGAGATCTGGTGGGACGAAGCCCGAGTCGGCTTGGAAGCAGTAGAAACGGATGTCACTCTGGAAATTTATACAGTGCGGTTCAGGGAGCAACGGCTGTAAATTGACAAGTGATGCTTGTGAGCAGTGTTACCCGTCTGTTTCCCTTTCTCTCATCTTCTATCTTTTTTCCACTCATCTGTTCTTCTCTCAGCGTAGCTGTTACTTCTTACATCTGTGCCCGCCCCGAGCGTTATTGTTAACGGATGAGAGAGAGAAAAAAAAAAACAAGCCAGATGAATTGGCGGGGGGGAGAGACGTGGGAGAAAATAATGCATATTCCCCCTGTGACATGAAACAGTGACAGACAAAAAAAAAATGTGAGGTACATCTGAAACCAATATCTTTAATCTCTGAGTAAAAACAGTGATAGTTTTGTTTTTTTTTATTAAAAAAAAAGCCTGACAAAAGCAACTATATTCTGGGTTGTCCTGGTGTCATGGTAAATTCTGACTGGAGACCTTTGTTGCATGCGATACCCCAAACCTCCTCCTTAAACAGTACATAATATGCCGCTACACAGCATCATGCCGCTCTGTGTGGAGAGTGTTGCAGGAGTTTGTGGAGGGCCACAGAACTGTGGTCAGATAACTGAGCCGCAGTCTGAGAATTTTTTTTTTACAGCCTAAAGTGAACCACTCTGAGGGAGTGAAGTGTGCTGGTTTGTACTGCCTCACCGTGCAAGTCAGTGCTCACCCTGCCTGGGCAATGTTCAGCAATGACATCTGGTAGACTGCTTTTCTCCCACGAGCCCTGCCGCACACCAGTCGAGAACAGACAGATGCCAAAACTACTGTGGCAGCGCTGTCTTGCTCTCTCTCTCTCTCGCTTTTTCTCTCTAAGCGCACCAGTTCTCTCTGATATGGGAAACATGCTGTCACATCTGGGCCTTCCAGAGAGAGAGATGTGAAGAAGAAATAATGTGAGACAAAAATGGGTAGAAGGATCACCAGGGCGCAGAGATAAGAACTTTCTCACAGCTGCTCACATGCACATACAGTACATACACACCTATGAAGCGCCAGTGTTAATGTCCTGAGGATGACAGGGTGACAGTGTGATAAGGGTGTATTGTACTATAGCACCACCAGTGCAGGATGGCGTGCGTTACTTGCCGCACCCCTACCTCGTCTCTTCCGCTCTCTCCCCCTCTCATTAACCTCAGTTCTGATATTGCCCCCAGGACTCCCCTGTGCTAATTAGAGGGGGAAAATATGTCTACAATGCATGCAGTCCTGTACACACACACACACAGACAATTCTGCGCTGCTGACAGATAGGCAGCTGTAACCGTAGGTGTGAGAATGAAAGGCTCGTCTGCTATTGTGTTTCATCTACATTGAGAATGTGTTTGCAGCTGCAGGATTAATCCCAGCAGGTGACGTTAGCAGCACTGCTGATTCTTTTTACACAGGCAGCCTTCAGATCCATAGTGCTCACTTCTTGATTTAGCTGTGCTAAATCAAGAAGTGAGCAATTTCCCTCAACATGACACGGTTAGGTCTGAATAGCATGTGAACTGTAAATTGATCATTTCAGTTTTTCTCGCTGTCATTCATTAATTATAGTGGATATTGCTATAATAATACAAACTAAATTTGTTAGTGATAAATTCTATCAGGATCAGTGAATTAAAAAAAACTATATAATATAATTATAATTTCTCCTTCATGTTTTAATGAGGATTGACCTCTTGCAGTGAGATAATCAGCAGCATGCAGATGAACTGATTGTGTAGTTGAATGACTTCACACACACACACACACACACACACACAAAGACTCACACAATGACTGTTCGCAGCTCCTCAGCGAATTAAAGCCAATTGACAGAGGAGCTGTGCGGCCTCTTCAAGCACAGACATTTCTAACAGTACTCTGACATCTCAATTCAAGAGGCTTTTGTGTTCTGGGGAGCAATTTGTGAATAAAGAGAGGGCCCATTTTCTTTTTTTTTTTGTTTTACATGCTGTTAGGGACAAGCATGAGAAGACAAACATGTTGTGGGAGTTGTACAGCAAATAGCCATTTGCAGCTGGACTGGACCTAGGGAGACCTGGGAGAGAAATAAAAGAGCAGGACAGTGAGAGGTGGGGTGGTGTATAGATAGAGGGAGGCAGGGGGGAGATGGAGAGTGAAAAAGAGAGTATTTAAGAGCACTTGAGTGCCAGCATAGATGTAGCCACTTGTCCCGGCGGACATAACCAGCCCCCTCTGCACCATGGCATGATTTTTCACTTTAGCAAGCACCACTCCATCCTCCTTCAGTGTCCCTCTCCTTTCTTTTCTCAGCCACTGCGTGCTTCACTGATTTCATCATTCCCTTTCATTCACTCTGACTAAAAGGGGCACAAGTGTGCACACTCACACACGCACACACAATTTGACCCATTTGCCCCCCTGCCATGGGTAGTAAATAATTCCATTGTGAGGGCCATTAGTGAATATCTCAAGGGTTAAGAGGGGAAACACACAGGCAGTCAGATGGGCGATTAGACAATAAGAAGATGAAATGTCTATTATTGTTTTGTTGCTTATTGTTTCACAGAGCTCACATTAGGCCGGTGGCTAATTCATATGCTTAATGTCCTGTTTTTTTTTCTCATGAGGCCACATACTGTAGAGGTGAAGACATTTACACATGTGCAGAGATGTACATGCACATTATTTGTATTGCTACCTCTCTCACATGTGGCAGCAGGTTACAGTGCCAAAACCCTTATGATCAGCAAACCCAGTTCACATCACAGTTTGGGATCCAACGTCCCTTCAGACTAAAGAACATGTAAGATGCAATTATGTAAAGTATAGAGAAGGCAGAGCCAAAACTCTTCCTCTGTCCTGTATTCCAATGGCAAAACCAAACTGTTTGTGTTAATACACTGGCCTGTGTGTGTGTGTGTGTATATTTGTGTGTGTGTGTGTGTGTCTGTATGAGCAGGGCCTAAAGCAATGCAGCTTTCCATTTTAGTAGGGGAGCGTACCTTACATGGATAGACCACAGTTTTCCCAGTGACATAGCCTTTTAAGAATTAGTGTCACCAAGCCAAAAACTTCACTAGGGAGACTGACGCTGAACACTGCAATGCATCTTAATTGTGTGTAGATGTGCATCCATGCAAGCCTTGTGCAGTATGAGTGTGTTGATGTGCCTTTATCACTACACAGCCTGCCAGTCCTATACACATGAACCTGTGGACGCACTAACTGGTTCTGTGAGCCCTTAGCTCAGCCACTGTCAGTGGGATCCTTGTATTTTTCCACAGGCAAGTCAGAGGATTACACAGTCCCTCTGCTGTTTCAGTGACCTCCACCTATACACATACACACTCACACACACATACATCAAAGCAGCTCAGCGTAGTGCCCAGCACTGAGTTAGGACCACAGTGGCCTACTCACTCAGCGGGCCGCTGGCACACACTCCACATCTGCCTGCAGGGATTGCCATTGGCAAGCATGACCCACGTGCATGTGTTCATTTATAAGAAAAAACACAACATATGTTCTTTGCTGGGTGTATGCCTGTCTGGAAAAAGTTTTTTTAAAAGGCTGCGGTTTCTATTTTTTATCATTTCCCAATTGGAATATCTATGATTTCTAGTGCCTTTTACAGTAGTCAGTCAAAAGTTTAGCACTTGAGAAAAACAAATTTTAAACAAACAGTGTATCAGCTACATTCCAAGCCCAGGTTCCAGTGATTTTGTTGAATGTTGTTAACCACCACACATTTGCTACTATGCTCTTCTACTTAATTTCCCCATTTTTTTATATAAAAAAATCCAATTTCTTTCCGAAAACAATGCAGGCAGGTTGCAAATACAATAAGAAATTTGCCTTTATTCCCAGTTGCAACCTTAGTTTCAACCATGTATTTTCAACACTCAGACAAAAGTGCAGAACACTGAATTCTTAGGGTGGCTTGAAATCTGACTAACAGGTACTTGTAAATGGGTAGCAATGTACAAGAGTTATAGAGAGCATTAATTATTAAAGCACCTAGGCACATTGGCTGAGGGGAAGATATGGTGCATGTGAATTACCCCTGATCAATATATAGACTTCAGTGGTGAGATGGTTCCTAATTACGCCCCCGTTTGACCACACGCTCACCTCTTCTCCCACCTTTTTGTTTTCCTCTCTATCTAAGCTCTGCCCCCATCCCACTCTTCCTCTGTCAGGTGCTTTAGCCTACACACAAGGCAACCATACAAGCACAATACAAATCAATGGGTTCACACATTAACACGCAGACACACAGCAGACAAGTTAAAGGCTTCAAGACCTCTAACCCAAACACCTCTAGCCCTCCAGGTTGATCAATAGTGAGAAAAAAAAGCATTAACAGCCCATCGCACTCCTTCCATCTCTCTCATTCTTTGCTAATCATTCTTTCAATGCTGTCTGTCTCATCCCTTTTCCTTTTCTCCTTCAGCCGAGAGGAACACTTATTTTCTTGAGTTCCTCAGAAATCCCAGAAGCCTGTATGCCCTCATCTCACGTCCATGCTAAAGCCAGACACCGTGTTAGAGGCTGTTACTGTCATTAATCCCCCCCATTCCAACAAGACTCAGACAATACGGACATTAGTTAATCCATACTTATTGCATCTGGGTTCATCTCACAGCCATGTAATTCATATGGAGAGGCATATTAGCACAACATATTACGCTGGCAACAGTTCTATGAGGTGAGATACTACACTGACACTGAATTGACTTAACTGGAGCCTCGTGGGACACTGTAGGGCACTGGTGCTCCAGCAGCCGATGAGTAGGGCCCAGCGTGCCTGTACTGAGTTTATGTGATGCTGTTTAGCTTGTAGTGCTACACATGGCAGAGAAGGGGAAAGGAGGGTGCTCATTAGGTTTACTGACAGGAACCCTGCAGACCACAAGGCTATAAGGATCAATAGCACTGCACTACACTGCAAAGCATTGCCAGACCAGGACAGACCCCAATACAGGAAGGTTGCATTACACACTTAAGTCAGGACAGGACTACCGTGCTATTAGCATGGCCCAAAAACATTCAATTGCCATTGAAGTTCAGGCAAAAATTTTATTTTGTGATGCATTTTCACTTCATTTGTTTAGACGGATTCCATGCAACCGCTATTGTACATTTGCACAAACACAAACACACAATCTGTCCCAACATCTGACAGACACACTCACGCAAGTTATGTTTTTGTCTGGACCTGAGCCTCCAGGTGGCCCTGCATCCCCTCTCTGAACAAACAGAGCAGCAGCTCGCTCCACTTCCCCTATGTCACTGAGGCCAAGCTCAGACATTGTGTGGCCCACCGGCCTGCTGACACGGCCACCCTGTCTGCCAGAGATTTGCCGCTGGGTCACAGAGTTGACATTTAATAAAGGAAGTTGCATGTAGAGCTACAGGGAGCTGACAATCCTCTAGTCACGTCGCACTCCAGATTTCAGAAACCTGTGCAGCACACACCTCGGTCTGTTTCCAACAATAAAAGAAACAATGAGGCTGGTAAGCATAGTATGAGCCTCCCAGGGCCCACTACAACGAGAACGACAGCTTTCATTTCCCTCCAGGACCACTGGGTTTGGAGCTCCATGCTGGGTATTACAGCTTATAACCCATGTAAAGAAGGGATCTCCTTGAAGCTCTGGAGGTCTAAAATACAGATGTTTGGTCAGAGACAATTATTCAAATCATTTTAAAAAACACTTCAAATCAAACAAAAGCCTACATGCTGAAATTAGTTTAACTGGGTAGTAGGAATGATTGTGAATGAATATTCATCACCCACATGGGGGGAGGTGAAGTTTAGTAGACCTTGAGGAACAATGAAAATCTAAAAAGGAGAAGTCGAGTGAAATGGATTGAGTGTGTTGCGGGCCAGATGTGCCATGGATGGATCAAACATCTGCTGGGTCTGCAAGGCTTCAGTGTTGTTGAATGACCCCATCATTCTATCTTCCTCACTGTACATCCTGGTAAACCTTTTGTTCTTCATGATCTGCCCCCTCATACAGACCAGAAGTGGTTTTATTTACTGTTTGATTTTATTGTAAGCATCCAAAATAAAAGGTATTCATCTGAGCTCTTATGTAGAATATGCTCATTTTACAGACCAGATCTGATTTTCTCTGTTACCATTTTCCATTCTGTATGTTTTGATGGTCTATAGCTTTTCTTGGTATATATGTTACAGTACAAAGAGGCAGCACCAGATGGTAACGGTGTTTATTTTTGCAGTAAGTAATCACCACCCTGGAACTGACAGCAGTCAGGCCCAGGGACCTGGAACCATGCCCCAAGAGACATGACCACCACTTCCTGTTGTACCCACATGATCACAGACACACACATACACAATCACGCACACATACACATGAATGCATACATAAACATGAACATCCTCTGGGCTGCTGGCAATGTGAGCCTCTGGGCCACAGGGATAGATGTGTTCTGGCGCATAGGTTGAAATTACCCTGTAGCCACACTGGTACCTTCCACCTCCAAGATGAATAAGCCAACGTAGGTGCCAGGCAAAAATTCCAGTGAGGCAATTTAGAAACAGGGGAACTGCACTGTTTGACAGTTGGGACCATTTTACCTACTCAGTGCACTATTCACTTTGATAAAACAATGATATTCTTCACAAAATTGAAGGCACACTCACATCTTCCAGCTGTAGGCATCATTTACGGTATTGTTACTGGTGTTTCTTCTTCTTCCTTCCCTTTTTCAGCCTTAACTGTGGCAAAAATAATTTTTCTCCCCTCTAGGTCCTTACTAAAGTAATAAGTGGGTGCTATCTTGTCTAAT
Organism: Monopterus albus; assembly: GCF_001952655.1. Taxonomy (NCBI): domain Eukaryota; kingdom Metazoa; phylum Chordata; class Actinopteri; order Synbranchiformes; family Synbranchidae; genus Monopterus; species Monopterus albus. Next base: position 484,648 of record NW_018127895.1, on the reverse strand, counting down.
GTGAAAATGTATTTATTTGTTTATTTGAGTCAGAAAAATGTATTTTAAAAGGGGAAAAACTCAATGGAAAGCAGAATATTTAATTTTTGGACATTTTAAAATAGAAATTAGTTTTCTCTCAAAGAAAAAAAATATATATATATTTTAGAGATATCAAGAAATGTCAGTACTACACAAAGCTCACCAAAAGTTTTCAGTTACACATTTTCAAAATAATATATTTCCTGGAGGAGGTTCCCAGCTTTTTTAAATAAACTGTTCTCTTAGTGACTTATGCTTAAGTAGACAGTTCAAAGTAACAAGAAACTGAAAACCTAATCAACAGCGTGTAATACAGTAATAAAGGTTGATTTAAATCTCAAGATGTTGAACTGGCATGATCGGCTGCCAAGCTGACTAAACCTTCAGGACTGACTGCATAAAAATTTGAGCACTTGTCCAGCACTCACTGATATCGATTCCTCCTGTGAGTTATGACGACAAAAGCTAACATTATACACTACCATAATGACTGATTTATATTTACTAAGCAACACAGTGAAGCCAATTCACCCAACAGTCTGTATCAGAGATTCCTAGTTAACATGATGGACACAGGCTCCTGTGGGGCACCCGGATCCCCTAGTGGCCCTTCCTCTGTATGTGAGTCAGGCCGGCAGTGAAATACTGCTGGGGAAAGCAGTGAGGTGGAGGGAAGGTACCAGAAAGAGAGGCTCGAGTTAATGGTCTTGCATCTTCCTGGCAGCATGTCAATAATGGCTCTGATCACATTAAGTAAAGAGTCCATTAGCTTATTCTCTTTCCTCCTGCATAGTAAAAGCACAGGAGAAGGCTGAAAAGCTCTACTGCAGTGTGTCTGTGTGTTACAGACACCTCAATCTGTTTCCAGCTAGACCAAAACAAAACGACTTGGGAGGTGTACCTACAGTACAATCCATTATCCATCCACATCTATTTCCTTTTACAAAGTAACATGAAAGTGATGTGCAGATTATTTTGACTGTGTGGAGATCAGTGCTACATTGCAGACAGAGCAGAGGAAAATTCAGGAAAAACGAAGTACGTTTTGCAACTGGGGTTGCAACTATTTAAAACTTTCTTCACAGTGTAGTCAGAAACAGCTTGTCAAAAAATGTTATAGGAGCTGAAGTTCTCATGGAAAGTTTTAATTAGCGATAAATAAATAGTATTTATACTTTTATCAGGTTATAAGCTTCAATTAGTTTAAGCACAGTTATTTACCCATTACTCGCCCAGATTTATAATGTGATAAAGGGAGGGTATTACACAAAAGAGAAACAGAAGTGACTAATACATCAAGTCACAGTACACTATGTGGCCAAAAAGCAAATTGTGAGCATATGCTGATGCACCTTCTCTGCACCGGCCTCTTGCCAAAATAGTAATCAAGACAAAGGAGCTGTGATATAAGAGGGAGGGAAAAGTGGGTTTTCAGCCCCCCTGAACTATACCAACACAAAAATACTGGACAGACAGACCATTTCTCAGCCGCCTCGCTGCTCTCCATTGGCCCTGGAGGGAGCACAGCGGCCCCCACATCTGTCTCCCAGGCCCACAACAGACCTGGCTGCTGCATCCAAACCCAGAAGATCACACGTATCATCCTCAATTAATGTGAACCACCAGCCGTACCCTCACTGTTTCTATCACTCCACCCCTCTTCTCTGAGGCATCCCCTCTAGCTCAGTGATAGGTTCACTGAGTTTTCATGCACTGGCCACAGCTATGGTTCTTTAGCACAGTTGGGTGAGGCAAGCCAACATTATTGTGTATGCTTTGTGAAAAGAGACAGGGGATCAATACATCAGGCCAGACCCAGACGCTGCACATGTAAGTGCTGTGAGGCGGCTGCTCGGAGGTTCTGAACTCTGAGAACAGTCGACTTTGCTCTGCAGTGCACCGGGGCCTGAAATGGCTTCCATGTGCCGTCCATCTGCACCTCTACTGGGCTGTGGCCAAAGGACTGTCCTTTCCACTTTTTGAAGATGCTGAGGGACAGATTTACAACAAAAAAAGGTGGTAGAGGAGGTCGGGGGGGTTGGCTGAATCAGATGTTAGAAGACCTGTTTAAAAAAATGACAGGTTTGTGTTCAGAAACAGATAATGAAAAAAGAGAAGTCACTGGGAAAAGGAATGGAAACTATTTACTAAAAGCCACCTGGAACCTAAGATGTGCCAGATTGTGACTCACCCATCTGTGGTAAAGTCCTCTGTAATAACCCCCAGGCCCGACCCTTGCAGTCTGCAGCTACACCATAAATCTCACTTCAGTCGATTAGTGTGCCCTTAGCAACAACTAACACACAGTCATGAATTTTTAACCAAAGCCTTAAGTTAAATCAGGTTGAGAGGTGAAGTCAGGGTATCTTGTGGCCTGTTGGTTGATCAGCATGTCTGCTCCGGCAAAATAAGACCTGTGGCCTCTTCACATTTGTTCACACCAGAGCCCAGCAAGCAGTCCTCTCTGGCAGTGATGGGTATAATATTGACCAACCTTTGGCTGTTAATTAAATTATAAAACAGGAATCCAGCTTGAATAAATCAGTTTCAAGTTTTAATCAGGAATATTAACTGGTGCTGAGTCCTGGGATTTACTGAATCACCTGTTCCATGTCAGCTGTCTTTTAAAGGGGTTGGCCTCATATGGAAAACAGAATTTGGCATTGTCTCTTTGGCAGGATTTGTCTTGTTTTTGTGAGTCTTCAAGAAGACTTTCCTCCATTTGATGCTCAAATTAGAGACACTTTAATGTGATAGATATTATATTTGTTGTATTTACTAAAGATTTTGGTGTGTGCAACAAAGCAAAAGCTAAAAATGTATCTGCAGTTAGTTATTTATTAAACCTAGACCACTTTCAGGGAGACATCAGGCCTGTCTATTGACATTCAGTACAAGTACACCAATATGCTATATACTTTCCCAGAAAGATAGTGTGGGAAAGTGTCTGACTAAAAATATATATATTTTTTGGCTTCTACTTTTTAATCTGATGTATTGGAAGACAGCTCTAAGTCACGCAATACTATAAGCTACCACAGATTTCTGTTTTTTCCTGTACATCATTCAAAAGTTATAGTTTACTAAGTGAGGGGTTTCTTTGGTGAAATGCCCGTCTCTAATAAGCAAAGGTGACATTATGGTTACTGACTGGTCCACAGGGATACTGCTGTCTGTCCACAGGGTGACATGACTTTACTGTTGACTAGGTAATTATACGTCTATGTTGCCATCTTGCTAGTAAGATACAAGTTAATGCCTCCACAGGTTACTAAATATCAAATGTTGGATATACAATGTCACATCCAAGGTAACAGATTCTTCTGTTGTTCAAAGCATAAAGGAAGAATTTACCATGATCACAGAATGCAAATTTCAACCTCTTTGATTCTTACAAATGTCCTCCACCCACATCTGAATGTAGCTACTGATTTCCCTGTGGTCCATCACAGGAGAAGAAGTGGAGCTGGTTGTTCACACATGACCTCTGACCTGCCACTGGGGAGCCAATGGGGGAGCAGCCTGTACCTTGGGAGCTCTTGCCCTCTGATGTCATGGCTCCAGGCAGTGGGCTTTGTGTGAACCCATCCCCCATGGCACCTCTGGCCACTAGATCTTCTGCATTATTCATACAACACACAATAGGGTGGAGAGAGAAACAGAATATGGAAAAGGAAACACCAAGGTTCAAGACCTTCTCAGATCACAAGGAACTTCTGCTTAACCTCCCTTGAAGCAGCAAACTCAGGGATAGAGCAGTTTTTTAAGGAACTGGATCTGAAGGAAGGACTGGGGATCAATGGGGATTCCCTTGAGGCTAGGTGAGGATCGCATTCACCGCAAGGTGATTGGTGAATCAATGTGGTTCCCATGGTTCACTTTGTGAGAACGGATCCTCCCTACTGCATGTAGTACTGTCTTATGATTGGTTATGCTGCCCGTGTATTAATATGGAACCAATGTAGCTCTCATGCTTCACAGGCTGTACATAATACAACATGCCAGTTAATGTTAATATGAAGTTAACATTGGAGAAGTTATGTGTCAAAAGCCCATTGAGGGTTGGAGAGCTCCCATTTGATCTGCTGCATACAGGCACAGGTCACTGCTATGTTTTAATCTATAAGTAATATCTTCTTTATTTTGCTGTGCACCTAGCATGGTATTGTTATCATTGCTTGCCAAATTGTCTCAGTCAGTGAGTATGATAGGTGATTAGTGCAAAGCATATACATGTTAAGCTGTTAATCCCTAATGCAAACCACACAACCTAATAGTGCTGCACACCCCAGCTCTTAATACAGCCCAGCACATAACCTGCTAATTGCATAATTGCCTGATTTGTTTTAACTGACAGTGGTGCCCTGGCCCATGACAAGGCCATCATTTGCTCGTCCTCATTGTCAGCAATTTGCAAGGTGGATACCCCACTACACACCCACTACACAACATGTAGCACCACAGTATTAGAGAGAGCCATGAATTAAGAATGCACTGCAGCGGTGCTGAGATGAATAAATACAGCCATTGCTAGATTAATTCTGAGAGACAGGGAGGCATGCAGACAAAATAAACTATCAGCAGCGGGCTGTCCACCAGATAAAGTGGGTACCCCATCGTCTCTCTGCTGTAATTATTGGCTAATAGTCATTAACCTGGCAAACAGAGGTTTAGCTGTATTGTTTAAAAGATTCTGGGATGCATAATGACAGACTAATATGTCATAGCACTGGGCGAGATGGGGGAGGGGTGGATTAATGAGATTTTACTAAAGGGAGTGTACAAGAAGAGGTGGGGCACGCCTGGAAAATATAGGGGAAAGAGGGCCACATTAAGCTAATTGAAAGATGAGTGCCTACTTGTAAAAGTGCTTCTAATGGCATATTTGTTTTTCTCACAGCATCACAAGGATAATGCAGAGGAGTGGAGTCGTGAAGCTTACTGTAGTAAGGACACCAGGAGTCTGCGGCTGTGTGCAGACCCATCCTCTTGACATCTACTATCATACAATACTTGCACATTTTTCTCACTTTAATTGTTTATTAAGTTGTAATAGGGTTATCTGCATTAAACATGTTTGGAGTCTAAGGTTTTAAACATAAAACAATGTATTATAAAACAGTGTTGAAAGAGGTATTGCAATGATTTTAACAAACAGCTATGTATTGAAAGGCTTCTCAGAATAACAACCAGTTAATCCTGTAGTTTCCACACAAACTGAACATTAATTAGGTTTCTCCCTTTCCTTCCTCTCAAATGACTTGATCCCTTTTTGAATTTGTGTGAACTCTCTGCACCAAGCCAGACCTCAGCTCCAGTATTTGACTGCCCTACAAACTCAAATGACCAGTAAATGAGGAGCGCCCACATAACGTCTTCTAGCATCCTCTAGCCTCCTCACAAGGCCCAGTGCATAGGTAAAATTGCTGACCTGTTCAAACAGCTGGCTGGCCCTTCCACACAGTGGGTTAGAGTTTGGCCTGTAACATTGTGTTTTGGCTTTTGTTTAACTTCATGAGTGGGGAAGTGGAGCCACAGGGTAGGACTAGTACTGGATAAAACAAATGTCTAATCCCGGTTTGATTCAGTCAGTGATTGAGACACATTGGGATGAAGGGCTTTGCTGAACAAGCCTTCTTTATGATTTTGGTTAAAAATGCAAAGCTTTTGTAGTTTAATTTAGTGTTATTACTTACAGTCCAAAAATATTCCTGAGTATTTATTAATGGAACTTCCATAAATATTACCTTAATTTGATGGGGAAGTTAGGAAATTTAAGATGTCTTAAATGGCTTAAACTGAATTAAAAATGGCCTATATGATCCTGAAAACGCAAGCACTCGCTATTGCTTTTTATTGCTTATGAAAAAGAGACACTATTAAATTAAATTCAAATTAAACTGCATTCAGATTTTATCCTCCTCCAAATCTGAGTTGTAATTTTAGGGTACCTTGGTGTCTTTTGATCTATAACACTCACAAATAATCTTTTCTGTGATGAGAAAATATTAAAAGACTGCCTCACTTCTTAGAACTATAATTTCTTTAAAAAATGATCTGGTTGTGGAACTATTTAAAGATTCACTTTCTAATTTGCTTTCATTTTTTTGTTTCAATTAAAGCAAATGGAAGTTCTAATGCCCAGATGGTCATGCAGTATGAAATAATAGTGCACAAGCTAGAATTTTAAGTCCTACCTTCAGGCAAAAACTCCAGAGTGCACACAGAATGAAAGTGTAAAATGTTTTTTAATGTATATTTAACAACAAATACCCCAGTGACTATTGATGTTTCGTCTCAGAAGAATCTGTTTCTCCAGTATATCTGAGGGCATGATATGAAACCACTCACTTTTATTTTCTCAGTTTTTCTGCTCTTCTTCCTCTGTGTCTCTCCTATACTGTCTCTCTTTCGCTGTCTCTCTTTAAACATTTATCTTCTGTTTTCTCCTTACAGGCCCTTTGTGCTTTGTGATGTTGGTTTTTACAGCTTTTTACTCACCAGAGTTGCCATTTATCTTTTATAGATGCCAGAAGCTAGGAGCACATACGAAATGTTACCATTTCTCTGTGACTAATTGTCATCGCTTGCACTACTCCCTTGATGTCATTTGTGCCTTGTCCCCCAGGAACCTGTGTGAACTGTAGTATTTACACTATTTCTCTGTTTCCCTCGTCAATTTCTATCTTGTTCACACAAATACCCATGCCATCTTATATAACAGCAGCAGTGGCAGTAGTTACTGTATCATTTTGTGAAGAGCTCTGTCGTCGTGCTACTGTATAATACAGAAAAAGATCTTCTCCTGGATCCCTTGCTAGCTCTTGATGTTTGACAATGTGCAAATTTTCAGGCAGTCTAAGTAAAGCAAGTTTTCTGTGGACAGTATTTCCCCATTAATATTTATTCAAGGTGAAATAGGCAACTTTTAAACCTTCCCTGACATTGATGATTATTATTTAAGACCGCAGATTATACATCCTTTGGACCTCAATAATAAATATACAGTCTGCTCCATTAAAGGAACACAAGTCTCTCCTCTTTGAATGTCCAACACCATTCCCTAATGTATAGTGTAGCAGTCCCATCCTCCCTTAGGCATTTCACTGCCTTCAAAACAGAGAACACACAGAAAACTGCCTGTCAACCAAGGTGCAATTAGTGCCTTGCATTAATTATTCTATTATTTCTGCAATTTTTCTCTTTGGGTGGCATGTTTGCAAACAGCCCTAGGTACAGTTTGTGTACAGAGTAAGTCCCAGCAAGAGTTTACATCTTTTACAAAACAGTTTTTATTACTCACAACTTAACATCCCTACATTAATGAAGGTTGCAGAGAACAGAACAGAGAACAGCCCCACCTTCGTGCTTTTGATCTGTTTACTTGACACTCAATTAAACTCTTTATTACTCATCACAGTGTGATTAATGGTCACATTCACAGGGGTGACTAACAGAAAATATGAATGAGTGAAACTGGATGGGAAAGAGGGACAGTTGCAGGGGGAGTTTTTTGACAAAGCTCTGTTAGTTACTTATTGCTCCAGGGGGCTCTGAATTTCATGAGCAGTAAAGCTTGCCCTTACAAACTAACCCCTGTTCTGTCTTCTCCTTTGACCACACTGATTATGCACAATCAATAATGGTTTGTATTTTTGTCTCTGTCTTATCTCTTCTGGGCCATCTAGGATGCTGCAGGCAAGGTGCTGGACCGCTGGACCATCATGTCCCGAGAAGAGGAGATAATCACCCTGCAGCAGTTCCTGCGCTTTGGTGAGACCAAGTCTATTGTGGAGCTCATGGCCATTCAGGAGAAGGAAGGTCAGGCAGTTACAGTTCCCTCCTCCAAGACAGACTCCGGGATTAGGACATTCATTGAAAGCAACAACAGGACCCGCAGCCCAGGACTCCTGACACATATGGAAAACAGTAGTCCATCAAGCATTCATCATTTTGAGAATATCCCCAACAGCTTAGCTTTTCTCCTGCCTTTCCAGTACATCAACCCAGTCTCTGCCCCCATGCTTGGCTTGCCCCCCAATGGCCTGCCTATGGAGCAGTCGGCTCTCCGACTACGGGAGCCCAACCTGCCAAGCCAAGGTGACCAGGTAGAAACCAGTGAGTCAGACGTTTCCCTCTCACCCTTCCGAACAGGTCAAAGCCCTAACCGTGGAACACTGGGGACCATTAACAACAACATTGAACCCAAAACAGAGCCCAGCAACAGGGAGTCACCTATTTCACCAACCCCTTCCACTCAGCAGGCTCAACAACAACAGCAACAGCAGACACAGCTCCAGCAGCAGCAGCAGGGCCAAAAGCAGTCCCCAAATCAACCTCAGCAGCCAAACAGCTTGAATGAACATCCAGTTCACCACCACTTTGTAAAGGACGAGCAGTCTAAAACCATCTCGCATCCGTCCTTTTCCTCCAAAATGCATCGGATGCGCCGCATGGGAGCCACCTCACGAAAGGGTCGTGTGTGCTGCAATTCTTGTGGCAAAACCTTTTATGACAAAGGCACACTTAAAATACATTATAATGCTGTACACTTGAAAATTAAGCACCGTTGCACCATTGAGGGCTGCAATATGGTCTTCAGCTCACTACGCAGTCGCAACCGTCACAGTGCCAATCCTAATCCACGGTTGCATATGCCCATGCTTCGCAATAACCGTGACAAGGACCTCATTCGTGCCAATTCAACTACTGGCACGCCTGTCATTTCAAGCACCAAGAATGGTGGCTTCACACTCACCAGTCCAGGAAGGCCACCACTGGGCTTCACAACTCCACCGGTGGACCCTATGCTTCAGTCTCCTCTGCAAAGTTCACTGGTGTTCCCCTCCCTGAAGTCTGTGCAGCCAGTACAGCCAGTACCCCCATTCTACCGTACACTCCTGTCTCCTGCAGACCTTGTCAGTCCACCAGTGTCACTGCCCACCAGCCCCATTCTGCCCACTACCACCAACAGTACCACCCTGATGGACCAACAACAGCAGATCCTGGCTGCAGCCGTGGCTTCACACAATAATGTTCATGTGTCAGAGTCAGGGCCCATGTCCCATCGCCTACCTACACCTAGTGTCAGTCAGGACTGTACCATTGGGAGCAGTGACCCTATGCCCAAAAAGAAGCCTCGTAAATCCAGCATGCCAGTGAAGATTGAGAAAGAAGTGATTGATGTGGCGGATGACTATGAAGACAAAGATGAGGATGACAATGATAATATCCACCATAATCACCACCATCACCAGTCATCCCTGCTTCACAACAATATCAAAATTAATGGAAATTGTAACAGCAACAACAACTGTGGTAATGGTACTGGGAACCACAGTAGTGGTAGCGGACAGCAATCCCCTTCCCAGGATGAGATGAGCCCTGGCTTAGTTCTGAGAGGTATGGTGAGGCAGAGTGAAGATGAATGCCAGGAAGGAAATGGCGGTGACTGCAGGGGTGGAAATGATCTTCGAAGCTCTGGCGAGCTACGTTGCATGGACAGCTTCACCTCAGAGGACCAGGACCATGAGAGAGACTTTGAGAATGAGTCTGAAACCTCTGACTCCAAGATATTCTACCGTGATGATCTGATGGATGTGGAGGAACAGCAAAAACACAGCAGGGGTGGAAGGGGTCTGGACAAGGAACGGGATGATGAGGGTGGTGAGGAGGCCCATTTGCGAAAAGAAATGGAAGGTAAAGGCCACTCCACTCCCTCCCCTCATCAGCCCTCTATCAAGATCAAGGAAGAACTCAATGATCCTACTTATGACATGTTCTGCATGGGCCAGTAGGGCCTTTACAATGGAGGCATGGCAGCGGCCGCTGCTGCTGCTGCAAGCATGGCTGCTCTACATGAGAGTTTCATCTCTTCAATGGGCTATGGTGCCAGCCCACCCAAATTCCCTTTGTCTCAATCACCAGAGGGAGACACTTGCTCAAGTCCTGACCCCAAGATCTGCTATGTGTGTAAGAAGAGCTTCAAGAGCTCCTACAGCATGAAACTGCACTACAAGAATGTGCACCTCAAAGAGATGCATGTGTGCACGGTGGCTGGCTGCAACGCTGCCTTCCCTTCCCGGCGGAGCCGAGACAGGTCAGTGTTAGAATTTGGTAATATAATGTTCTCCTTTCACTGTAATCGTCACAGTCGCAGGTAGGTTCATTGGAAATGCTTAATTCAGTCTTTATCATCAATTACAGTTTAAATAAAGGCACAACAAAAACCTACAAAATATACTGTTGGGTTTTGCAAGAATATACAGCAGTTTTATAAAAGCCATTTTAAAACTAGGTCAATAGATATTAGCATTTTAATGAGTAATATGACTTAGAATTTGCTGTTAATAAAACAAGATGGATCTGCAGTATTTCATGACATGCATCTAGATAGGCTATCACTTACAATCTGTTAGCTAATGAAACACTAAAAAAAATCATTCAGGCACATCTGCTCCTTTTTAAGTCAAAGTTTATAAGAGTAGGGTGTCAGGATGAGAGGCATATACACACACATTGATACAAGCACTATGTCCTACCCATCAACCCTCCAGCTGGAGTGTGTTGTTTACCTGCCCTCACTACCTCACCTTGTCACAGGGAGGTGAAGGCGCATATATTAACACAGACAGCGGTTTGTCAAACCACTGCATTTATTAGCGCATTAAGAGGTGAGGCTAGCCATGCAACCTGGGCTTGTTAGCACATATCAGTCCCACACACTCACTCTGCAAAATATATCTACTGCAGCAGCAATGGCAGCAGGTTGATGCCATAACACATGCTGGAGGTACATAGCATCACTTGTGCCCTGAGCTAGCACAGGCTGCCTGAGGGATTACAAACAACCATCCATTTGTTTATTTATTTATTTTGCTTCATAGGAGTGATATGAGAATGTTAAATTGGCTAGTATTCAGTCATGCTTAATGAGCCTTTACTGTATAGAGATATATAGCTAATAATAATGATTATTAGTATTAGTGTTATTAGACAAAATAAAAAAATATCAAAATATCATTTGTGTGTGAATTCTGGTTTGGTGACATAAAATTGGATTCTTTAGTTAGTCACGTAAACAACCATGGTCACTAATGTAGAATACCCTCACATGGCTTTAAAATACAGAGCACTTCAAGTATAACAAATAACTCTCACGCTCACACTCACACTCTAGAATTCAGTTGTTGTATAGTTACTCATTCTTACTCTGCTCTTTAGCAGGAATAGAGATGAAAAAGGTTTCTATCTTTTAATATCCATCTTAAGTACACTTTAATTTTAGTAAAGGGCAAGTTGCACTTACTGCATGCTTCAAATTGGCAAACAAATCTTCCTACAGGGAGCATTACACTTTTCCTCAATGTTTTGTCTCACCCCCACACTGGCTCTGCACTCCCCCATCTCTTCCTCCACCACAGCTACAGTATCTCTCTCCACCAAAACTTGCTGCTCCTTTTCCACCCAAAGCCTTTTATTATTTTTGTTTTCCAGCGGTATGTGTTCCTACCACTGTGTGTTCATTAGTGGAATGTAAAAAAAAGAGTGGGTTATCCTGAAACTTTATTAGAATATATGTTGGAGAGTAAATAAGTTGGAGTTGGTAAAGGTGAATCCCTGCCGCTCCACTGACACAGCTGTGCCGACAAGCAGCAAAATGACAGGAAGTGTTATTATAGCGTGCATTGCCTCAGTGTGGTGTACTGCCACCGCTGGGTTTGTTAGCTCCCTCCTTCTGACAAGGCTTTAGGCATAGAGAATGCCTGAGGCATGACCGGCCGGTTGTGTAACATTTGCATTTACACATATACACACTCACACACAAAGGGCTATATACAAAACGATTTGTTCTTCTATAGATCTTATTGTTTTATAAAAGCATGCATTTGTTTATTATTTAATTATATATTTACCATTTATTGAATTCCTTACACAGTAAACCAGGTATATAATATAAGCAAACAACTGCCTTATTTTAATTTTATTTTAAAAAATGAAGAGTCTGCCATGATACAGTTAATGGGATTTTAACATGATTAAAAAGGTTTCAATAGCAGGTAGGGGGTTACACCTGCAAAGAAAACTTCTTGAAGCTACCTCACAGAGTGTACTGCTATTAATCAGTAGATATTGCTCAGACCTTTATCAGTGCTGAGGTGGATGAATCACAAATTTCTACAAACTTCTCTGGTCTCCATACTGGAATCTGCAGTCATGATCCTACGATGGTTCGTCAGAAAAGAAGAGGAAAAAGGTTGGAGCGAGAAAGGTGCCTTTTCACAGATTTGCAGCAAGGAGTTCGGTAGCAAGGTGTGCTTTAGACAGGCGCAACCGGTTCAAAGATTAGAGTACACTGCACAGAGAAAAAGAAACACCACAGCCTGAACTCTTAAATTCTCTCTAAACCTGTCAGCTTGAATGTGTGTGTGTGTGTGTGTGTGTGAGAGAGAGAGAAAGAGAGAGAGTTTGATTTCATGATGAGAAACACCAGCATAAAATGCCATTCAAAAACAAAGCGGCAGAACATATGGGAGGCAGAGATATCTTTGGAGGAAGGAGGGACAATTGCTGTTGTGAACAAAATGTATCTTTAAACCAGGGGTGTACAGTATAACTCTGGGTGGGTGAGACCTAAGCACACTATTGTTTCCATACTTTTCTGTGAGGGATAAATTCCTGATAGCATGTGGGACATATTATTCTGCAGCTGGTTCAAACAGGGAACAAAACAACAGAAAGAAGGGCACTGCATGGCTAGTGGAACCCTGAGATTTTAAGACACAAGCCGGGGTCTCATCAAATCTGTCCCTGAATAATCCTCTAATGGCATAATGTATGTTTGCGCATAATGGCAGGAGTAAAATCTGAAAAGAATTTGCTTGCTTTCATTAAATCTGATAAGATTAGAAAGATGCAAGCACCCCCACAAAAATATCTGCACAAAATTTTGAATTTGTATTACTGGCAAATAGATAAGTGAAACTCCAGTCTTTCTCCTAATTTAATCTTTTTGCCAACAGTGTTGGCAGTAACAACTAAGAATCAGCTCTTTCCAGTGGCTCACCTGAGATATAGAGGACTGACAAAAAATACACTTAAACAAAGGTAATTCTCTTTAAAAACCATAAAGAGAACCATAAGAATAAAAACCACATGAAATTTTAACAAGAGGAAGGTAAACCAGTGCATATCTGTTGTTAATTTTACAGCTGAATAATATGTGCTAAAGCAGTATTATAATATGCAGTCCTGCCTGGCTTCCTCTGCTCAGTACCTCCCAAACAGCTATTGACATCCAGCAACGAGGAAGCCCAGGTACCTCTGAGTATCTGATTAGTCCACTGACTGAGTGAAAAGCCAAAAGCACATAAACATACCATCAGACATCATCAAAAGCTCCTATATCCAAGCCAAGAAAAAATGGAGCAGAGGTCTTTTGACCTACAAAAAAAAAACAACTAAACACCGGTGACACTGTAGAGCAGCACACACTGTAAATGTGCTGCCGCTGAAAACGTACTGCTAGCCTTTATTAGGTTTAGATCACTGCCCTATGAAGGAGCAGATCTCACACACATATATACACAAACATGTTTAAACTGTACATACTGATACACACGTGCAGGAAAGGATAAATGATTATGTCCTTGAGCAAGCAGGTAATGTGTGTATTTTGACTGTAAAACAGAGAGCAACATAAGTGTGTGTGTGTGTGTGTGTGTGTAGTTTTCCAGTAAGGTGTTTTCTCCCAGCCCCCTAGCTGCCTGCTACACGGAGGTAAATTATTGCATATTTATTGAGAGGGGAAGCAGCGTCTGCAGAAGTGTTGAAGGAGCTGTGTGATTAACTGCTGCAAAGGCACACGCACCAGCAATCAGCACCATTATTAGCCTCGTTAATCATATTTTTTAAAATGGTGACAAAACTTGCCTTACTTATTTTTTCAGTGCTATCCTACTTTTTCCTTTTAACCTGCTCCTCCTATGTCACTACAGAAAGTTAAGTTAAGCGTCCCTCTACCACATTCCCATGGTGCTGCAGTGCGCAGTCCTGGCATGAGCCATTGCAAACAGAGAGAGTGAAGGTTAATTATGTTGGATAGCCACCACCCCCTACCCTCCTCTGTCTCCTTCATTTTCCCTGGGTCCCCTCACGGCATGTGGGCCCGGCTCTGCTGCTCCACAGTCAGCTCTCTGTTTGTCTCTTATAAACAAAGGGCACGCAGCTCATAGAAAGAATATCTTAGCAAAAGTCACTTAACCCAGTTGAAAACATCTGCTGATTAAATTTTACATCCCTTTGGTTTATCTTGGATAGTTTCCTCGTGAGGCATTCTGAGGAGAATTACTTTATTCTCAGATGACTAACACCCACACAAGCACACTGTCAACAGAATTCCAAGTAAATTTAAATCAGAACTTAAGCATAAAATGTTTTTTATGTTATTTAATACATACTTGATGTGTATCCATATTTAGATGAAAATGCTCAAATCACTGTTTGTAGCTTATGTTATTGAACAGATTGAAACAGTGCAAAGGGGATACTGTATAACCGTGACAGAGAGTGATAAATGTTACTAAAACTCTTGTCCTCCCACCTACATCCAAAACCTCATAACACACCCCATACGACAGGAAAGACAAAGAACCACTGGTGTCAGTTTAATACCACTCAGCCTTCCATCTCATTTACACATTATGAGTCATTTAGATGACATACACTTGCATACACACACACATAGGCACTAACACAAAAACAAGGGCAAGGGCCATCAGATGAACCTAAAGATGATTAACGCCAGTTGGGACAGACACACTCTCGCTCTGCCTCCTCTGCACAGTCAAAAATGGGATCTCTGGAGGCCTCCCCCATCTTTTGGGCGAAGATGAGACTGTCAAATTGGTTTGCCAGCCACATTACTGGCCAACAGGGAGGCAGAGATGGAGGAAGGGGGGAGAAGTGAAGAGTGGGGTTTGGGGGAGGAAAGATAGAACATACTGAGGTGGAGTGATGGAGGTGGAAGGATGGAGGGGGGTGAGAAATGGGGCAGAAAGCCTAAATCTGATAAATGATGGGATAAGTGCATTATGCCCACTATGTATGGATTGAGCTGACTTATTTTGATTATGTAGGACAAGAAGGCAAAACTGGAGTTAAATAGCAATGTTTATGCAAATGATCATAAGCTGGACTCTCTCTCCTCCTCAGTTCTTGAGATTAAATCCAAATGGTTACAAATGATATATCGTAAACAGACTTCTTTTCTACCATCGATCTTATCAGCATATACTGTATCTGTAGAGTGGATAAAAAGGCTGGAGTGGTAAATGTGAGATATTTCAATAATGTTGTAACAGTCTAACAATGTTGTGTGCATTTTCAGTATTTAAATGGCTAATGTAGCTATAGCGCAGAGTACTTACTGCATGATATTTAACATGTTTGACTTTAATATCTATTGAGATAGCCATGGTTAACTTAGAGCTTATTAGCAGTGAGAAGGTGTTGTTATAGAGATGGAGACATGTTGCAAAGGACCTGCCTACCTGAGCATCATCGACAGCATCTCGAACCTCAGGCTTAACTAAACAAATCAGCAGCCCCTCTTCATGTATGCTGGTCGGTATCCCTGTCTTTGAAACATTCTGGCCTTTCACAGCCAAGCCTCCACACATACATTTGACCAGACAGGGATACAGCGCCACAGACACTGAATCATGAGTCCCATATTTTAGCCATAAGCTAATGCCATATGGGTGCAACTGTACTATCAAAGGATAAAAATGTACAAAGGATTTATATAGTCTTTTTGATTGAAGTCCCACTATATGGAAGTAGTATATTTTCTGTTTTTCACACACACATATACACACACACACACACAATGACAGCCACAGACAATCGATTTGCTGCGCTCTCTCTCCTCAATGCTGACGATGCTCGAGTGGATGGGCTCCTGGTTGCTTGGTTTACAGAAAAGGGTCCCTCAAATGAATGTATTTTTACCTCTTGCAGGACAATGTCGGATAGGGAAGTAAATAATTAAAGGAAAGGGACCCTTTTTGACTGCATCAACCCTGCCACTGCTGGTAAGCTCTACTATCCATTGTGACTCCATTTTTGCCCCTCCTGCTAAGGATGACCCTTTTCTTTTTTTAATTTTTGTTTTGTTTTACACACGTGCCCTTCCCTGCATGGAAACCCTTCACATTAAAGGCACTGCGTGTTTGCATACTTTCTTGTTTGATTTAAGTGCTGACTTGATATGAAAGGAGTGGGCATTGTGTATGTCATATCTGACACCGGTCATTAGTTGCTTAAGTTTCCTTTCTGTGTTTTGTTGTGACATGTGCCATAGTCCCCTTTTTCTTAGTCTGACTTGGCAACTGTGAAATTGGAGCAAAAAGGCACTGAATTTGATTTTTCAAGCCCATTTCACCTTGCATCCTTCAGCATGGCTTTGTATGCTATGTGAAATCCTCACTATTCGTATCCTGGCTTAAGCATGGCATTTGTTACTTAGTTTCTTTCATCAGCTGTAACACATAGTGTGATACAGTTTGCCTTGTGTTTGGGAAAAATGCCCATCTTAATTAAATCCAGGGCTACATAAAGATATGTTCATTGAGGTGCTCGATTAAGCCACCTCCAATAGGGAACAAATGCGATAATGCTGTCAGGGCCTAGTGCTAATATGCTATCCAGTTCCCCTCGATTATCACATTACCACAGCTCAAATCAATTGATAAACTCCCATTCAATATGGTGGAGTATTTAATTGAGTCAGAGTCTATTGGATTTGAGGGCTGTGCAGTGCAGACATGCTGACAGTGGTAAACAGTAGCAGGGTGCTCTCTCTCTGTTGCTATGTTAGTGCACTTTCCTGAGGAAAGCTGCAGAGTGGATTTATCTCTCTGTGACTGTCCATGTACCCCAGCTGCTAGTAAGAATCTGTGGTGCTTCGTAGATATTGAATTTTTACAGTAGATAATATATTCTGA
>NW_018127895.1:419293-467530 GCF_001952655.1 Monopterus albus | reverse complement strand
TAGGCACAGCTCCAACATCAACCTGCACCGGAAACTGCTGACCAAAGAGCTGGACGACATTGTCCTGGACCCCCAACTCATGCCACTGCCCAAGGACCTGCGAGCCGAGTTACTGGCCAAGATCTATGCTGGGCACCACATGGGCTTGGACCCTATCGCTGGAATGGGCATTGGAGGCGCCAGCCTCGGGCCCACCGGTCTGAACCACGATGCTCAATCCCCCATGAGCCATGAGTATCCCCACCACCCTTTCAACCAAGACCTTAAAAATCACTACATCAACGGCTTCTCTCGGAGTCAACCAGAAGACTATATGGTGTTGGACCTGAGTACCACATCCAGTGTTCAATCCAGCAGCAGTGTCCACTCCTCACACGAGTCAGATGAGGTCAGCGATGAAGGCATCCTATTGGATGACCTGGAGGAGGAGGAGGGACAAGAGGATGAGGAGGAGGGCAACAGTGATGGGGAGGACTGCTCCCAACGTGTCGAGGGGCGAGCTCAACGGGGCCATCGGGATGAGACTGGAGAACTAAGAGGAGAAGGACATGGTGAGGGGTTGGATTCTTACTCCTCACCATTCCTCCTTTCGTCCACCGGGGGCAGTAACGGTGGCAGCAATGGAATTCTCTGCAGCATCTGCCGCAAAATGTACAGCAACAAAGGGACCCTGCGTGTGCACTACAAGACTGTGCACCTGCGTGAGATGCACAAATGCAAAATTCCTAGTTGCAACATGGTATTCAGCTCTGTGCGCAGCCGTAACCGACACTCTCAGAACCCCAACCTCCATAAAAACATGCCCTTTGTTACAATAGACTGAATACCGACTTGCTACTTTACCCTCCTGTCAGTCTGCTCACTCCTCCCTTCATTCCTCACCCTTATTCCTCCTCAAATTAGCTTTTAACCCCAGCCCAGGGCCATCAAATGCAAGCTAAATGCTTGTGTGCCTCCTGCCCATCCTCTGTAAGTCACTACAAGATGTTTCTGTGTCCCTCTGTAAAATTCATTGACTCTAAAAACTGTTTATTATTGTGACATTTAACTTTTCTTTCTTTGGAAGAACAGGATGACATGATTGAGCATGGAGTTTGCTTTATAACACAACTCCAGTTGTTTTTTTTATATAAGGCCCTCCATTTCCTTTCAACCTTCTCCCCAGTTCGTTTTTATGTCTGTCTCTAAAGAATCTATTCAAACTCTTATTTGTAACTTTGCCTGCAGAAATGATAGTATTGGGGAAAAAAAGAAAATCTTCTTGTTGTATTTGTGCAATGATTGCTTTTAAATGAACCCCCTTACAAAAGCATGACAGCTTCATTTGTAAATAATGTTCCAAGAGGCTTTCGGTGTAAGAGTTGTGTTGATGGCTGTTTGCTTTTTTTCTCTTTTTTATGGTTTTATGTTACAGTCCAGTACAATACTTCCAGATATAGGCAAGAAAGAGGTAGCATCTCACTAGCTTGGCTCATTTATGTTAGCTTCAAAGACACGTTTTAAACTGAGTCTTAGGGGAAAAAAGAACACCATGTGACTTGTTTTAATCTACTTGTTAGATATTCAGAGGTTGCCGGCATGCTTTTTAGGCTCCTACACTGATAACATTCTCTGTATTTCTATTGATTTTTTTTTTTTGTCTGTTATGTTTATGAGCTTTAGTATGCCAATTCGGTTTTTGCACTTCAAGGGGATGTGTAATATTATAATGAGGTCTTTTGCAATGGTGAGTTTAGATGTTGTTTGGGGTTATTGATAGCTAGAAGTGTCAAAGGAAATGACAGTACTTTTAACATACTTGTGCCAGTTTCTTTTTGCACGTGCACAGTTTCAAAAAAGTTTCAAAACAGAAAACATCCCTCAAGAAAATCTGAGATACTTCCCCCCTCTCTCTCTCAAAAAAAAAAACATATTGAGAAAGTGTCTCCAGTGTCTTGTTTCAGCACAAATCAGGTGTGACTGAATATAAACTGCTGTTTTACAAACACAAATCAGTTAAACATTAAGTCTTGTGTACGATTACCAGCTGTTTACTAGGGTCCGACATTACTTTGAATTGGTCAAAGTTATCAAAGCAATAACTCGTTTGTTCTCCCATAAGGCGTCTTAATGAAGCATGACTGTCCCATAGGTATGAAACTGGAGAAAAAAATGATCGGAATAGTTCTTCAACTGTGACCAAAACAAAAGTGTTAAGAAAAGCTCTTTCTGTGTGACACTGTGCTTAAACCATGCCCCATTGAATTAACATCATGCACTTGAGTCTTAAATCTTTTGCTATGATATTTTCAGTATCGCTCTCCATTGCTGAGTGTCAGTTACAAATGTGCTCTATAAAAAAATGTTGCCATTTTCCTGGCTGTTGGTTGCAGCCATTTTTACATGTCCATGACTGTCTTACGGTACAAATATTTCCAGTTACTAGGCAGAGTAGCCAGGGGGTAGGGGTATTTATTGGTGGGTGATCTATCTTCATGGAGATGTTTCTGTCCAGCTTAAGAATATTTTTTGTAAAAAAAACAAAACGAAAAATAGAGATTGTTCCTCAGTTTGACTTGTTTCTGGATGTATTAGCAATGCCATATGTTACTATACAAGGAGATCTTCTCTTATTGACTGGTGCTACACACAGAGGGAAAAATATGCAGTGCTATGTGGTGTACTGTACAGTATTCACAACATCTTACAACCATAACAGTGCTGAGTTCCATTTGTTTCATACTTAAGCCATTTTGCAATATAGACATGACCTATTCTAGGGAAATATTTCATGTCTTTTTTTAAGACTCCATGTATATGACACATGCAGTTTTCAGTCCTCTCTTCTCTGAGATAAAGACAGTGAGACAGACAGCTGAGGCTGATGGAAAGGTTGCGGAGGTGGAGGGCTGACTAGGGAGGAAAGGATGACAGCAAGGATCATTAAAAATGTGCTGCTTCTCCATTACCTGGAGGCGTCCCTGCCTTTCCAGCTCCTTCTGTCTAATAATTCACTTGTCACTTCGTTACACTGCCTGACACCAATGTTGCTGACAAGACTGTGACACAGACAGAAAGAGAAAAAGAGAGCGTGTGCTCTGAACAATTCAATTTGACTCGTTCAATTTAGCTGAATTCAATTCATCCGTCCAATTTCAATGTGTGCTTATTCTTATTCGGGTTCACTGGTAATTCAATTCAATTCAGCTCCTTTCTCTCATTCTGTTTTTCTTTATGACTGTCAGACGAGAGTCATTTAACAACCGCCTTACCCATTTCTTCAACCCGCCACTCACTTACCACCTCTACACCCCACAGCGCAGGTCCTACAGGGACACACACTAATAGTGTATGCTTAAGTTCACCAGACGGCCGTGGCATAGGAAGAAGGGATGGGTAATTGCCTGTTTATCCCAAGTGAAGGGAATATTGAGTACAGGAACCCCTGCCTTCTCCCAGGAGTGAGTTTCACTGAGGCGCTTGCTGCCTCATTCACTCATTCAATTCCTTCAGACCTCACTCTGGCAGAAATAAAAAAGTGCCACTCCAGGAACCCCGCTGACAGCAGTCTCTCTAACACACAACCATATAAACACACACATGCACACAGAGGAGAGTGGCACACACTCTACTTAATGGCCAGAAGGATGACAGGAACTAGATGACTTGTTAACCTCTAGCACTGGAGGAGACAGGAGCAGAGAAAAACAGAGTATTCTCACCACAGGAAATGAAACACTCCATCTTGCATCAACATTACAGCATCTGCCCCTATTTAGAAAGCTAAGATTCGATTATGGAAAATGGTGCGAGCTAGTACTGAGTGAGGCAAAGTTCACAAATTATTTCACTTTAAATATTTCAGCATGTTAAACAGCTAATGATGAGACATTTACCTAAGAGGACAGTGATTAAACGAAGAAAATGTATTAACAAGGCTGGTAACCTCACAAATGGAACTGAACTCTCTAGAATTAAGAGAGCTGTATGCACCTAACATATCAAAGGTTATCTTCATATAAATGTGCTGTTGCCCTTCTTGAGTTGAGAAAATCAACGTTTTCAGACTTTACACATTCCTTAAGTCCCGTTCTTTGTTGTCTCATTCGGCAGCCGCAGTGCATTGCCTCTCTATCTACATGTAGGTACTTGTGTGCGCCGCACAGACAACCGAGTAGCACAGATGATATTTTCTTTCAACACCCTTCTCCCACTGCGTATGGGCTCCTGTTGAGTCCTGCCAGCTGAGCTAGGAGCTGGAGGAGGCTGGAAACAGAGCTGAGAAAACATGCAACCGACTCCAGCATAAGCAAAGATGGACGGTGAGAGAAAAGGCCCTTTTTATAGAGCGGTTGCAACAAAGTGCAGGCGCTTTGACCCTTCTTCAATGTGGCTATTTTGATTTAAGCCCCTTTTACACTAAACCCAGTAATGCCGGCAAACTATAACTCCTGTGTTCTTTTTACACAGAGACCGAAAACCTTGTATTAGAGGTATGACGTTTAATGTGACAGCCTAAACTACAGAGTATCACAGTAATGAGTCCTAAAACCTGGAACTGAACTGGCACCTCACCCTGAAGTTTGTGGGTTTTTTGAATGGGTTTTGTGTTAGATGCCTGCAATTTTGTTCTATGAAATAAAATACAATAGTAAATATCCCACTCATGATTTCAATACTTTGACATGTCTTAAAAAGGTGGTTGCTAACAAGTGTCCAAACGAAAATAGAGGCTGTCTGGACTTTTACACATCATCATGGAGACTCATCTACTCACTAGTCCACCTTTACAGACTTGTTAATTTTAAACTCATGCACTTGCAACCTATTCTAACTAACTGATACAGCAATAACCAGTAGCTAGATCAGGTCACGCTAAGAGGAAAGGATTTTGTAGAAGAGATACTTAAGTGCTATAAATCACATTACAAGTTGAAAGTCGTGGTGGGGACGCTGAAGCTATGAGACTGTGGTGTAGTTTGTTTATAGCCTAACAGCTTTTTACTTCTGGTGATCGTATTTGGGCTTCAAAAAATGTTGAGGGAACCAGGGTGATGCCAATTTCCAGGTTGGCCTTCAAAAAAATCATCATCCCTATGGCACTCTATAACCATGCATCGGAAACACAAAGCATACTGGTAACGTTGCTGCCACCATATCACCAGTGGCAGATGAACAGAGTAGGAATGTGCTTTTGCTTGGACACAACATTTACAACATGATTCGGACTCAAAGTTGTTGTGCATAATGTACAATGCATTAATGATTATGGTCACGAATTCAGTTTTTTGTGAACAAATTTAAATCCACCGGCAGCTTGTCACAAAAACATTCATCCATCCACCAGTATACCCCTTATCCTGCAGTCACGGGATCAACACTGCTTCAAAACTTCAGACCCCTCTGCCCACAACCCTCATTCCATTTATACAGGAGGCGAGGTGAACGCATCTTGGCAAAAATACTTCCTCTCCGGTGGCATTTTGGAGGGTTAACGTTGACTCCCCCACCCCCCACAATGCTGGCACTGTACCTTAACGAGGGGGGAAACTGGTGAAAAATTCACGCCTTGTATAAACGGCTAGAGAGAGAGAGAAGGGACAGATGGAGGCAAGGAACTGGGCTTAGGAAGAGGTCTGGCTGGAGCCTTGCGGCAGCCACTTAGTGCTGGGGAGAAAAAAATATCAGCAGGGCCAGGCCTCACCAGGACGCCTCGCCAGCTTCTTGTTGATTGCCTGCTAGAGAGCAGGTCACCCCTTTCCACCAGTATCCCCTACGCTCTGTTATCCTTTGATAAAGAAGCACCAATTCAATCTTTATTTCTCTTATTTTTCCAACCACGTGGGCCCAGGTGCAGTCTACTACCTACTGTAGCGCCCGAGGTGTGACACTGCAGGAGCACGTCTCTTAGAGCACCTCACTGTGCCAGACCACTCGACTGAATCTTTAATATTTGATTAGACTGCATCAGGCATCAATTATTCTGTAATTCTACATGGAGCACAGAGGGAGAAAGAAGTGGCAAACGGCTGAACTGGCTGACCTGTAAATCACTGTCCATTTTGTTCATGTCACTGAGTGAGTGAATGAGCATAAGTGGAGAGAATGGGAGGTGACACTGCATGCACACTGTCCAGGTAATGTAGCTCATGGAACAAAGTGGGATTGAAATGCTTGATGGGACATCATAAGAAATATGCAGATAGATAAAAAATCCTTGTGTTTGTATAGATGCTTCAGTGTCATCCATCATGTTCTAAAAGTACCCTCATTAATTTGAACTGGAACCTGTGAAATATCAATGATCCTGAAAACATACTGTAAATTCATAAAATGTTTTCCATTGTGCCAACCATATTTTACAGTCTTAAAGTATAAATAAGCTTGAAGACCTGGTGAATTTAGATTTTTGTTTTGACTTGTGTTTTGTGTATTCACTGCATTTGTGTCTTAAAATGTCTGTGTTGCGGCACCGGCTCTCGACAGCGTTGCATGGCTACATAGTCGGACTGCAAAGAACAAACAAAGCTGAGGAGCTTGTATTACTTTGGTGTCAAAATGGTGATTTGGAAGCCTCATGAATACTGTATGTTACCTAAACAGGTGTTTCCCTTTTGCAGACAGGAGGTAAAAAGTGGTCCTCTTTTTAAAAGACTCTTGTTCTTTTGTCCCTTTCTTTCTTTTTGCCTTTCTTGAATTTGTTTCTGTATCATAACTGTCTATGATTTTGCATAAAATGCATAAGGGTTTTGGGATGTAAATGGAATTTTATTCATATTTTGTCCAAATACCTCTTGTAATTTGTATCAGAATTCTTGTACAATTTTTATATTAAAGATTTATCAGTCACTGGCATTTTGTCATCGCATTTTATTCAGATGTGACAAACCTGCACTTAATAATAATCACAGATTATTTTGAAATGCTATTCAAATGAAGTACAGCAGCTTGATAGACACGTTTTTTTTATAATGTAGAAAAAAAAATACAGAGCCCCGAAACAACGTGTCCATCAAGCTATTTTAACAAGACACTGTGATTGCAGCAGGTTTTATTCAGCTCTTTAATTACTCTACGATAAAAATCATTAGGGAAAAGGCTATCTTGACCAATTAGTGGACGATTAGATTAACAGAGTTATTAAAAAGATGTACTGGCATGAGGAGAAGGTACTGCTGGTTGTAGTAAATTAGAAAGATGACAGTACTTTTGTCTGATCATATGATGAAATTAAATTCTATGCACTCATGAAACACTATGTTTGGGGGGGATTATTAAATGTATTAAATAGGCATCTTTTTTTACTAAAACAAACACATAATATATTGAACACCAGAAATTATTTTTGAAATGAAACCACTTTTTCATTCCTCTATGAGAGTTCTGTGTGTTGACTCCACATGTAATTATGTGTAGCAACATCAATGAATGATAACAACCTTTAAAGAAAAGTTTGTTTAGCAATGGAGCAACACCGAAGACAGAAACTAATGGCAACAAGACAAATGCAGGGTCATTTTGCAAAAGTGACCTGAGCTGACATTACTCACAGTGACTGGGGGTCAATTTACAAATTGATACGAGCTCCAGGAGGGATGTCATGTTTGCTCTGGTAACCAACAGGAACATAATGCCTCCTCCCTCCCCTCTGTGAAAGAGAAGGAGTGACACAGGTCTCACTGACCTTGAATTAGACACCATTCCTCTTTGTCACCCACCAGTTTCCTTGATCCCCGTCATTGTTGATAACTGCACAGCACGCACACGCACACACACGTTTCAGAATAACAGCACTGGATGGTATTGATTATATGCAGGGTTAGTAAGAGATACTCCCTCGATCCTGAAGGCTATCATCAGCCACCTGTCCAAAACATGCACACACGCACACACACACACACACACTCCCTTCCTTGGTGACAGTCTCCCACCAGGGGCGGTGGGGGCATGTTTCTGATGGCAGGCCATCGTTTGCCTGACAAATACAATGGCCCTCTGCTGACCTTTAAGAGGCAGAGCTCTTTGCTATGGGAGAAGACATACAGACAAACAGAGAGAGGGAGACAGTCATCCAAAGTGAACCTTATTGTGTCTTAACTGGAAAGGGTGGAGAAGTTGAATGGATGCCCATCAGTCCATCCACTGTTCTGCCTGTCTGACCTTACGAGAGCTACAGGATTAGTAATTAATTTGCCACAATTAGTCCACAGAAGTGTTTGCATCTGTGAAAGGCGTGCTGCATCTTTTTTAAACAGAGTTCCAGTGTTATGTTTAAGGAATACGCTTCAAAAGCTGCTAAGCAAATTGGAATTTGCTTGGTGTAGTATGAGACTGGTTTTTGAAGCACTGCAAACCTGTGCAGAAAGTCCTTCACAGAAAAAGACAAATCACTACAGTACTTTGCATTCACCTTCATATTTACTGGCAAACACAGTATGTAGGGCAAATAAATAGGACACGGTTCTCATTTCCAGCCACAAGCAGCAGTGAAACACACAACACTGAGGCATGGCTACATGTTCCAAAGGTTATTTTATAAATTTAAATTGAAGTCAATAATGCCTGAAAAGCATTTCAGCTGCAAGTGTCTACACTGTAGTTCAGCAGACTCAGACTTGTTTCACCGTGGAAGGAAGCAAACTGTAAGTGTGCGTCCTCAACACACACTATTTACATATGTAATTCATTTAATATTTACTTTGTTATTATGGAATTATTTTCCTGAGAATCCTGCACAGACAGAACCACTTGGAGCGGCTAAAATCAGCTACTGTCATGCCCTTAGCTACTGAAGCCCTAGCAATAGTATAATACAATAATAATATATTATTTCAGTGTTTAATTACCATAGTCTAAGTATTTTTTTATGCAAATTAGAATTTTTAATGCAATTGAGAAACAAAGAACCCACAAAAAGGAAGAGAGAAAGAAAACTGACCTGCAAGTTTAGCTGGGAAGAATTACTGTATCTGCTGTACCCATTATGAAAGTGTCAAGGTGAGGAAGGGCTATCTGCCACCAGAGATAACTACAGGCCAAAGACACAAATATGGTTCAATTTTAGAAAAACCTTTTTGAATCTGTAAGCTATTTCAACGACCTATACCAGTCAGTGACAGAAGAATGATCTACAGTAATATCAACCAGACAGTACTCTGCAACACCTCAGCGTGTGAATCTCTCAAGGCTCAAGAAGATAGCATGTTTCCATAAGAAGCTGTCAGTGAAGACAGATCAGTCAGTATGTGCAAGTCATAGAGATAAAAAATCATTCTCTAGGGGAGATGTATACGCTCAAAATTCTTAAAGCTGCATTAACCAAGATTTAGCACAAATTTGGGTAAATCAAGTAAAAAGTTGTCTAGAAGTGTTTTCTCCCTGCTGTACTAACCCCCCCACCCCACACTTCTACCTTCAGGCCTTGTGTTTATTTTTGCCCTCTGTGGCCACTGCTGTTAAAATCCACATTGCACTTCTTCCACGTCCCTGCTGATCCGAGGTTATAAGACGTATTTTTCAAACCAGTATGGCTCATTTTAAAGATGGACCATGAAGGTTCCCTGTGTAGGTACAACTCAGGATCAGAGCGACCCAAGAGGCCGTGCTCTGTAGTACAGAAAGACTGCGGAAAAGAATGATGCAAACCCAACATTGGTTTGGTATGTCAGACAGCATTAAAACATCCAAAAGACTAAAACTTCACGCAGTTGTGGCTTGAGGAGGGGTTACTGCTTTAGTTTGTTTTTGTTCTCTCTCTCTCTCTCTCTCTCTCTCTCTCTCTCTCTCTCTCTAATGGTCAAATGGTAGAGGGCAAACGTTAATGGCTCCCGTAACACACCCCGGGAGTGGCACGAATTCAGTGAGGGACTACCAAAATGGGTGAGTACTTAAGTATTATATGCTTTTGATGCAAGTCAACACAAAGAAAATAGGACAACAGAGTATCCTGAAGCATTGACGCGCATCAGTTCACCACTGGTGTGTGGGCTTTCATTAAAAATAATGGATGCAGGCATTACATGCTGCCTGTGTGCAGTGCCCTTTAGTTAGAGCTGCTTTAAATGTGATTGTCAGATTTTTTTCTGTCTTCCATAAATTTTAAAATATACTTTATTTTTTTTAAATCTACTCACACACATATATACCCACTCATCACCCAGTTGCTGCATCTTCGATGTGGTCTAATTGATTGTAATTGCACACTATAATTAGAAGGTAAATTACCAGAATTTAGAGGGAAGGAGCGGAAAAGATTTTATATGTCACTGCTTTAACCCAGTTAACAATGAACAGAGACCCCTTTTTCAAATTTTTTGAAGGGTGCAATGCATAATTATACTAAAAGAGAGTGGATTACTGTGAGCAGAGGCACTTATTAATGCTAGTGATTTGCTGAGAAAATGTGGAATTAAAAGGAGTAAAATAGGCAGATGGTGACTCCTGGATTCTTATAAAAACTCATCGGTGGTAACATGAGCCTTGGCTGGAATGGACCATGTACACATATAAGACTTTTTACTGGGCCTTATTGATTTGGTTCTACACCAGTGAGGCCTGCAATGCTGGCTAATGCTATTGACGAGCCATCAGTCTTGTCCAGAAGTGTGGAGGCATGCAGGTCTTTTTCCAAGACCAACCAAGGAAGGAGAGAGGAAGAGGAGAAAAGAAAGAGAGGAGTAAAACATCAATGGACAGTGATGGAGAGTGGGGAGGAGGGCGAAGATGCAAGCACAGCAGACAGACTCAGACCCCTGTCCATGGTTTGGGAACACTAAATTAAAAAAAAGACAAAAGGGATGAGAGAGGGAGAAACTGTAAACAGCCGCATCGATCCAACTAGTGTTGGGCAAATCAAACCATTACGGGGGGGAGTCTCATGCCTCAGCACTGAGGGAGATGGTGTGAATATCTATGTGCTTCCCTAGTGAAGAGAAAAGTTTTCACCACCACATACTGTATCTCTTCTAGAATTGTTGGACTTACTCCTTAGTCAACTTCTTAAAAGGTGGAAGTACAGCACGACAGGAAGGGGTTAAGTGAGAAGAGGGTGGAAGGGAGGATGAAAAAAGCCCTCTGGCAACCCAGGGACAGTGGGAACGCTGAACTCATCACAAACCCCTCTCCTGGCGTCCGCCAGCACATAATGACCCCAACAAGACGAGAATCCCTTTTAATTAAAGTGAAGGGAGATCAGTTAAGCAGATGGTTGCCAACAAATATTAGGGGAAATAGAATGTTTAATGGTCTGTGCACTTATCGCAGGCTATTTTCCAAACCCAGTCCCAAACTGATAAACAGGACAGGGCCTTGTTAATCAACCTTACAACCTTTAAAGCCCAAGATAAGAGAATAATTCAGGATCTTTGTAAATTAGCTTGAGATGTGGCTAAGACTCTGGCCCCTCGCGTACTCAGGGCCAGGCTGTCGAGAGGGGAGAAGAATTTCTATCAGTGTAATAGCCTTGTGCCATGGCGAAGAAGTTTTGGGGGAAACTACTTTTTCCAGGGAATAAAAATATTTTCCAATATTTTCCTGAGTTTTTACACCCGTTGTGGTTTGACCCTCTTGCCACCACCCTACCACGCTCTTATCAGTGACACAGGAGAGTCACACGCCTCCGAGGAAATAATCTAAACAGAGAGGCGGGAAATCGGCAGCCCAAGCCAGTGGCCTGTGTGCAGCAGGTTAACAGGCCCTCACCCCTCTAAGTCAGACGCAGCTGGGGGTGGTCTGTGTTTATTTTGCAGATGATGGATTGAAGAGGAAGGGATTATCGACAACAGCAGCAGCCCCGTGAGAACAGCAGGTACATTTTTGCTATAAAAAGTCTTATACAGGAGAAGTTTTTCCTTTGGATAATATAAAAACAAAAGAGCAATTCTTTTCATTCCAGTCCTTTTAGTTTCTCAACAGAAAAAAAGCTAGTGGAAGGTGGATGGTTTAGAGGTGAGGCCCCTTTGTCATCATCCTTTTGTATGTGATGAAATAGTAATGTTTAGTCGCACACTGTGAGCACACAGAGGATAAACAATATAGGATAGGCTCGCATACCACTCCAGTTAGAGTACTACCACATGACTACCTGCTGTTGATAAAACCAAACATTTACAACAGAATTTTACAGCTGCACAGTAATTATGTCAATATGTCAAAAGATATCAACTCTCACACAATGTTTTGCTGTCATTTTAAACTAGAAATGTGCTTAATGAACCCGTGTTAGGATAATTAATAAACAAACGTGGATCCTGGTTTTCTGCAGACATCACTTAAAATGCTTTAAAGAACTGCTTGTTTTGTTCATATTACGGCTACATGGCGTGACCACACTGGTACAAAAACCTGCATGTCACCTTAAACAACTGACATTAAACTCAGGTTGTCCTCAAACACTGTAAATTTTATGCCAATGCAAATTTCCATCTTCTTAAATTAAAAACTCATTGACTGGACTCAGCTCCATCTCTTCCATCCTATGTCATTTTGACTATTATTTAAAACCATTTAAGTACTATTGCTCTTCGAAGCTTGTTGCTTTCCTTCCTGGCCTCCTGGAAAAATGGACACCGGATTGAAGGTAATTACCTAGAGAAATGCAGACATTCATCAATGCTTGTGGTCTGGGACCTTAAATGGTCCTGCTGACAATTTTCCCCTACAGTAGTCCACTGTAGAGCTGGCAGGTTCTGTTCGGAGTCCAAATGCTGGGCTTGAAGACTCAGAGTGCTGCCATATGTTGGACCTCGCTGGTGCCAGCAGCAAATGTGCTGAACAATGCGACTCAAATCATGAACTCCGTGCCTTGGCAGAGGGTGTGTACAGGGGCTGCTTGCAGGCGTGGAGAAGTGCGTGGTTAGCAAAGAAAGATTGCATATAAAAGCCTATAAGTGTTTGTGTGTGTCTACAGTTGCCTACCTATTTTTTGTCCAGTATCAGATACACACATGTGCACATACACATACATACCCATATTAACTGGAATATCCATGGAGAACATCCCAGATTACAATGGGTTACACCTGGTTATGCTTCTTCCCTCTCTACACTCTCGCTCTATTCCCTGGTTCCCACACCAGAGTCATCTGGAACCTATTGGTGGCAGAGTCACACCAAGCCATAAAGTCCTCAAAGGCTCACAAATGCACTCGGAGTAGAACGTCAAACAATGTTGCCCAACAAGCTGCCAAAAGACACAATGCATCTTGAACCTGAACAAACCCCAGGGCTAATTTTTTTTTATCTTCTTTGTACTATTCCACTCTTCCTCTCTCTTTCTCAAACACAACATGACAATGAGTTGAAGGAGAACTTTAGGTTTTTACCACTACATGGAGCTGGTACTGATGCTGAAGGAGCAAAATGCAGCTCAGAGACATTAGAGAGACAGATAGTAATGAGGCAAGAAAGTTGCTGTCAAAATTGTTTTCAATAGAAACAAAACAGTCAAGTGTATTTAATATTATATGCACAGGCTGGATCTATTTAAGAGTTTAACTGTATGTCCTCGACAGTCACCATGCTCTGGCCAAGGTGTCACCAAAGGGTTAATGGCCACTTACGCCACTCGATAGATGACAATGTGATCTGTCCTCGATAGGATCTCAGGAGTGCGAGCGAGACCCACTGTCACACAGTCATCCTTTGACATGAGAGGAGTGGGGGTGGGGGCCATTCTGTCACAGCCTTGTAATGCTCTTATCGATTCTCCATATCTGTTACGGAAGCTGCTAAGCGAGTCTCAGATTCGATATGCTTTTAATAGGGGCCAAGTTCTCCAAACAACACAGTGCTGATCAAAATGGAAAAGCAACTGAAAAGATGCAAGAAAAAAAAAGCCTTTGTAATTGAGTAATTAAATAAAAATGAAGTATGTTTTGTTTGCTGTAGGTTCTCTGACAATTCCCTTGAACACTTCATATATTTCCTTCATTCTCCTAGCCATTTCTCCCCATTTTAATTTCTGTGGTATAAAAAAATGTTGGCCAGTGTTTGAGCACAAAAATCCATGTTGGAGCTATTTCAAACCAGCATTTTATTGTTAACAAATGCTGCCTTTGATATTGGCTGCAAGACACGATACTTTACTGTTTGTTTGTGCTGGAGGTGAAAATGAGTTGCTAACATTTGGAAGGCGAGGCTTGTGAAATATAATGCAACAACAACACACAAAAATGGCACTCTTTAATGTCATACAGGAGCTAGCAATGTTTTTCCACTTATTAGAAGGACTTTGAAGTGTGAGTCTGAAACCTTAGCTTGGGAAATCTGACCAAGACAAGACTGTGGTGTACACTTTCTTTTCCAAGAACAATGCATTTCAAGGCAACATATCCACATCCTATTAATTTGTGGTAATCTTACCAATTACACAGAGAAAGACTGCAGTATTAGGCAATACAGAATTTGATCATGCTGCCCATAGCATAAAATACAGTGGGTCTACATGAGGAGATAAATACAGCTCTGTCAAATTTAATTTCACCTCAGGACTATGACCACAATAGCATTATGAAAAGAATAAAGGGTGAATTTCATGTGAGAAGCTTCATATGTGCTTTGCAAGGCTCAGGTCCTATAGACTCTGATAAGGGGTGGTGCAAAATCTTGCCTCTTCGCTGTCGGACCCTGGGGTGCTCTTTAAATTAACTGGGACGAGTGGATTGTTAGAGAGATGACCCTTTCCCTGTTCACCCGGTCCTTCCTACGCACACACTTCATCACACACCGGCCCTCTGAACGTCAACCACTAAGCCTCAGTAAATCTGATAAGCCACCCTGGTGGCTTCTGTGGCCAATCCGTGAGGAGAACAACATGGCTGGTATCAGGCATCTGCAAAGCCCTCGTCAAGCGGGACTTCAAAGTGCTCCGAAGGGCCGCGCTTGCACCCCTGAAAGCTGGTCCGTCTCTCAGCTCTGCCTTACCCCACCCCAGCTCTTCTCCCCTACCCCCAAGCTTGGGTGATGTCATTATTGAAGTCTTTGGCATGCTATCCAAGGAGTAAGTTACCATTGACAGGTTCAGAGCCTGGCTGGCTCACCCGTGAGGATTCATGACTTTGAAGCTATTGGCCTTAAGCTGCAAATTATTCTTTTCAGACTCTCTCTGCTCTACCTGCAGCTTTAATCCACACCCTCCTTCTCCTCAGTGCACTCAAACTCAACCAAACGGCACCCACTAAGCTGCGCAGCACTCACAAGCCTGCACACACATATACACAAGAACTATACAGTAGACAGAGGTACAGATGCACAGAGTTATACTGGGGAGAGAGAGAGCAAAGGAAAACACACATGCACTCATTTTCCTAGATGTCTGGAAACATATCCTCTCTGTCCCCCTCCTCAGTACAGTAAAGCTAATAATACCAGCAGGGCAGAGCAGTACCAGGCTCCAGCAGCACCGGCAAAGATCCTCTCAGCCAAAGCCCATCCATTCCTCACTCCCTTCATCAGCACTTAGTGGACATCTGTGCTGTGCCAGCCCTCTCCATATGCCATGGTGGTCAGAAGACAAACGACCATGTCAGTGCAGTGGCATGCCTGTATGTCTGGTGCCACACGGGGGTGCAGGGTGGGTGGGGTGAGGAACAGACAGGCCTACAGGAAGAAGGCCAGAGCAGTTAGGAATGGACTAGGCGTGCAACGTTTCCAGCACACAGAGAAAGGGGCAATAAGTTATCTAAACTGTAGACACATGAAACACCAAAACGAAGTAATGACTTATGTGGCTAACAAGGTCTGTGTGGAAAACAAAGAAAAACACTTTAAGGATTTGATCTCCATGGGCTATAGAGGTCATTCTGCTTGTTATGGCACATTAACAGTGTATATTTTATATTACTGCAAGCTGACCACTTTCAAAAGCATATCACTGTTTTGTTTGAACTAATTTTCTACCTTCTGGACAGTCATATTCATTTTGCTCTTGTTAAAATAAACTTACCACCTATACATCGATTTTTAATAGCTGCTTATTCTGTGGCAAAATAAAGTAGTATTCACTTAAGTGCAAAAACTTCAATAAAGAACAAATAGAGCATTATTACTTATTATTTCACTTTCCTATGGCGTTACCAGTGCAGTTATAATTGGGTCACCTGTGAAAAAAAGTCCTTGCCAGTGCATTAAAGAGTGACCCAACATCCTAGATTTCAGAGGTGCTCTTCAAATAGCAACCTTTGTAATGCAGCTCCAGTGATACTGGATCCATGTCATTGCTCTGTGATGGACAGATGATGTAATGGTCACACCGTTTCTAAATCACCTCATACCAAATCTGGCATTTCTTTACTGTAATTGCTTCTTACTGATCAGCCCACATACACATTGATACTGATATACAATATCTGCAGTAAGTTAATTCTGGTGTGGATTATTTACAGTACTTTGTATTGACTAAATTCATGTGCTTACTGTTCTGTTCTGAAGGTAGCATTATTTCCACGTTCTGACAATGCAGCATTTGAATGTGATGCTCTCCAACATATAGAGCATCTTTCAAACACCTGGATGTTGGTGCAACAATTACCAAGAGGAGTCTCCTCACTCACAATTCCATTACCACAGAGAGCTATTTAGAATTGCCAAAATAATATAAAATAAAGGCCACAAGTTTTTCACTGTGATGGATTATCTGTCTCAGGTCTCTACAATCTGATTCTCACTGTGTATTGCAATGAGTGAAAACTAACCAGTCTGTCTGGAAAGCTATAAATCAATGTAGAATCGTGAGGTTTGGTACTACAGATGTAAAAAATAAAAAAAATGAAATCCACTGGTACTGGCACTATTGATGGGGGGGGAGCTGACAACACTAAAATGATGTTTGGTAGACTGGTATACAAAACATATTTGCCAGCATGCTTTATGAGAAATAAGCAAAGCTGTCAGAATGTTTTCATAATGCAAAGGATGATCCACATTCTTTCCACCACAAAATGAAGGTGATGACAAGAATGTAACTGAAAGGTGACTATAATAATTCAGGAACACATAAGGTTAAACTTGTCCCACTGACTCATAACAGCATCCCACTCATGCTGCAAAAATGAAAATCTGTGTCCAGCCCAGGCTGAAAAGACAATGAAAGAAGGTGTGTGCTGAAAAGTAGGGGAGGAACAGCATATTCCCTGGGTAACGGGCTCTGGCGAAGGAACTGAGAGGTGTTTTGGCTTGTGTTGCATTCGGGGAGAGTGCAGCGTCTCCCAGAAGGAGGCTATAAAAAGACAAAGGAGGAAGGTGGCCATGTGAAGAGACTGCTGAAAGGGAGCAAACACCCACTCCATAATCCCACCACTGCCACCATCACCACCACTGGAGAAAAGAAAGAATGAGATCACACAGGTGCTTCACAAAATTACTATTACAAACACAGAAACAGAGACACACACACACAGAGAAATACAGTACTAGCTACACTTCATGTTTGGCCAATTGGTTTTGCAGCAAATATTAAACAGAGTATTACATCATGCACATAAGAGTGACAGCCATAACAAACAGTCATCAATACAAGGTGTTGATGGTCCAGTTTCTGGAGACCTCGAACTCAGGAGTCATTAGTAGGACTTATATATGTTAAAGTACTCTGAGAACTTCAAAGTAGAACTGGAAATGTGACTACACACCAATGTCTCAAGAGGCATCAAGGCCTGTGCACATTCACGTACACAAAACGGAACAAGTCCTTAGGCCTTAAGTCACTGCTGACAGTTCTGTGGACACATGCTCAAATATACAAAAACAAACACACAGAAAACACATGGTGTTGAACATGCTCTCCTCCTGCCTACCAG
This sequence comes from Monopterus albus, assembly GCF_001952655.1. Lineage (NCBI taxonomy): Eukaryota > Metazoa > Chordata > Actinopteri > Synbranchiformes > Synbranchidae > Monopterus > Monopterus albus. Next base: position 449,756 of record NW_018127895.1, on the reverse strand, counting down.
CAAATATCTGAACCATGAGGTAAAGTTGGCTGTCCTTTGTGAATAAGGCATAAAATGTAAGTCTGAATTCTTGACACAATACAAATCAAAATCAAATGAATCCAAAGCTTCTGCTTTTGTTTTACCCCTTTCTTGACCACTGTAGCCAACATGGTCAGTCAAAACATGGAAGCCTGATTTGAGTGAAGGGGATGAGACGTGAGAAACAGAGGGAATAAAGAAAGGACAAAGAAAAAGAGAGGATGTGCCATATCCAATTCTGAATATTTATGTGGAAAATGTGCTCTGCAGTTCTTTCCCCTAGCAGGTTCATGGGAATGCAATGCTCTGGCCTGCTGCCTGGCTAAATGTGTTCCCTATGTGTGGGCTCTCTATCCCTCAGTGTTGTCCTCACCAGAAAGGGAAGCAAATGGGCAAGGTGCGCTTCTTTTCTATACTTGTATGTATGGTTGGGAAGCAAGAAAGTGAGAGAGACAGAAACAGAAAAGCCATGGCTCTCTAGTTGAACCTAAGTGCGGGAGGTCCAGAAAGCCCCCCGACCTCCACCACTATTAAATACCTTTGGAACATCCCGATTGGCTTTTAAACAGAGCTGCAGAGGCTAACTGGTGGATATGGAGGAAACTAAGCATGCCCAGAAGGGGGGAATGTTATGAATCGCTAGGTGTCCATGACCTAGCACTGCTCTAGCCCTCCAGCTCATTGTTCTGGGCTCAAGAAATGCTTTATAAGCCCATTAGAGTGTGAATTTTACCAATCAAATTGGACTGTCTGGTACTAACTAACGCTATCATTGGATTTTATTGTTGTTTGAGCCCTCCTGGTGCAGGCCTTACAGACTATGTGGTCAAGCTGTTAACCATTACATTGAGAGGCACGCACACATTTCTACATCTGGCCCACTGCAGCCCTAACACACCAAGCCAATTACATGTTGCTGTTCTTTTTGACATATAATGTTTTTCATAATCAGATAATTGCTTGACCCTTCAACACCCACCCCCCAAACTGGGTTTTCTCTCTCTGCGTGTGTGTTGATGCCAAAACTGCTTCATCAGAACATGCTAGGAAAGCAGGAGAGGGTTTTTTTCTGTGTTTAAATGTGCTGTATTTGACCAACATGGCTGTCAGGACAGTATTCGAGACTTTGTGTAGGGCAAGAAAATGAATGAGAGACAGGAAAAAAAGTAATTACTGGAAACCCTCACTGAAAACTTTACACGGTTGGTTCCACTTTCCAAAGTGTGCACACATGCAGAGATTTCCTGAAACATGCTCTCCATGACAAAAATCTGTCAGTCTCTAAATACTTGCATGTGAAAACAGCCGCAAAGTATGGTGGATGTGTCAAAATTCTGATGAAGGGAGGAGATATCCTGATTGAGTCATGTGGTTGCATATTATTCTTCAAATCAACCAGCATGTGCTCTGCACTCACATCTGCCCAGAGCACTCAAATCTAGGGCTGACTACACCTCTGCCATTTAGACCAAAATACTTCACACCCTCTTTAGGATGTAAACATTATTGTTGGAAAACATATAAATGAAATGAAATTTAATGGTCAGGGTGAAACCATGATCTGTCTTTTACAACAGATCAGAATTTTTACTGTCTGAAACATTATGCATTTATGGAGACTATTTACAGAAACCTCAGGAATCTGCCCTTCTATGATTAAGACATTTCCATAAAACTACATGCAGTCATGCAGTTTCTGTGTCAATGAACGCATCTGCAATGTACACTATAAGCAGAAATATTAGGGATGTCCCAATCCAGTTTTTTGGCCCTGATGCTGATCCAGTTCATATCAAGTATCTGCCAATTGTGATCTGATACTTATATTCACCTACCTACAGTAAATGTTCATGAAGTGTCTGGCATATTGAAATTGAAATGAATCTGGCACACTGTATTTTTCAGGAGCTTCTTGATCCAAATACTGGATCAGGTCTTGGTTCCAAAATATTAAGTTTATTAGCTTAAACTGTTGATATGAATAAAAGAATAACTGAGAGCTTGAACTAGACTAGACACTAGAACTACACATTCATACACAGGGCAGATATTAACTGCTACAGTACTTCGTATCCATGTCTGAACATAGTTTGTGTATCCAGTCCAATTTAGATATCCCTGTTTGACGGTTTAATAATGCTGCTTTAACAAAAGATGATGGCTGTCATAACGCCACTGGACAAAAACATAAAACATATAATGTCTAGCACAGCGTGTGCAGGGCATAACTTCCCGCCTGCACATTGCAGGAGGCTCGTGCTCATACAGTATCTATAATGGGCAAGTGATCACTTGCGCATAAGAAGCACTGGGTGCACAAAAACACACAGAGGAGCCTACAGAGACACTTTGGAGAAGGGATAACTACGGTCCAAAACGCCAACAAATAATAGGTAGTGAGGAAATTACTGGCTACACTTGCATGTAAATGTACAGTACATCCAAACAGCAACTTTAAAAGGAATGTAGCCTAACAGATGTGTTTGCTTGATGTATTTCTGGTCGGAACTAGTAAACTTTTATTGTTTTGGTGGATTCTGTGGAGCGTTTTAGATGCACAGCTCCAAAAAATACAGACTTGAGGCCTCAGGTCATGGCTACATGCCTAAAGCAGGAGTGATATGCCAGCCCACACGCAGGCAGTAGCTGGACTGACTAATATAGCGGGTTATCAGTTGTGTGATACACATGTAATGGAAATTATTTGGTTATGTGCTTTTGTTCTTTGTATGCAATATACATCTGTGACAAGGTTAGACCCTAGTCTTAGGTGAAGGGTAAATGGGGTATACCTAAGACATATAGTGGTCATTTTCCATTGAATGTTCAGAAGTAGTAATACTTAGAAGTAGAATGATAGTTCGGTATAGGGTGATGTTTCCTACTGCCCTCTGCTTTCAGGCTCCTAGAACTTGTGTGTCAGAGGTAGAAGCTCATCTGTAGGAGATGTTTGTGTTGCTATGTAGAAAAGTATGATTTCCTTGTAAGGTGTTAACACATGAGTGTGACCAGTTTCCTCTTTTGCACACACTTCTTGTCTTCCTGTCTGGAAAGTGATTATAAATGCACACAGACACTGTCTGATTCTTTGAGCCTCGACTGATAGACTGTACTGTCTAACACTCTGTCATTTGTGTGCTCCTCTTTGCAAAGAACAAAAGATTCAAAGACAAATCCTCTTCTACAAACTTCAAGTTTTTTACTTTTCAACTCTCATCCTAAACATTTGGAGAAAGGTTTCCACAACACACGTTCACTCAAATACAGGACTGTAGTTCTACATATGGATCAGAAATGGATCGGCTCTATTCTGACTGACACCGAACCTGTCAAAAATTCAAAGATTGGCACCAATACCGATACTTACTATTAGATCGGGACATCCCTAAAAATATAGAATTATATATAATGATGTATAGCATACCTAGGGATCTCTCTTGATTTTTGTATGCACATGTTCTGTTTTATAGAAGTCCTCTCATTAGAAGCAACTGCCATCTGCATATAGAGCTACCCAGTGGCTGGGATAATTGTACTGCTAATTGTCATGTGGTGTCTGCTGGTTGCCAAGAATAGACAGTGCCATGTGGCCCAGTGTCTTGGGGTTTGTTTCTGGCCTTGATAACTTGATAGGGAAGATGGGAGTGCATTGGTCTTTCAGAATTGAATTAAACAGTAAATACTGTTTGTGTTTTTGTCACGATTTCCTGTTTGTTAGCAGTCCCATTAGGGGTTTGTCTTGGAGCGTTTCGCTCTCTCACACACCCTACCCCTCTCTCTATTTCTCCTGCACATACAGGAAAGAAACACTGTCGATTTTATGCTCTACAGATGAAACGCATTAGCGAATGCATGGCAAGGGACACTGAGGGAGGGGCAAAAAAGCCCTCCTCAGTTCCAACGACATCAGCATTTTTTCGCAAATTTGCAATTAGTCTTAAGGGCCAGCGTAAATTAGGTCTCCTGACAAATGAGCTACTGGGAAAGGACATGAAGTTTCAATAAATCTGAGAGGCTGCTCAGGGCATTGGTGTCCTCTTACTCTACAGCGTCAACAAAGACCCAACAGACAGCAAGAGGAGATCCAAGGAATAAGCCCAGAGAGGAGCACTCACCACAGGGATTTACACGCCCATGCTCCTGCCTCACCCCTTTCATAGCTTCACGGGGGAGACCACTGCAAAGGAAAGAAAAGTATTTCGTGATGCAGACATGAGTAGGGGGATGGGTCCCGAAAGCCCTGATAGGAAGTCTCTAATGTGGGTAAACTAACACTGGTGTCTGTGTCTACACTCCTAACTTCACGGATGAGACCACTTTACTCTGAGACACTGGGAGTGAGAGTGCCGTGGTCCCATTCAGGGGAGTCTAGAGTTGCGTCTCATCAGTGTTTAAACATATTACAGCGGGGCCTGCGCTGCTGCTGATTTGATCTGCAGCCTCAGTGGAAAGATGTAAAATATAAGGTTTTACTTTTTAAAGACTGTGCAGTTCTCTCCTCACAGTTATTGATGATGCATCAACTTACACATTTGGCCATTGCACAGGAGGGCTTCTGGACAAGTATGACAGTTAATGGAGTTGGCGGAGGCAGCCTGAACAAGGATCAGGTTCAGATGGATTCCTAGTTATTGTCCATTTAATCCAATTGGACAAAATAACACGCCACAATAAAGTGCTGCTTAAGGTCGCGAAATGCATTTAAAGGAGAGGCAAACTGATGACAAAGCGAGGGAATGCTGGATGGGACTGTGAATAGCATTAAAGCCCCATTTGTCTGCATTACCTGTATGGAAGGGAGTTGAAACATCCACAAGAAGTAACCATGATGGGAGAGAACAATAATATGATGGCAGGAGGGACTGCTTACTAGGTTACACAGAGATGAAGCCCAAGACTGAATTGCTAACAATTTGGATAGTTGGAAAGTATAGATTGAGACAGCTGCCTCATGTTACCCACTGATCTGTACAGTATCATATTATGTGACTATGTACCGGCAATTTAATCAGTTTCATGGCACTGGATTAGGAGCTGCAGCAATGTCTCAAGCACTGGGCCTACTGAACAACATGCTAGTAGTTTTCCCAGGCATTTTCAGTAAAACTTGATCTAAGTAACTGCTGTGAGTAGCATATCATTCAAGTCAAATCAGTACATTTCGGTTGCATTTATTCAATTCAGCACAGATCAGTTCACTTAAATGCACCAGTGTTTCATCTCCCAAGCGCACAGTAAAAACCTTTCTTGGGGCTGTGGACCTAATTCCATTTTGACCTCGCACCCTGACCCTACAAAAAAAATCCCTACGGCATTCTATGCTATTGAGTGCTACCCCACACCCGGTTCTGGGTAGTGAAAGCAAAGTACAAAATCTTCCACCAATATGAGAAGAAATCTTCTCAATGCATTGCTGAGATATCACTTTCATAAGAATAAGATGGACGTAAGGTCACAGTGACCTTTGACCACCAAAATCTAATCAGGTCATCCTTGAGTCCAAGTGGACGTTTGTGCGAAATCTGAAGAAATCCCCTCAAGTGTGTTCCTGAGATATAGTGTTCATGAGAATGGGACAAACAGTCAGACGGACAATTCCACCAGCCACAGCTGTTGCCAGCACAGAGGCATAAAAAGCAAATCAAGTCACTGCATCTATCGGTATCCATGGTCCTATAGTTTACCTGTTTCCTTTTACTGTAACATCTTCCATAATACAGAGAACCCCTCATAGCATGATTCACCTGAGAACTTCCTTTCAGGTCTGGAGAGAGTTTGAAAGATGATTTAAAGATTTATGAGGATTCTGTCTAGATCCCATCAGCGATGGCATTATCTCATCTAACTGTGCCAGTACATACTACTAACAGGGAGGTCTAGTTGTACTCCTTAATGAATACCGAAACATGAAAACAAAGTGTGACAGAAGCAGATTGTGTCACACTCAGGGCAAAATTGGGACAGGTTAAGATCAGTATCTACACAAAAAGAAAGTAACAAGGGAGAGTACAGTAGGAGCCGGGAAGACAGAAAACAGGTACGATGTTGGATCATAGACACATATGTTCTTCCTCTCCAGAGAAAACTATCTGCAGCCCTGCACTTCTTGGATACTGCTGAGCTGGTTGTGTTTTGCAGACACTATTGACACAAAGTAAAGCTGATAATTAAATTACATGTGTTGTGGCAGTCCTGAGATACTCTAAATTATTAGCACATGTACAGGGAGGAAGGAGGGAGTCATAAGAGACATTGTCCATGCACAGATCAAGTTTGAAGCTTTCACGTATTCTATCGTGGGCTACATAATAAAGCTTAATGACAAATTAACTGTTAATGACGGTGGTGTAAAAAGGAAAGAAAGCCAGTGATTCCGGTAAGCCTGGCCACTGACACTGTTCCTGGACTTTGTCCCACACATCATGTTCAGGAGGGAGAAATAAAAAAAAGGAAGGAAAAACATCAGGAGTTTTCCAGTTTGGCGTCTGCCCATCCATTATAACTATAAAGGCTTTCACACAATTCCTTTGATGCACATCACCGATACGTGCTTCAGGGGCTTGTACTGCTTGTATGGGAACAGTCTATCTCAGTGACAGCTCCACAAGCTCGCTACAAAGCACACACTGCAAACATGCACTCATGTACTGTACATTTACACTCAGATGCACACACACAAACACACACATAAGGGCACACAAGGAAGCCACTTAAAATCATTACATCTTGTTTGGTATGGAGATAGAAAAATGTTTCCAGATAGTATACGTCTCCAGCGGATCCGTATGATGCCATGTCCCCTTAACTTACAAAAGACATTTAAATGCAACTAACAGTCCATTTCTGCAGCACATTAACCTGCAGTTTAGGGATGAAATCTCCTTGTCTCTCCCTCCCTGACTTCGGGCTCACCAGTCCAGTCCCTGTCCTAATTGAGTCAGCTCTCCTCTGCTGCTTGGGCCTTATCGTATCACGCTTTCTAATTGACCTGCACTGCTTCATAAGACAATGTGCCAGGAGCTTGACAAAAGTTATTAATTTTCACTTTGTCCAAGGCTCTGTCCCAATTAGGTCCCCTGGCTGGGGCCGACAGGGCGGCTAACGTCATTACAGGACAAGCTCATTAGGCTGCAGCAGCATTGAGGAGCAGGAGGAAGACCCTAAATGAGAACACACACAACACAGTGGGTGATTACAAGTCAGCAGTGGGAGTGTTCTGCTCTGATCTAACACACATACTCACACACACACACACACACACACACACGTGATTTGAAATGTATGTTGTTAAAAAATAATTTAAGACCAATGATGTACAGTATTTTTGGTGAGCTCATAATGTGACATTTCATACTTTAGTAAACTGTGTAGGTTTTAACACTGGACATTTGTTACAATATACGGGTCTGTCTACCCTGTAACTGTGAACTAGGCAACATTAAGGCAATGGTCACAGCAAGTCTGGGCTTTGGTTACAGAGAAACCACGTGAGCCTCTGCTCAGTGAAAGTTCACCAGGTGCCAGGAGCAATGGCATCACTCCAGTCTTGACTTCCAGCCAAGTCAACCGGGAAGTGAGTGGACTGGCTTTAAGGGAAACCGATCGGACCCAATTAAGCTTAATTGCCTCAAGTCCATCACAGTTTGTCTGAAGCTTCTACTTTCGATTTCTGTACCACCTGAAACAAAAGGAACCAAATCAAAATGACTGCTACCAAATTTACTTTAAAAGAATGGTGGCTTACTATAAATCTACCTAATACCCTTAATCACGTATGGCATGTATTCCAGGATGAACATGATAAAAGAACAGATTTTCAACATCAAGGATTTCAGCAAATTCTGGTTCCTAAAACTTCCTGAAAAGTAGCTGATACTTCCAAAGAAAGCCACAACGGCTGCATGTATTCTGAGCGCCCTTTTAAGTTTAGTAACAGTGCTGTCATGTTCAATCAAACACTGTTTCGAGGATTAAGATGGGAAAGATTTGAAGCCAGCTTGTTGAAAAGGAAAAAAAAAAAGCAGTGATTCTTTAGATGGCGACTTCAATAGCCTTGAGTGCAAAATTACTAGTGCACTACCATGCCCGTGGGGGCTGTTTTAATGACAGCTCACAAAGATTGGCTTCACCCACTATGATTAAGGTTACCCTTCATGATCAGAGGCAGAGGAATACAAACAGTTAGTCCAGGAAAACAAGTGAAAGGTCTGAGACAAAGACACCTGCCCACTCAGCAACTCCTTGTACAGTTTAGAGCACGGGGCCTCGCCTGTAGCTGCCTGGCTAACAAGTCCAAAGTCCTGTGGATGATAGGAGAGTGACAGCGGCCTGGCAAGCTACCTCTCTCTGATAAATATTTCATCTGGGAACTTTGGCCCTAAGATGTATCATACTTGTCTGAGTCTTAGATGACTTAGTGCTGAGACTACAAAACTAGGCAACCGTATTTAAAATCTCTCTTTCAATGTTTTTGCCAGCATGTCAAACAGCAACAAAGGAAACTACTTTTAGTTGCTGTCTTTTGTCATTATATTTTAAACCTGAAGGTAAAAACATGTTTATAACTTTATGCAAGTAAAGGTACAACTATAGATAAATTTAGACTTTTACATTTACAAAAATACAATTTTAGATGCATTTTCATGCCACTGCATTTAGCAAATCTATAAAACATCCAGCTGAACACCACAGTGGTGTGGAGAGATAGGAATTACATATACAGTATATACCATTTCAATTTTGTCTAGAATTTAGTTAAAAAGTACATTTTATTTGTAGATTCTGGGCCCAAAATTGCAGTATCTGGCAAATTAGTGTTGCATTCTGTCCTTTGGTCATCCATCACTGGTGGTTTACTGGCAGAATTCTAAGGGTAAATATTTCTCTTATTTTCCTGGCAAGTACATCTGGTATATAGCACAATTTATCATACCCACTTACAGTAAAACATAATGAGGCATAATAAACAAGGCAAAACTTCATTTGATTATTTTCCATTTCATAGAAAAAAATTCAGTTTTCAGGGTCTGAAAAAAATGTCCTACCCAGGGACATGGTGGTGAGAACTGTCTCTGTTTAGTGTCCTGGCCTGAAAATATGATTAATTGAGTATAAAATCAAAAGGAGTGACGCATGCCGGGGCTCGGCAATGTTTATGCCATCACCTGGCGGCACTCTGCTGCGTTTCTAAGATGTGGGACAAGTCTTGGTGAAGTGTGGCTTATTAAAATATTTACCCATGCTGCTCTCTCACTTGGAGAAAATGAGAAGACCAGGATGCACAATCAATAAGCAGCAAAGGCAAAGTCCAATTATGTAAAAGTGTAAATTATAGATTTGGTGCGATGCCAGGGACATGGACACTGCATTGCTCTCTTGCTTATGCACAATCTCTTTATTTCTTTCTTTCTTTCACTCGTTCACATGCACACACAAAGGCAACCAAGAAGAAAATATGAAATTCTAATGTTTTAAGCCACAAGCTATTTCAAGTGCAGTGTGACTACGCAGTGTACATATGAGACCATATTCAAATTTGGACTCTTCAGCATCGGGGCCACATTTTTGCTGAAGGTTTATGAAAAATGCATCTATTAATTTATTATTTCGATTGAACCTGTATTATAAAGCCTGACACTGAAACACAAGAGTGATTTTGTCTGCCTCAAGTTTCTATTTCCATAATTTAATTGAGGTCACAAAAGCAGCTTTGAAGAAAGTCAACAGTTACGGGGCACCAGCTTTGCCATATGTTTGCATTGACCTTTAATTTTGTGAAATTTATGTTACACAATCCTCAGCTACCATGGGTCAACCTCAGTGATTATTCACAGCAAAAAACTAGTAGCTGTTGACTCTGACAGTCACATCCCTCTCTGGCCTCCTGCGTTTCAATTTGTCTTACAGCAAAAAGCCCTTCCGTTTTTAAATACTAAGCAGGGCTTTTTCCCACACAGGTCCTGCAGAGGTGAAGAATCCTACTTCTGCCACCACAACAGCAGATACGCCAGGGTCTTCTGAGAGGTTAAAATATTCTACCGATGTTGGAGGAGGAGAGATGAAGAGGAGGGGGGGGGGAGGAGAAGAGGGTCTCTCTGACAGTCAGAAAACAGTCCCTCACAGCATTCGCCCCAGCCTCTGCTGCACAAACAACACTTGAATTCCTAACAGCGAGTGCCAGGTGGTCACAAGATGAATTCATCAGGGCAATGCATAACGCAAAAGGCAGAGATTATCACATTGCATCAGCCCTGGGGCCATGGCAGCACAGGCTGATTGGAGACATAGAAGGAGGCCCAGGAGAGGCACTGGTCTTCCCTCTGGCCAGCGGAGAGGTGTCGGTCCACTCCGGGGAGAGATGGAGGAGTAAGGGAGTGAGGAGGGAGGGGGTGGGTGGTTCAGAGTGATGGTTCACCTCGCTACAGGCAGCCCTCCCATTGGGGCAGGAGCAGGCTAGGAGAGGCCTGAAGGCCACACACACACACACACACAAAAATACAAACTTGCATTCTGCTTCTCAAAACCCACAAACACACAATGATCTTTTCTACCAAATCCTTGGCAGCATTTTTTCTTGTCATGGGACTTGCAGTCCCAACAAGATAAGGGTTAATATCAAACAAGAGTGCTTGTATGCTTTGCCACTGTAACCCTGCATTGCAGAATAGTTAAGTCTGTGTAGCTGTACTGGTAAAAGAGTGTGTGTATGTGTGTGTAGGCTTTTCAAAGGTGATGGGAGACGAGATACATCTACGCTGCCCAACAAAACAACATAATGTAAAAGCAGGAACTACTGTCATTCAAGAGCTCATCAAAACAGCCATATGGGAGATAAACTATGTCAGACTGAGGGTAATATATTCACTCATCAGTAAAAAACATGGTTTCTGTACAAGGACTCAAAATATCATGTGTATCATTTAATATGAATGTCAAGTAGTTTGTGGTCAGTGGTTACATTTCAGCCAGAGTTTTAATAATTTTTTATGATTTGAAATAAACAATCTTAACATTTTTTATTACAGTATTGTATCTGGTGTATGAAAAGCCAGTGCAAGCATTACATATCTTTGACAAACTAGAAAATTATTGCTATCTGCATTGCATTTCACACTTTACACAGGTTGAATTAATTTTATTTTTTATTACTTTGAACATCATTAATAATCACCAAGCTCTCAACTAACCTGCAGACGGCAGTTCACTACACCAGTCTCACCATTTTAACACTGGGCATTAGATTGTTTGGGCAAAAGGTATATTAATGTTGGACAAATGAATCTGCCAAATAAAAGTGAGGTAATGTTTAATGAGAAAAAGCTTGTACAGAGTTTCTGAGATGCCAAAACAGCACTACATTATGAACATAGAGAAAACTAGTAATATTACTGTGGTGGCATCCACAACAATTACATTTATGCATCTGTACCTTTTCATGTTTCCCAAAACCTATATGGAAAAATGATCCCATTAACCAGGAAATCACCTACCTAAGTAATTACATTTACACAAATTTGACATTCGACAGGTCTCATTATTAGACTAAAATCACTTTGTGTATTTTGCTTGGTCATAGCATCTTTGATATTATTCTGACAGTATAACTTTTGGTAAAAAAATATGACAATGGGTGAGCTTAACTATCTATCGATAAAAAAGGTGTTATTTTGTTCCATATTTGTGGGTATAATAAAGAATAAATAAAATGAGTTATGAGTGTTGGCAACAATAAAAAACAGAACTGTTTTTGTAGCTGGAATATCCTCAGCACAAACTTTGGATGCACTTTTTCAAGTCCATTAATTTTACTTTGACACTGTCAAACTCAAACATACTGTAGCATACTATATAAACAACTGAACCTGAGTTGCCACAAGTTCAGAGGCTTTATTTCATGGTGGTTAAAAAAAAAAGTTGCAATTCCCCAGCTGCTCAAAAGCCATTTTTAACATTAAGACAGCTGAAACGTTAAGCAACACTGAAAGAACAGTAATTTAAAAAGTCAGGAATCTTATTGTTAAAAAAAAAAAAAAACAGCACCATACCAAATATATTTAATGTTTTCTATTCATTTTGTCAAACATGTTGATTTCTAATTTTTTATGAATTAATTCCTGATATGAAGGATCATTAAATACAGCAATGATAAAAGTGAAATCATATAAAACCACTTTTCACTGTTTCAGTTTACCGTCACTAAAGTATATCTGTTCATTTCAGGTCACCAAACCTCACAGCCACATCGACTGCACGTACACTACACATGCAGTTCCAACACACAGCTGGCCCCTTAAATATCCAGTATTCACAGAAAGGTGTATGCTCAAATAAAAGGTCTTTAACAAGCCTCTATTGCATGGAGGCAAATAAGATAAACAAATAAAAAACAATGAAAAATAATGCTGATACAAAGATGGTGACCTTTCTAAATCAACAAATTCCACCAGTAATTTTTATGACGCTACCACTTCCACCCAGTATTGTTCACTTCTCTGCCACCATTTCTTCTTCTTTTCTTATTCTGCATAAATTACTACCTGGCTAATTTGGTCTTCTGGCCCTATGAGACGCTGCAGCATCGGCATGACAGCTTTATCTATTAGACTGACCCCAATGACAGCTTTGTTCTGGCAGCGCGTGTGTGTTTCTGTGTGTGCATGTTTGTCTCTGAATGTGCATGCAACTGTTCATGCATGTGCGCGTGTGTCAGTGTTGGTGTCAGTGTGGGGTTGCAGTACGGTTGGTGGGGGGGAGGGTTCAGACTCATTCTCAGTTGCATTAGTACAGGAGCAGGACTGGGACACATCAACATCTTAATCAATACGTGAGAGTCAATTACTGAGGAAGCGCGTGCTTAAGCAAGATCTGATTATTGGGTTCATGTTCAGTCCACCAAATGGACCAAATCAATGTGATGTGATATGTGCTATAACCCCCCCAACACACACATACACACACACACACTCTCATCCCTCCTCCTCTTGCCTCCTGTCACCTCACCCTGTGCTCCCTCTCCACCCGCTGTCCCCCGCCCTCTCACATTCCTCATGGACAGTTGAGGAAAGGAAGGGAGGCTGATCAAAGTGACAAAGAGGAAGGATTTATGCTCTGGTGTGGCAACTAACAGGACTGCGCTGAACTTGTCCAGACAGCACTATTGTATTAAGATGAAAAGGTTGGAGAAGCTTCAAGTTCTCAAAGAACCTTGAGGTAACTCATAGTTGAGAATGATTTATGAAGCTAATAAGAGGGTAAAAAACTGTGAATATCATCTCAGCGGATGGGCGCTGAACGGGTTCTCTCCACGCCACTTGAGAGTGAATCTGAGTTTCACTACTCAGTGGTTTGCTTCAGTAAGTTTTAGTTTGTGGAGATACACTGCAACCTTAATGACACTTTTTGTGTATTAACTGTGGATTTGAATGTGTCCATCTCTGATGCTTGCTGCTGATGGTGGAGAGCACAGCAGGTTCTATGGCTTTTCATCCTGTTATTCCTTCACTGTATAATGATATCTAGCACTCTGCACCTCTTCTCAACCACCCAGGTCAATAACAAGTGAATCACTAATGCTGAGATCTGCCTTTCACTGTAGTATTTCCAAGGGCTTTGTCTTTGTGTTTTAGATATTGGTGGGTGTTTTCTTTTCTCTCTCTTTTCAACATTTGGCTGTCATATTTGCTTTTACTAAGGAATACGTTTGGTGTGCTTCTCCTGTCTATAGCCAGTCAACTTATGAAGATGGATCACACAGCGGGTTGCCATGCTTCAGAGAAACCATGCCACACCACAAGCCCCTCCTCGGCCTGGAATCCCACCTCGCTGTCGGACCACTTCTTTATCTACCTGACTGAAAAATTACACCTGGATCACGGAGGACACAACAAAGGACAGAGAGGAAGAAAAACAGGGCGATGAGAGGTCGGGTGGTAGGAAGAGGACAAACAAGGCAAGAAATCAATAGCTCAGAGATTTTTAACTAAGGTTTTTTTTTCTCATTCTCTCTGTCTTTTTTTTTTTTATTTCGCAAGCTGCCAAACATCACCAGTGAAACTTGCACGAGGCAGTCATTGCCAGAGGGTGAATCATAGCAATATTGATTTGATTATGTAAAAGCTCGGTGGAACCTCTAACCAGATGCAGAAATAACTCCTCACCTAGGTCCTACGGGAGTGTACACACACTGGTTTGGAGGAGAAAGCCAGAGACAGAGAGAGACCGATAAGAGAGAATGAGAAAAACTGAAAAAATACAGCAGAGGATAAAGGCATAATTACTTCCCCTCTGCTAATATACATGTTTCCCATTTTCCAAACAGCTCTTCCTTTTGTGACTCCCCACCTGTTTTTCTCCAGCCTTGCTGAGTGATAATTAACACTGTTCTACTGTACTGAATTACGAGCTGACAGTTATGAACTCTGCAGAAGAACAGGCAGCTACCAAGGAACATGCTACCCCTAGCTGATCCGATCTGTGTGTGAGTGTGTGTGTGTTACAAGACCGCACCAAGGCCGATAGAAAAGAAGGCAAAAGAAAAGGCTGAGCATGCTTGGAGTCTGATCTATGGCACCCTCTTCTGGACCCACTGTCGCTGGCTATCCTCCTCACAGGGAAAACAACAAAACTTAAGCAAACTGCTGTGCTATGATGGTTTGTATTGTTTTACTTATTCACCAATGAATGAAGTCTCTTTATATAAGGAGAAGAAATAAAAAATTTCAAAACTTTGATAAGAAAAGCCCTAAAATTCTGCAAAATGTTGAGACATGAGCACATATTCAATTTTATACAATGTGCAATATAATCTTTCAGTGTAACAACACACAAAAATACTGTAATTCTGCTCATTCATTTTACAGACAACTTCTTTGAAGCAATTACCTTCTATTAAAAAAGGTGACAATAAAAATAGATCAAGAGCTGCACAAGATTAGAAAAACTCCCATTTAGGATCATTTTACTGGAGCTGCCAAAGCCAAGTTGGACAGGACATACTCCGTGGTAGGCACTAATTGGGCCACCGTTTTTGCAGGGCATTATGGGAGCCACTGATCCAGAGGTCTGTCTTTAACTGCCTCAAATTATGATTCCACCTCAGTGGATCTCCACCCCGTCAAATGACTGGAACATTGTGGTCAGCTCTCATAATTGACCTGGGCTGGTATCTCATGTAAAATACTAATCAGATCACGAGTGGTGGGAGTGTCTTCAAAGGGAGATGGGGTTTCACAGAAACTATTTGAGCATGTGATTAGTTGGGTAAAATGGGCCAGAATAACAGATCTCATTAGATTGGACTGTATGCCAACATTCACTTTTTTCCCTTCCTGAGCATTTTGTTCATCTGGACTTCCTGTAAATTTTAAGAGGCATCTGTTAGTGCAGTAATGCAAAGCAGATCAGCCTGAAACCCCGTTCCTCTGTGCTCTCTGCAAGCCTTGTAGATCAAGACGAGGCACAGACACAGAAAAATCTGTGGTTGCTTCGACTCTTAAAGAACAATAAGGCCATTTTTTCTCAGACATATTTACTTTACATATTCTCCACAGTGATTTTGCACATTGTGAAAAGACTGTATTACCTTAGATTTTCAATTTTTCTTTATACTTTCACCACTGCATCCTAGGAATGTTAAACTCCTTAATTTAAACTGACATTTCAAATTGTACTTTAAGACTGATCATGAAGACAAGTTATTTTGTTAGTGCAGGGTAAGAAAATTTTGTTAGAGGCTTTGCTTATTTTGCCTTGCGATTATGGTACAGTAAATAGAAAATGTGATAGCTCTACCTTTTTTATGTCTTTATTCTCAAAATATCCACCAGCAATGCTGCATGCTGCATTTACCTTTACAAGAAAACTGGAAAAGAAACTAAAAATTTAAGCATTGTCACCAACTGAATTTCTCCCTCATTCTGGATGATTGAGAATTAATGTGATTTAGTGTGAAGGAATGCATGGTTTCATGACTAACTGGCATTGACTGGCTTAAGAGTAAACATCAATTCCAGATCCACATAATCATATTACCAAACTAATCAGCATTGATTTTTTTTTTTTTTTGTGGCTCAGATTAAGGCAACAGAAAAAATTGCATTCAAATAAAATGAAAAGCATTTTCCCCATGAAAAGCAATAGGCCTATACATGAAGGACGGATTGCACTTGAGGTTCAAATTTTGAAAAGGAGAAATTGTTCCTTTGTTCAAACTGATATTAATACCCAGACTCCGTTCTTACCTGCCCAAAATTGCATTTATCTGTTACCGTATCCAGGTAACTTCACTCAGAAAGGAATACTCCTGTAGCAGAGACTCTTTGCAGTTGTTTGATAATAACATTGGAGCTCTTAATTAAGATCCGTTTCAGTCAGAAGCCCTTGCTCCTGTAAACCCCCTCTCCAGAATAAAGATAATTCCCATTCATTTGGAGGATCTCTTAATGATCACTCCCACACTGGACTCAACCTCCAAATAATACCATGCCTCAATCAGCATATTCTGCAATCAATGGACTGAATGGATATTCTTTGCTTAATAACTTCAACAGATCTATTAGCAAATGGGCATGTGAATCTTTGTGATAATTATCATTATGATAAGGAGAGAGGGGATAATTTAATTAGTCCAATATTGCTTTGCTCAGTTATGCTCCAGCAATACGTTTCTTTTTATTATCTAAACTGTTGTTTCAACATGGTCAAATACTGTGATGTAGAAAAAAAAAAGGGAGTAAAGTCACTTTGAATTTAATGTCAGATGAAGTTGTTTTTGCTGCTTTTCTCACAAAGGAAAGTCCACTATAACGTGCAATGTGAACCAGCCTCTAATTACATCAGTGGTGTTCCTACGATTGGAGCGCTGTGAGGGCTATGTGCGTACCCGCACTCCACTGGGTTAGGGTTACCTTTCTAATGAGGTCCGAGCAAAGAATACAGACATAGTTTATATGAAGCTGAACCCTTGGAGGGAAAAATGTCTTGGATATGGTCTCACCCACTGTAGATTTGTTTCAACCTTGGAGTTCCTGAATGACATAACAAATGGAAAAGGTTTGTTGACATTGTTAAAATTCAGTATTTCAAAATCAAGACTAATGGTCACTATAGTGTTGTATGGGTGTAATATTACAACATTTAAACAATTTGCAGACATAAATAATGAAGATTGTCCTTCTGTAAAATACACCAGCAGATTATTACGATGAACTGTTATGTGTTAAAGTTTGGCAACATCTAGTGACTGTAGTAAAGCTGAGACACAAAAAGATTGACGTAGTATTTAAAGGCACAAAGTGCATGTTAGGAGAAGGTTGGGGTGGACTGAAACATAGATCTTTCTCTCAGGAGAGCCAGAATCAATTCCAGCGTGTGGCTTGTGTATTTTCAAGAGTTTTTCCTAAATGTAACAATATTGCTTTTTCCCTGAACCTAGCCAAGTATTTTTTTCTAAACCTAACCAAGCAGTTTGTGTGGCAAAACATAATGAAACCGTGACAGTTTCATAATCATAACAGCATATTTATGACAGTTTCCAAGATGATGGAGTTCCAGTAGCTTGCTGCTAGCTTGTATTTATGGCTGTTTCCATGAGTTCGTAAAGCTTTATAGTGTGAAGTACATTGTCATTAATGTTGGTGGAATTGTTGCAGTTCCTCCCACTACCATAGGAGTACTACTTAATGAGATGCCTCTATGAGAGTGATGGGACAATCCACCATAGGGGTCGCATGGGTTGGAGGATTTGTTGAGATAATGATTCAAATAAATTATACTCAGGTTTTGTATGGATAAAGGGCATATAACCTTTAAAAAGAGCTAAAAAAATAAAAGCAAATAGCATGCCTAAAAATTAATTTGCTAAGCGCATGACTTTATTTGTATGGTCAGAATGCATCATTAAGAAACTTTTATGTTAATACATATCTTTACCTTAAGGACGCCTGAAAGAATAAGCCATCAAAAATAATTCCACAAAGATATCATTTTCTGCACAAATCTTACAATGTCTTACTGTCAGAATATTTAGAACAGCTGAAAAAGAGATGATATAAAATAAGCTCTGACACAACCATCAATCACACGCATTTAAAGAAACCTGCAACAAAGGACGACATGCATGCATCAACCTCACGCAAAAAAGCACAGTGCCTGCATTTGTCATTTGCTGAATGTCAGAAAATGCACATTTGTCACACACATACTGATTTGTCAGGAGACCCTCACTCATAGTTCATAATGCTCTCCCTATCTCTGCCTATCCAGCAGTGTTAATGTTGTTTAAATGCCCACTGGAGCAGCACTGCACCAGACAGCATCCATCTCCACCAATCAGTACCTGGGAGAGCCCCAGAGAGCCTCTGGATTAAGCCAGTTAAGGTGCTCGCTGGTTTAGTTAGTGGATTAAGACCCTCTTTCAAAAGGTTCAGTGGAGCTAGCCACACTAGAAAGGTAGTGTAGCTGAAAAGTAGTATTTCCTCAGTGTAGTATTTGTGGCTTGTGGTCTCCAATGTGTTCTTAATTCCTAGGACAGATGGAATTGTTGTAGTGTTGGCTGAATGTGCTCTGGTCCTGAGTGAGTCTGTGTTGTGTTACACTTGGTCATAGAAAAGCTGGTAGAAGTAAGACGTATTTCAAATGTAACACTGATGCTGGTGGACATAATCACATTAAAGTGATGTGTAAAATTCCAATTACAAATAAACCACAACAATGTCAAATATTCTGATCCAACCCTTGAACCTGAACTGTTGTGATTTCTGATCTAGAGATCTTTACCCTGTTTGCTGTGGAAAAAAACAATATGTTTTGGTATAAAGAAAAGACACTGATCATTCAGTTGTACATAAACTTTCTTTTCTTTTAAGCATCAGCAAGTGAAAACATAAAACTACCAGTCTCCCTATTAAATTAACACCAATTAAACCATTTTGAAGAATGTTAAGTCTTTAACTCTATTTGTCACAAGCTTTTCCAAGAATCCCTGGAGCAGAGGATTTAATATAGGGCACATCATTCTGTTGGGAATAGAATTGAAGGTACACAGAAATTAAAAACACTGCAAGGAAAAAAACAACAATTAAAGGCCAACCCTCCACATATAAAGCAAAATAAAAGCACTGTATAAATGGCAATAAACCATAGCTAATGACCTCAGGATGCCAAAGTTGTTGTATTTGTTCTCACTGTTTCATGCTATGGGGTCGGGCTCTTTAAACTTTTCACAGCTGCGTGAAGGGGACGGCATCCTGAGGCGCTATCAGGCCTTGGTGAAGGGAGTCACTGTGCCAGCTCCAAAGACTTGGATTCATTAGCCGCTTTAACAGTGCAAACATTACCTTAAATGGTGAGGCCATGTGCTGGCAAGGACCCGCTCTCGCCTTGTTTCAATTACATGGAATCAAACATTGCAGGTATGCTAGGCTCAGGGTCTTTACTGAAAGAGGTAACAGCTCTCCCTCGCTTGTGAAAGTCGGCCTTGTTTTATTTGAAAACTATTGTAAAACAAAAGAAAGTGGCAGTTTGGCACACTGTTGTGTTTTCAGTAACAATGTCTTTTCTTTACTTTTTTCTTTAACAAATCTGTAGTAACTATATGCTGAATTTCACAGCAAGGTTACTTTGATTTAATGTGACTTGTCAGCCTTTGTTAAAAGGTTTGTAAAGATTAAAGTTCAATTATACCTGTCACTGTCTGTCTCATTATGAACCTTGGACTGATCTTCAATACGCAAAGCAAAATTCTGGTTGTTTGCATCATTCTTGAGGCTCCTAGAGTGACCTCAGTTGGGGCCAAAGGTAATGAGGTCAAAGAGATCGTCAGTTGGGGCCAAAGGTAATGAGGTCAGTGCACTGCAAAGAGATCAAAAACACCCTACTGGAGGAGAGTTAGATGGTGTGGCAAGTCAGTACACTGTAAAACAAGAAAACTCACACTTGCACACAGGGTAAGGTGCAAAGTGAAGACATAAACATGGCAGCCAGGTTTGCAATAAGGTGATGAATACATTCTTGATTAATTTTTACATTATAAATTTAAATCTAAGGCATTCCAAAGTATTACAGACAATGGAATGCCTTAGAAATAAGCTCATTCGTAACCATGCCAAAGTCAAGCATACTCCTGTTAGGTATTTTTAGTCAGATAGATATTGGATAGATACTTTATGTATCAGAAATGTTTAGTGGAGATAGGATGTCTAGTTAGACTGTTAAATGCTTATTCATGCTTATGAGTTTCTACAGGGTACATCTGGTCAAGGATAACTAGAGATAAGAGTTGATGACTGTCAGCAGACAGGATGTTTAATATTATTATTATGACGTGTATAACTGTAGCCTTAGCCATAATATGTTCTTATGTTTAATGTCATGACATGTTACTAGAAGTCGTGTGAGAATGTTTTTAGCTACACACCACTTAATCAACAGACACACGCACATTGATTTGCTTCATGTTTTGACTACTGCTATGGCCAGCTGCAAAGCTGGCACCAGAGACGTCGCAGTTGACGTGTCTGTGTAGTATGGGGCTAGCCCAACCGAAGAGATATAATGTACAGGCCTGTTGGGTTCGGGGTTTTTTCATCTTCCAGCTGCCTGCGTGCAGTTTGGGGGTGCAAGATACCTGAGCGTGTAATATTAATTTTTACCTGTGTTCATGGAATAAATCAGCACTGTTTTGCAGTTACTTTGACTGCCTCGTCTCTCAGAGTTAGCAATGGTAAAAAGTACCGGGTACAACACTCCCTAATGCACAGGTATTACTCTCCATTTCCCTGTTGTGAGAGCCTGCTTCACCTGTAATATGCAGACCTAAACAAGATAAAAATGTTCTTACTAGACAAGCATTTATCTTTTCCAAATTGCATGTTGTTGTTTTTTTAGAAGGCTGAAATACACAACCCAGTATCATGGGTTCTACAGCTAAGAAGACAGAAAAGTTTGTGGTCTACCAAGCACAATGGTGATACACTGAAATCCTGTGTGCTTTAGTGTGGTTCCAGCAGAACTGGCTCAAATGTTTTACTTTCCTGACTGTGTTTAGGGAAGATTAAGTGGGTATTTATTTTGGTTAGTGGAACAAGAAACAGATCTTTCAGACAATTGGAAGAGCTTTTAACTAGTTATCATGGGCATAGTTGCTTTAAAAGGTGCCTGCCTAGCAGTCATACTTCACTGAGGCATCTGACTGGGAAAATATGTCAGTCACTTACCAGCCTGGCATTGTTTGTTTACTGATATTTTCTCCCAGGTTTCTTCTGGCCATGAACAGATTAACTGTAACTACAGACTAACAAAATATGAAATGTGTTGCTTTTATTGAAGAACAGCAATGCTGTGAAAGTCTAGAGAATACAAATAAAATCTGGCAGCAGCACAGAAGATTCACATTTGTGATTCCCTGCAATGCAGTCATTCTTTGTTCTACATTATATTCAAATGTGTTAATTTTATGTGAGCAAAGTAAAGCTATGGCACTGTTGTAAAAGTTTATAGAGTGTCTTGTCAGCTCTTTAGCAACATCACTTATACCTCCCCATGCCATCCAAAATCAATACAATATTTTTCTCCCAATAAATAATGTAGGCCTGAAAAAGGTCCAAATGCACGCATCGACAGTTGGCTGCAATTAAGGGGCGGCAGCAGTGGTAACTGATGACAGTCCCTCCCTCCTTCCAGCACACATGGGATCAGCAGAAAATGAAGACACTGAGACCACTTTGTCACCGGCTGAGGACTCCTAATGAAAAAGGGGCCCCCTGAGCCGCCACTGCATCTGCTGCTCCAAGCACTTTCTCCGGGCCGATGGGCCAGCTCCAAGTAGTTTCCAGCTCCCTTTATCTAAGCCTTTAATATGCTCTGGGCAGCCAGCAGAGACCACAAGCTGAGGTCAGGAGGCATCGGTGGCTGAGTGAGTGTATTTGTGTGTCTCTTGTGAGAGTGGACAGCAGCAGAAAATGTTATTGATACCAGTCTGCTAGGCTGGAGGAAGTGATCAAAGTATACTGATGTCAACACCAAACAACCAAATTGAAAAAAGGAGCAAGAATGGAAACAATTTGAAAAATAAAGGTTGCAATGTTCAGTGCACACCAGAAAGCACAAAGACGGCAATGTTGTCTTATGTCCTAACTACTAGTGTGGCAACAAGAAGTAGGAAAGTTTAGAATGAGGATAGTGCCAGAAAAATGTCCATGTTGTTTGCATGTACAGGTCTACTAACATTAGCAAATAAAGCTACTGTCAGACTTAGATCAAGTTTCATTAGCTATCATGACCACATGCAACAGTGACATGAAGATGCATGTTAGCTATTGTTTATGCAATGACATTTAGGGGGATATTTACTAAGGTTTTCAGGTTCATTTACTGGCAATAAACAGTGAGTTCATATTTACTAAGAAGTCACAGTGAGGTTTTGTGCTGGAGAAACAGAAGAAATGTGACACAACAAGAATTTGTGTGTTGGGTCTCATTTAAGGCATTCCCATTCAGGGAGGAGAGAATGGAAATTCATACAACTATCCTCAGCACCTGATTTACCACTGCTGCGACCGAGAGAACTGTGTCTGAACTTTAACACTGGGAGAAAGCAGGTGTAAAACTTCCAGCACAGCTGTCAGTGTGGCAGCTGTTACTCATTTGAGATCTCATCAGAGTTAAGAACATATTTGAGGAGGGAGAGGGTGTTTGTAAATTACATCGCTTGCCAGAGGAGAATGTGAGGGAGTTTTACAGGTTTTCAATTACTGATTGAGTATGTTATCATTCACAGTTATCACTAGCATGTTAGCTTGCTGTCTTGGCAGTTCAACCATTAATTTCAGGTAAACATTTTGACCTGCTGGTGGAGCTATATAAAAAGTTAGGAATCATCAAAATTATTAGGATTCATCTTCTGTGGATCATGACTGTCTCTACTATATGTCAAGCAATTTGTTGGGACATTTTATGATAGACTGCTGGACTTGGACTAATGGACCTGCCTATCTACAAGTCGACCAGCCTATACTGCCATTCTTAGGGCCACTAGCATGACAAAAAAGGATACTGCTGGTACTGCTGGATTAAACTGCTGCTGCCAATGGGATGCTGTCTATACTTTTTTACTTTTCAAGACATTTTATCTAACTCCGGTGGCGGCTCCTACACACTTTACCCTCAAAAGATTTTTTTAGCTCTTCAATTACTTTGGGAAATTTGGTGAGAGATAAAAATAAGTACCAAAGCAAAGAGAGATTACAAATCGCACTTGTAGCACTGCACACGCTACAAACTGGGACTAATTCTAAATAGGCTGCTTTACAGGGGTGACAGAGAAGGTAGAATAGATCCTCACTTTCTGTCACTGTACCCCTGCCTGCGGGTGTCTCCAAGTGATGGAGAGGGCTCTGGGAAACATTTATATCTCAAATCTACTTTATCGACCGTGCCCCTGTCAGAGTGAAGCTAGCAGTGGTAAGGAGGGGGTGGTGGAGGAGAGCAACTGGCTCTTAGCACACATGCTGACACCGAAGGAGCCTGCAGCACTCACTCTTTAGTTCTGAGTCTGGAACCTCTTTATGGTGATTGTTTTATCAGCGTTCCTGTCTGTCCCCCGGGAGGCTGGGGCCCAAGGAGGATGACCCTCATTTTCTGAAAGTAAAGTCTTCAGTATTGATCAGTAGGAATGAGCAGCCCGTGACATGGGTTAATTTACTAGACCTGGGAAGGTTCATTGTTTACTGTCATTCCTGAACTCATCACGCTGACCTTTACCGCCCTGTCCTGCATGTGTGTACACATGGACTTGTGCACACACACATTCAGAGAATGCATAGTCTACATGCTCAAATGTAGGCTGCTGACTGCCTGACCACATAGAGGGAAACAGTGAGATTGACTCACTGGCAAATAAAGACAAAGAGCAAGCACCCCTTCCTGACAAAAAAGTTCCTTAAATTCAGGTGTCATGGGGGGCCCCAACAGCCGAATGCAGAGTGCAGAGCACCATATACACAGGCGCAGTGTGTGTATGATGCCGGCAGTTCAAGTTTGACCGCCAACCATTGTCGCAGCTCTTTGTCTTCCCTATTTCTGAATCCACTTCTCTGTGACCCACTTTATTTTAAAAAAAAGAAAAAGAAAATTTAATAATAAGGCAAAAAATCCCCCCAAAACTTAATAAAAAAATCCAGGTGTCACACTGTTTTCTGAAAATGAACAGCTTGCCACAATAAAAAAGAAAACTAGTATTATAATTACAGTAGGTATATGTTACCTCTCTACCCGCTGGTGCACTGTTAAGAAAACTGATGAGGAAAAAAACGATGAGCTTGAAGTCACACAATTGCAAACAGTAAGGTCAGAAAAATGTTCCACAAATACTTTACTGAGTATTTCTGTCTCCCACTCAATACACCACGAACTTAAAAGGCTCAATATCTGAACATCTTTAAGACGAAATATAATCAATATTAGACTCATAACCAATGCTCAGAGTATTGAAAGTGACAGAGGTTAAAGGTGAATGTCTGTAGGTGAAAAGGCCAGTTTAGTTACATCGAAAGGTCAAAGCCTCAATATGAGGCTCAGTTGCAAAACTTATTAGGGGGCATGGCCTAACATCCACGCTACACAGTGTGGAGTTATATGTGTTTGGATGATGCAAACAACACAATACCTTAGGGTAGCTGTATGTTTAGAACAGGTTCAAGTCTGCTCCAGGATGCATAGTTAAGCAAACCTAAATGATGAACCAACAACAATTAATTGAGGAAAATAATTCACATTTGCAAAGCAGAAAAACACAAACAGCATCAGCACAAAGTCAAAACACCACTCGAGAGGTGTCTGATTTCAGAACTTCCAAGTTCACATTTGCCATGTTTGGTTAACACGAGGGTTAACTTCATTTATTTTGCCCATTTTTGCAGGATTCACCCAAGTCTGGAAATTGGGAGGTAATAAATCCGTGAGGTGTCATCTCGCTCCCCTCCCCTTTGCCTGGCATCTGCGAGCGTTACGCCACTTCTGATTAGTGCCGCCTTTCCTTCCCAGAAAGCCAGCAGACAGGAACAAACTGATTACTGCCCATCTTCAGGGGATTGGAGACACCTAACAGGAGGATTACATTAACATATTAACGGACGCCTCTCACCTGCAGCACTCTTAATATCAGTTCTATGCTGCTTTTTTTGACGGAGGGGGTGTGGTGTATGTGCGGTGCATTTCATCTTCAGATGGAGAGCAAATAAATAAAGAAAGATAGTGATTCCCTCTGTCTTCCAGGGTACGCGATCTGTCATAGATGATAGGTGAAGAGGAGAGGGGCGCCTTTGAAGTTTTTTTACATAAAAGGCGCAAATAAACCCAAACACATCCTTTCAGCTACTCACATGAAATTAGGACCTGCAGAAGATGGGGGTAGGAAGCTGGCCTCCGCAGCCACACCTTATCACTCTGACGGCAGCAAAGACTTCAGTCTCTGCTCTACTGGGAATATTGGAATTAAGAGTGAGGGGGAAAAAAGTCAAAAAAAGTGCTTTAATCTGCCTCAGCTACTTTCCCACTGTTTTTAACAATGTTCAGTTAAAACAAAACAATAAACAACAAACTCAGAAAGAGAAAAGTTATGCCGCCCTCTCAAATCGATATGAGGAAACCGAGCTGGTTGACAGAAGGGTGGATGATGTTGGCTCTGCCTGTGATACCATCAGTGTTTGATATTATCACTGTGGAAGAATTATAGCATGATCCCATGAATCAACTGCAAGGGTGGAGGGGAGAGCCCCTTATATGAACTACCTTGGAGTAAGTTCGCACACAGTGATAGTTATCTGAACTGTAGATGTGAGGGGGCTCGTGTCACATTAGTATTTGAAGCACTGCTGCAGACAAAATGAGCCAACTGCCAAAGGAGATAAAGGGATTTAGAGATTGAAAAGAATAGAGACTTAAAAATTAATGGTGGAAAGAATTTGCCTTCATGTTGCTACAACTTGTAAGCACAACATGACTTATAAAGAGTCAAGGAGACAAATTGCTTTTTAGAATAAAGTGATGGTGAAAGGGAAAAACAAGCTGTGAATATTTAATGGGCACCACAGCCTCTCCACAAACAAATCAATATGGCGATAGTAAACATAAGGAGACTCATACAGTGGCATGAGGGCTAGGGAAGGAGGGAGGACAGGTGTCAGCTGGCCCAGCCACAGAGTTTAGGTTTGTCTTGACATTTCTGAAGGTTAAAAGATTGTAACTGTCTATCTCTGTCAGTCAGTTTGCTCAAAGGTCACAGCTAGTCTGTTTTTCATTAATTATACCCTCAGATGTCTTCAGAATGCACAGGCACCTAACAATGCCAACTCCCTAAACAACAGCCACTGAAAGGTTGGAACAGAGGAATACATACATAAATTCATAATTCAGCATTTACACTGAAGGTTCAGTCACATCTGATTTCAGGCACTGATTCATACTTCTGCAATTAAAGAAAAGAGTATATTATAAACAAGATGGGTGCTTAATTTCTTTTATGATGGTTTACTGATCAGAAATCAAAGCAGTTTTTGGGAGACTTTGAATTCTAACAAATGTGCAGGTGCTGTTTCAATCTTGACAGCGACAAAAAAAAGTGCAAATGTTTATTTTGGTAGTGAACATGTCCAAAGCAACATTTTGTTTGGTCTGATGTTCAGAATTGTAGAGAAAGGTCCAAAATCTCTGGAAAGCTGAATGACAGCTAATATGGTCTGATAAGTCATTTTTCACATTTTTATACATCTGGATGAACAAATATCAAAGTCAGTCTAAGATGCAAACACATATGAAGGCGAATCTATAATGATATACAGCCAACAAGGAGTCATTAGTCCTGATGGTAGCTCTGCAATGTCATGTAAAAATAAAAGAAGAAACCATTTTACACCATCAGTTACACCTCATGATGCCCTTTTCCCTCATAGCATCCAGATATTCCAGGAATTCAATTACAAGGGTGGTCTAATGAACATAATGCCTTTCATAGCCTCCCAAGTAATCAGATGTAAACATCATTAATTTTTTATCAGATGCTCTGAAGCATTGGGTGCTATAAAAAAGAATCCTAGGAGGACTTGATGACATGCTCCAAAGGCAAACTGTGGTCCATCTCCAGAATAAGCATTTCATGATCATATTTTAGCTATTTATTATATTTTGTCTAATCCACACATTTTGAAATTCAGCATTCTGAACCTTTCTGGAAGAGGAGGAACAAAATTGACATCAGACCTCTTAAGAGCCTGATGGTGTAGGTCCAGAGCGCGGCGCTGTTTTATCATTCAGCCAACATCATTTGGTTGGTTTTCATCGATTGGTTCAAAAATGTTTTTCCAATGTTATGTCATTGTTTGCAGACCATCAAGCCATTGTGGCTACTGTAACGCAAACAACTAATGGTTGATGTAAGGCTTTATTGAATAAGCAACAGTACGGACAATCCAGGTTAACTTTTGACCAAATTAGACCGTGGCTGAGGAACCACAGGTGACAAATCAATAAGGAAGTCTGATTAGACCATTTTCATTTGGATAGTAGTCTCTCATTATGGCTTTTATTGCATTTTGTTTCCCACCACAGTGTGAGTTATTTGCAACAGAGGCAATGGTCACAGATAAATGTAACTTTCATTGACAGTAGTGTGTTTTGGACTCCTGTCTTGGGGTCTAATTTGTAGGTGGCTTTGTGAAATTCACAGAAAACACTGCTGAGTAGTAATAAGAAAACAGGCCTTAGTGCAGGTGAGTACTGGGAACAAGGAATCCTGATCAACACTCCTTCACCTGTTTCTGCAACGTCCCTTGCAGCCTCTTGTACACAGGCTTTACCCTCTGTAATAGTTGTGAACAAAGCAGTTACATTTTTCCACACTTGGTGTTTACAGTATGTTTTCATATAATTGCTGTAATTATGAGTACCTTTTGTTTTACTTATTGTGAGTAGGCCTTGTGAACAGGATTTTACAGTGTGCTTGTCCATTACTCTGCCAGTCACCTTTGACCTGAGCTGGAGCCCTAAATGTTTTTCTTGTCTTACCATGCAAAACAAGGCTGAAATAACAACACTTCTCTTCCGCTTGAGGGACATGTAAGAAAATGGCACACGACCTCAAGTGAACAATAGTAGGTGCACTTAGAGCACCACTCAGTGCATGCCCAGGGCAGGATGCTCCACTGCTGTGACCAAGCCCTAAAGTGAGCGCTGGACTCTTTTGAGGCATGAAAAAATAATAACATCCCACTTCCGTCTCCCTGCTAGAGAAGAGAGGGAGGAAAGTATATAAGGGCCTTCTATTGTCACCAATCACTAGAGAGATACCAATATCCCCAAGACTTTAATGGGAAAGACAATAAGGCTGGCCTAAAAAGGCACCCCATTAAAATTTCATCAGAGACTTGTGTCTCACACTATATGTGACAATGTGTGTGTACGCATGTGTCTGTCTGTCTATGTGTGTGTGTGTGTGTGTGAGAGAGAGAGAGAGAAAGTAAATGACTACAGGGACAGGTAACAGCACTCACAGCCTATCTCCATCCCCTCTTGTGTTGTTTGCTTCAAGTTCATCCCTTTCCTGTTCCTTGGGAGAGGTATTTCATTTTCTCCCAGGTGTGTCACTATCTTCCTTTAACCACCCAACCACATGGCAACTGCTTGAAAAAATGTTAAGGGCAAATTGGATTAACACCATGGTCTATGGTCTGGGCACTTAACAAACACAGATGCACTTAAGGGAGCCCACAGAATGATTTGTGACTGAACAAAGAACTGGAGAGATGGAGCCTGGGCATGACCACAGGACTGGTGTAATATGTCATCTACCGGAAGAGCTAACAGCTCAGCCTACTGGAAAAGGAGTAAACTCCCAAGTACTAAGGGTAAATTATACTGTATAGCATCTAGTACTTCATTCCTACTTTTATGGCTAAGACAAATATATTTCTTGCTATTAAATCATAAGTTTTTTGCCTAATTAAAGGCAATTTTTGTATGTTTGCAGTTTGATACTCTACAACACAGGCACAATTTATTTGGAAAAAATATGGGTTCAACATTAACCCACAGCCCAATGGCCTGTGGCCACCATAAGTTACTGTGTGACCACCATATGCCTGCAGCAGGTGGCCCATTGTGGCCACAAAACTTTATCAGACCCCCTGCACTTTGCCAACTTTAATGTTTCACAAACATTCTGATTCATTTGTCCCTTTTGGTTCAACATTCTACAAAAACAGCAAACTGTAGGGTTGCTGGTCTCTGGCTAGCTGCCGTTACATTTGGACTACTGAAGTAAGGGTTTACTAAGCCTAGTCAAACCTCTAACATGATCGGTACAGAAGAACCAAAAACACAACACATGGAATATGGAAAAAAAAAACAGCAACAAAAAAGTAGGAGTGAATGGAAGCAGGAGTGTAAGTGGCTAAAATATAACACATGTAATGATGTAATGTACTGTGATGTATACAGAATTGATGCAGGGGAATCAACACTGCTAGAGGGGAAGGAGTGTGTATCATGGGGGAGAGGGGTTGCAGGGGGAATGTTGTAGGCCACGTTGTGATGAGTCGAAGTGAGCGGCTTCATTTACATTTCCAGCTTGGGAGTTTCCACAGTGTTTTGGTTAGCCATTCCGCTAACGTAGCCTACTCTTCCTTAGCACCAATTCTACCACTAGTGTGTCGGCATTGATAGATAAAAAATATTATTTATCATTCAGTACTAATGAAAATGCATGGCGTGTCATTAAGGTGCATTAACTGTGGCCCAAATTCGACAGTAAATAGCAGTGAATACTCATGCTAACAAGGTAAAAGTCTTTCTGAACATGGCCTAAAAGACAGAATATACATACTGTATGTTTACAAATGAACTTGAGTTTTCAGCTTAAACAAATAGTCACATATTTTCATTCTGTTAATGTCTTTTAATTTACTGAAATGTCACAGTTATGTGTTATGTTAAATTGCCTTTTCTGCATTGTTTTTACATACATTTACATTTGGGCCACTAAAAATGTACTTTGGCCACCAAATTTAGAGGCTTAGTAACCCGAGGGCCAGTGCTTAAAAATATTAGCCTCCATCCCTGATAAAGACTGAGACAAAGTCAGTACCTTTTTTTATTTCAAAAAGTTGCTTCATCCTTGGATCATCCCTTATCTTTCAGTGTTTTTAAATATCCTTTGATAATTACTAGATAACTTCTTTTTTGTTTGTACTTTTTAAGCATTATCTATTTTTTTCTGGGGCAACCACTGCAAACAAATCAATAGTGGAGGTTAACATTAGTATGATGAACATGTTGATTTACAGCAGGGAAGCCTGAACCCAGTAAATCCTGAATAATTTCTAACATTATGCAGCTGTGGCCTATTGTATTGGGAGGATTCAGAAAAAACAAGGCTCATTATGCTCTCTTTCCC
>NW_018127895.1:397346-419282 GCF_001952655.1 Monopterus albus | reverse complement strand
GAAATTGTAGTTTTTGTTGTTATGTTGTGTTTAGAAAATGCGCAATTGTCTACAATTGTGTAAACCGGATCTAACATTAGTTTAATGTTTTAAATTGATTATTGGAAGATTTAGATTACCTGCCTTGTATTAAAGGGCATAAGAAAATGCTGTCAAACACCACATATTAAAATTAATAGATGGTTCTAAGGCTCTGGATGCTACAAGTGAAGTTAAATGTACATACATATAGTAAATGTGCCACTCTTTGCTGTCTTCTGTTCTATCTGTAATTGTACTTTATTGCCTTCATACTTTAGAAAAAGCCTTTAATAAATGCTAATACTGCAGGGTCATATTAGTTTCATCTGGTGACATTTCAAGGCGAGGCTTAGCCATTGATTACTTCTCTATGCTTTGTAATTGTTTCTTCAAGTACTGTGATTCTACATGCAAGTGAAGTTCCATGTATGGATTTCTTTCCAATTAAGGTGGGAATTATTCACAGGGGGCTACCCCTTGATGGTCTGCAAACAATGACATAACATTGGAAAAACATTTTTGAACCAATCGATGAAAACCAACCAAATGATGTTGGCTGAATGATAAAACAGCGCCACGCTCTGGACCTACACCATCAGGCTCTTAAGAAGTCTGATGTCAAGTAGAGTGACACACTAACAAATAAACACTCTCTGAACAGGCCTGATCTTGTAGTCTCAGAAGCAGCTCATTCTGCAAGGATTCTGCAACCAGCTAGGGATGGAGACTAAGCAGGTAGGGAGTTGAGACCTGTGGGGAACACTGTTCCAAAGGAATGGCTTTATGGAAATGAGGGTTAAAGGGAGCATTGTCCATCCTCTGATACGGAGACTATGAAGCGCTGACATTTGAACCCCCACCCCCCACCCCCTCCAACATGAAACCATGTTATATGAGAGGGGGTCACCATTCACCCTAATCACGGCCGTGACATGACATGCTGTAGGTTGCCCTTCAGTGTTAAATATTAATGTCAGCACCGCCGTACTGCCTTGATGGGTGTCAAGACTGACACGTGCACTCTCTTATTCTGTATCTCTCTCTCTTTCTGTTTCTATTAAAATTCAACAAAAACACAAACAACACAAAAAACGCTAAGGCATAGGCTAAAGGTAGAGGCTTTTATGTGTTTATAACAGCAACTGGCCATTAAAATCTATACATTACTGTAAATAAGAAGGCATGAACTATTTCCCACACTATTGTGTCATTTAACTCAATGCATCAGCGTGCATTGGTTATAATCTGTCCAATCAGACACAGTCTCAAAGACTGCAAATGAAAGTGAACCATCTAGTCAATTCACCAGACACCTTGTAAATTTGTGTTCTTATTAAGTTGGTCTCAATAAAGTGAAATAAACAAATTTGTGTATTCAAATCCAACATGTGGCTTTATGTCATTTTTTGATTAACATCCATTGTTGAGGTAGGAGTGATTTCCTTCACATGACCCAATCTAAAAGATTCTGGTGGTGACTTGAGATCACTGGAGATAGTGCACTTCTCCTCTAGCCGTGCTGGCTCCCCCATGATAGGTGTCAAAGATATTCTAATGAATGTCAAACTACATTTCAGTGGGCCATGCTCTGTACAAACCACTGGAGTGGCCCATCTTACAGGGGCTGCCAAAGCCCCTCTGCTCTAAGCTCCCCACCACTCTCTTCATGTTCAAGAGGGTTAAGAAGATTAATCAATGTCAATGTCTTTTCCCTTTTGAAGCCAATAAGGTGCACACTGTCTGGCCATGCCCAACAGAACATCACTTTGTTTCGTCGCACAGCCGCCCCTTGGCTGCCCTCGCTGACCCCCGGCAGTCCCACTTGTCAAAGTCAAGGGGGTGTTTGGCGTTTGGTAGAAACTGGCCTTCCAGATAGCACTCAGCTCCGCCCTGCTTGACCTATTCTCTGATATTTGACCACTCGGTTGCAAGACACTTGCTCTTTCGAGCTGAAATGTCACTGGGGCATCTTGTCAGCTCACAGACACCTCGGCCTGACAAGCGATTTTACTTTGGTGTGCTACAAGGCAGAAAATACAGGGCCGTGGCCTTGACGCACAAACTGTCAGCTAGCCAGTGGGGTTACTAGTTGCTGACTTACTGCCTAAGTGTTAAGGCACAAGTACTGGTAAAAGATGTGTGGCTGGGACATTCTTTTAGTATCCTGGAAAATGAAACTAGCCTGAATGATATGGGCCCATGACCTCTGGATAGAGAGAGAGCATACAAACCTAGTGTAAATGTGATGTTTGGTTTAATTAATATGACAACAAACTTAACAAAGCTGACCACCTTTGACTTTCCCTATGCAATCCACTATACTTTTAACGTTCCAAACCTCAGCCTCTCCTCCCCATCATTTCTTTTCTTGTCATCTTGATGCTTCTGTTGTCTATTCACCTTTAAGGTTTTTACTAAATCAGCATGTTCTTCAGTTAAATGAGGGGAAAGAGGCTCACCTCCCCTTTCTTTGACCACCAGTGGCACTGCAGCATGAAGAAGAAGGATGGGGATTGGAAGTAGCAGTCACATCATTTCTGGTTTGCGCAACCTGCTCAAAGTTTGCAACTAAATGCTTGTCTTCAGTCGAGCTGACAGGGGAGAAGTGGGCGCTCAGTGAACCATGGCCGGGCTGCCATGAAATGACAGGAATCATTGGCATACATTTCAAACAGCCTCGCGCTATCCTATTAAAGTGCCACATCCCCACTTTAAAACAGACAAGAAGGAATCCGCTTTGATAGATAGAGACTAAAATGGCTTATTGATTTTCTCAATCCTTTTTTCTTTGTTAGGAACTTTTAAAAATTAGCCCACAAACTTATCTTTTTTTATTACAACAGATTGCAAAAAATTAGGAAAGTGGTCTCCTGTGACATCACAGCTTCTGCATAATTACATTTACTGAAACATTTAAATTATGCAATTAAGGGAATACCACAGCCCCAAATTTTAGCAACAAGCTACATTATGATTACACCATAAATACAGTGAATTAAGCTGTGGGCTTCAGGATGAAATAACATGGTGCAAGCTCATTATTAATAATAGAGAGCGTTGTTAAAAAAAAAAACTATTTATCATGATTAAATTAAACTGAGCTTAGAATAATCCTAAAAAATATCTATCTTTATGTGATAACTATGACTAATAATGACCTTTATCGTGCAGTGTCCGTGACTCATATGATTGATTACTCTATGTCCATGTTCTAATGGTGACTAAACATTTCATGCAGAGTACAAGTATTCTGCACACTGAGGTGAATACTGTTTTTATATTGCAGTTTTATAGTTGTTTTTATTAATATATGGATTATAAAAGATGAATAGAACAGACATGGCAATGAAAGAGTATTTTATCACAGAGGTACTGTTCACGATTTGACTGCTTATAGCCTTTTAGCTTAACGGCTTGACTCGGCTACTTATAGTGCATTTAACCCATTATGACAGAGGAAGTATGGAGAAGTAATGGTCCTTTAAGCAGTTTACAGAGCTGTTAGTTGAGAAGTAGGGAGTCATGAAGTAGAATCAGACATGGAGTGAACATTTGGACAAAGGTAGAAATGTTTGAGGAATTAGATTTT
The DNA here is from genome assembly GCF_001952655.1 of Monopterus albus. Classification (NCBI taxonomy): domain Eukaryota; kingdom Metazoa; phylum Chordata; class Actinopteri; order Synbranchiformes; family Synbranchidae; genus Monopterus; species Monopterus albus. Next base: position 415,672 of record NW_018127895.1, on the reverse strand, counting down.
AAAAGTGTATCTGATTGCATTAAATAGGTGCTCAGCTTTTAAGTGATACTCGTGAGGTTAAGACTGTAAGAATGACTGCACGGGTTATATGAAACACTCAGTGAGTGTTAACGTCGAATTACAGGACTTCTCCAATGAAGCTTATCTATTTTATGTCAAAGAATATTTTTAGGATTACTCTAACCTTTAAAACTGAGCAATGTGTTTCAGTAATATGCGTTGCTTGTAAATATTGTACTGTTTCCAGAATAATCAAATTAACAATTATCTAAGTGCTGCCTGATGCAGGTGGTTCATTCACTGTCAAGGGGCTTGTGACTTGCTGCAGGGCTGGATCTGATCGGTTATATCTCAGACATCTTTATGCTAATGTGAAATGCCTACATTTTATTAGAAAGTATATTATATTAATTAATTCATTACATTTTGGCTAAATTGGCAATTAAGGAACACCTTGACACAGCAGGTGAAATTAAAGGCAGAGCTCTGAATGTCTGTTCTGTGGTTCTGTAATGTTTGATACAAACAGATCCACATAATTAGCCTAATCCGTGACTGTGGCCGGACAAAGTCCTAACAACCTTGTCAAAAGACCGTGTTCTGGCCCATCACTTTCATAAGGCCTACATTATGGATCGTTGAGTATGTTGAGACATCCATAGCAGGGAGATCTGCTGCCAAAGCTTTATTCTTACACTACTCAGGACAAATATTATAGCCATAGATGTAACATTGTGTAAAACACAGTGATCCCAGGGCCAGGGCCATCTTCGTCTCATCTATCACTCAATCCTCCCTAATTAGAATCTTTTTGTCATACTGAAAGAGGGGCACTGAGAAGCACTGCTAGGGCGTGAATTGTACAAAAGAGCAGCTCTCATTTCCATTTGACAGTGTGATGGTGATTGAATGTGAGCTTTAGGAAGATAAATGGGCATCCCGCAACCCTCTGACACTATGTGTTAAGCTGCTCTATAACCCTCCCAAGGGAAGCGTTTAACAGTGAATATTTTGGGGTCTTTTCATTAGGTTCTGCTTCGGTTTGTCAATAACTTGAGGTCGCCCACTCATTGCCATTAAATCAGTGAATTTAAAAAAAAATCACACTGCTAAAAATGGGGAAAATGTGCAGCATAGTTAAGTAAAGTGGCATTTTTAGGTAGTTATGTTTTTTAAAAAAAAGCACTATACCAATAATACAATAACACCATATATCTAATGAAAAAGATATTTTCATTAGATATATTATGAATATTTAGTCTGATAAAAATGATCTTGTAACACATTCAAAATGACATGCTGACACGTGTCTTTGGTTTCTATAACATATGTAATATTAGCTGCACAATGTTTAAAAAAAACTCCTAAACAAGAAAAAGAACTCTGTTCAATGATCAATTATTACAACTATTACTTTATTATCAGTCCGATTTGTGATAACAAAATAAGGTTTATTCTCAAGGTCAGTATTTAACTTTCCCCTAAACAATCTTCATTTGTGACAGACTGTGGGTACGCACCAGAGGGGATGAGTGAATGTAATTGGGTGTACGAGTCAATGTGTGTAATGTGTCTGTGTTTGTGTTTGTGTGTGCAGGGAGGGTTTGGTCTCTCTCCTTAACAGCCCCAGCGGCCTTGCTTCAGGCCCGGTGACAGGGCTCTGTCTCTCAGCCACACTTGACTGGGTCCCGCTGACACTCAACTGTCAAGCCGGCAAGCCCTCAACCACCGCCCTAACATGCTCTACAGCTTCACCCAATTAACTTGCTTTCACTTGACATCGTGGCAAAAAGCTTCATAATAGGTGGCCAAGGTGCAGTGTGTCTGCTTCCTCCCCTCTCTGACGACTAGCAGCGCGCATACACACACATTTCAAGCATTGCTCTCACCATCCCCCCCCCGCCCCCACCACTCAATGCTTTTGTGCCTCTGAAGGTCTAGCAGGCCTCTCTTGGCTGCCTCTGCCTGCTCAGTGCACTGTGACAGGGGGAGAGCATTGATCCAGACGAGAGGGATGCAGTGGGGTACAAACAGTGCTGCATGGCAACGTAGGTTCACAGATCCTACTGGACACGTCTCAGTATTCTCACTATAGAAAACAAAACTACATATGCAAATATGCACATTTATGTGCATCTGTGCTTGCGAGCACATGTTAATACATGTCCATGGATATTTTGCATTTTGGTGCATGATATCGATGTGTATTTCCAAATGTGACTCTTGGAGAGTGTGTTTGTGGAGCATAATATGGCTCTCTCTCCAGCTCTCTCTCTGTTAGACATTCAGTAAGTTGGACACTAAGCCAGACTGGGCGAAGGAAGGAAAGCAATTTGACCCCCGACTGCGTGTTTAGGGAGGAGGGTCTTGAAGCATGTCAGCGGCGCTCAGGCTCCACTTCCCCCCTGTGTCCTTCCTATTTTTTCCCTAGTGCCAGGCCCAAACTTTGAAAACATCCACCTTAATAGGACCTAGTCAGCGAGAGCTACTCTTCCGTCTATCAAACTGTGATCCGAGGTGTCAGCCTGGGCCGGCTTTGACAGAATGTCTCCAAACGAACAGTACAATAGTGTTTCCTTCGCCAGCACTCAGTTACTCTAGTGTAGCCACCTGGCTGCCTGGCCTCTCCATCTCACTAAACCTCCTCTCCACTAGTTCGCCTGCTTGATTTCACCTCATAGTAGAACACCTTGCAACAGTGGGTTGACTGACAGCCACAAGCCAGCCTAATTGTCTTCTTTTCCAATTTAGAGCACACTGGAACACTTCCGCCTTATTTCCCTTCTTAAGTAGATGAAATTCTTCCTGAAGATGAAGGAAATATGAAGTAGTTCATCAATATTTAATCATAATGTCCTTTCAAACATGATCTTTAGTTTTGCCAGAAACCCCATCGATAAAAGAATCTTTATGTATAGTTCTAAATTATATGTGAAGTAGTTATAAAATTCATGAACTAAAGTTTTTATTTGCCTGGAGTGGTTTGACCCAAAACAAATGTTTCATACCCCAAACTCCAAATCATTTATGTAAAGAAAATAAATACTGGGCTTAAATTCTCACAACATAACAATCCCAATTCATCCATTCTTCACTCTGCCCAAAAGAATACAATTCACAGCTGTCAGGCCCTATGGCATCCCAAATTTGAACAACATCGATCGAGGATATTGACCATTCACCAGATGCAACTCCCTCTGCTTTAAAACAGCATGCTGAAATTATAAGTGCCCTTTCTATTAAACAACAGGCTCCCCAGTGGTCCACACTACTGCAGAAGTAAACACACATATGAGAGGTGAAAATTAACATTAGTAACCATTAGACATGCATAAATTTGTATCACTTGCAATACCCAAATGGAAATTTTTAAAATGTTAATGAAATACTGTATTCTATGCAATAACATGATTTTGTCTGGGTCTTGTAATACTTTATACTTCTAAACCTTTATATTTTCAGTGTTGTGCCTCTAGGCATCCTGTTCACTGTAGACATCCTCTGAAAAGACTGAGGAGTATAAGAGACATGGAAAGCCGGTTACTGAGTCATTTGGTGTCTTGTGTTATTTGGAATGGTCATCTGATTGTGCTGTTGAGTTTTAACTATTAATACACAGTCCAGGCTGCATTACAGTATGCTTGAACTGCCAGAATCTCTCTGATGACTTCCACAGCCTAGGCTTTGTCCAATAAATTAAAAATAACACAGCCAGCTTTTTGTGAATCTGAGCTTCTTTTGCACGCTTACCATTTTGGTAAAGGAAAATAAAATCCTTTCTCAAGGCCCTGAGTCCAGAATTGCAACCGGAGACTATAGGCATGTGGCTTCATCCAGACCTTCAAAACACACCTAAGCTGCAGTGTAGTGCCAGTCCCAGTCTCTTGTCTCTCCTCAACCAAATGCACCCCTTTGGCCTTTTGGCTGCTAGTACAGTTTGTCATTCAAATTGTATGAAAGTGTACTGTAGAATACCATGAGGAAGAGGCAAACTAAGCCCCAGGTATACACTGTAGCCTCTTATAAGCACTACTTGATGTTGTTTTCTCAGAGAGTGTGTGTGTGTCTGTCTCCCACTCGGTTGTGCTGGTGTTAAGATGGCAAAACTTGCCCCTCTAACCATCACTGAGTCAACAAATGAGTCCAAGGTACTACTGGAGGAGCTCCCAGTGGTTTTGCAAGTTCCTGCCAGAGTTGGTGGAGACACACTTACTTATGCACACACTTGCCCAGACATACGCACACAGACAAACCAGCTAGTCCCTAGGACATTCATGTGGTTTCACATGTAGTCAACCACCCAAACAGACCATTTTGGTCTTCCAGTTCACTTTAACATTCATATCCACACAGCATACTGCCACAGTATTACAAACACTACACAATCATTTCCTCTGATCTAAATACAGTAAGTACTTTATGGTGCTGTGGAAACATATATACTTAAATAATAAAAGGCTTTATGTTAATGTTAACGTTTTATGCTTCAAATTCCATGGCATTGCTGCTTCCTTTAGTGAATTTGCATTTCATATAAGGAAAGGCAGCTTGTTCTCAGGAGTACCATTAGAATAAGATAAGTATTTAGCTTCAAGGAAAAAGCCTTTGAAATGAAGCCCCCTCTCTGTGATAGTAGAAGGAGCAACATATCTGAGATGGAAAGATTCATCTGTTGGAGCAAGATTTGGCTAAGAATATCTTCAGGATGGATGTTACATACGGCAGCCTGTATGTTTGCTGCCCCACTGTTTCCTCACGCATCACATAATTGAAGTCATCCATTGCATTAAATGCCATTTTAATCCAGCTGGATTAATTATTTGATTTTACATTTAAGAAAAATGTGAACACCTACATACTGTAGCTTAACTGCAAACTCAGTTGTACTGCTGTTGTCATGGGAGAAATAGCAGCCTGGAAAAGAATTAAGTGAGAGAGAGTAAGGAAGAGAGACAGAGGGGTGGGAATGGTTAAAAGAGGAGGAAGGGGCAGTATTTTAATGCCTGTTGTCACCACATAATGTCCTCACTACGACAAAATGCTGAACCAGAGAAACCAGAGAAGACTTTTATGAAATCCCCCTGCTGCCTCAGACATATCTCTGGGATATTCCAAGAGCAAAACGTATAAATCTGGGTCTTTTCACATCCAAGTGCCTCTCCTGAACACCGAATTCACACACATAAAGACTGAGACACTAAGTCCCTCAGGACCTATGACTGCAGTTTGAATACATCCTGCACACTACTGGGCCCTTGTAGGAGCCAGCCTTGGCTTACAGTATATTGAGGCTATAATAATAACATGCTCTCAGTAAGACTAGGTGTTGCTACTCTCTAAACTGTCCTGTTACTATGGTCTTAAGTTACATTCCATTAAGAATCTGGTTATTACTGCTGTGAGACTTAGCAGAATGAACCACGTCTCTGAGATATTTGTGGGAGGGTTAAATCCGGACTATTTCTGATTATAGTTTAACACAGTTGAGGGAGCCAGAGAATCCTGTGGCTGTTGTTTAGTTAGTTGTCTCTGCCATGCGCCAGTTAGATTCCACTGCCATGCCAAGATTTGCTTTTAATTCACTTTCTCTTCCCACAGCTTACATTTTCTCTTGATCTCTCATCTAGTTGTGTGCTTTTTGGGTATGCACAAAGCATTGGTGAATGAATGTGTGGGCTCATGAATTTATTTGTTTGGGTGAACCACGAGCCGGCGAGCTGAGGAGGAACTGTCATTTTGTGTAAACAGTCATGAAACACAAGGGCAGAAAGGCGCAAGGAAAACAGTGAGGGAGGGGAGGGAGAAAGAAACTGGAAAAAACAAAAGGAAGACAGAGGTGTAGCATGAAAGAAAGTGACGCTCATGCAGGGCCTGGGGCACAACGATGGTAAATGCTGCCCACTCCCTACCTAAAGCTTGTAGACAGGAGTTTAATACCGGTTATAATGTCGGAACCACAGAGCAGGAAAAGGAGGAGGGGATGGTGGGACAGGAAACACTCTCCCCACCTTTTTCATGTCAAACACAAGTCTGTGTGCGACTGTCTTGCTGCTGACACCTGAGGAACACATTAACATCCTCCCTGCTCCTCATCAGCCCCATTACCTTTCTCAAGTCACACTTGTACACATACAGACACGATTACACAGATATAAATAGACTCCCTTTCACACACTCACTGACCGTCTTTGTTGCTTACTCCTGGGGTCGATTAGGTTGCAGGACCGGGCCTGTCCCCATATGAAGGCTTTTAGTCCCACGCCCAGTTTGATTTCCCTTCTGCCTCCCTGATTAAATCAAGCTGGACATTTCTGTGGAGGTGGGAGAGAAGGAGGGAGAGTAACAAGGAAGGGGGAGAGGATCTCCTGCCAAACTCCAGGCATGCAGCGACATACTGTTCCAGACAACTCACACAAACTTGTCTTCCTCTAGGTTTGTTTCTCTGTACAGTCCTTCCAACAAGCCCAATGTAATGTCACTGAGTGATGAGTCAGAAAACAGTGGTTTCTGTGGGGATGTAGGAAACAACAGAAGGTAAAAAGCTGAAAAACAGTCATTCTTCCTCATCAACCTGCGGCTCTGTTACACAAACCTTCATTGATCTTCCTTACTGCTTTCTGACAGCTCTGCTGGAACAAATAACTAAGTACCATGTCATACATACAGTACGTGTCCTACTCTTTTAGGAAGTATTTGCATGTACGTGCATACTGTAGTTATGTATGTGCATAAAAAAACCTATGGATCTGTGTGTGCACTTGTAAAGTTAAAATGAAAACTAAACGCTCTCCATTGTCTGGCTTTTTTTTTTTATTCTGGAGGTCTTAAACCACTTTACACACTGACTCCTTCCACCTCCTCACATACAGCCCCATGATGTTTAAATTAAAGAGGCAAGGAGTGCAGGCGGTTGGAGTGCAGAATATTGCAAAGGAGAGAAAGAAAAGAAGTTTCCTGAACATAGTTGAAAATTATTTTCTCTGGGCAGTTTTAAGAGTCGACATCCTGTGCTGGAGTTCTCTAATCATCACCAGCGCAATTTACAATCAGAACACACAGCAAGCCAGTTCAGACCAGCTCATCTGTTGACTTTGGCCCCAGCTGAGCTCTGCTGCACTTACGTGTGTGTCTATGTGTGCATGTCAGTGTGCTGTTGCCATTTGAGACTTGGGTGACTCGGCAGTGGGCCCTGACAAGGGTGGGGTGAACCTCTGTGGGGCTGAGGCAACCGCACACATGCACATGTTCCCTCTCTTCTACATACACGTTTGCCTGCTGTTCTTCTTTGCGCACAGGCAAGAGCCATAAAAAACCCACTGGAAATGCACTTGAGCAAATATGTGCGCATAAGTAAGATTTGCCCCCATCCCCTAAAACACACACATACTTTTATACATATATCTTTTTCTATACATACAGGCTGAAAAAAACTGCTCCCTCTCCATATCTGTAATCATTCACTGTGGCCATGGTTAACGCACATCCCTTGTGTACATCTGTGTGCATGTGCATGTCATACTCAGGATGCTCTCCCACCCACAGTTCCCTTGGCTGGCCTCAACCTAGCCCCAGCTCAGCGCGGTGCTGTGTGTCTGCCCCCTCACAGGCCCCGACTGTCCCGACCAATGTGCTTCTGATTAGGTGGCTTAATTACAGCTGTAAAAACAATGTTGATATAAGCCTCAAAATTGCAGTGTGTCAGATACTATTAGCCAACCTTGGACTCCAGCCATTGTTATCCAACTCCTCTAGCGACCCTCCCCACCTCTCCCCCTCTCCAGCTCCCTTTTACTCAACCTTATGATTTTTACTCTTCCCTTTGCATTTTCTTTCATGTCACAAGCTGCAACACAGGCATATTGTAAGAGGCCAAATGGCCAGTAAATAAACAGCAGTGGCATGCAGACTGACCTCGACAGTGCCAGGAAAGCTCAACAAAATACCAATGTGTTAAAAACACATGACGATATAAGCAAAAAAAGAAAGAAAAACATCCACTTTAGCTGTGAATTACACTTCATTTGTTTAATTGGCTCTTTGGCCTGAGATGCTTGACCTTTTTTCAGTGGTCTGTGGTTGTTCAAAATAAGGGCTTTGGCTCTTCAACAGAGTAAGCGGATATTCTATTAGCAAACACTGCAAGGCAGTGAAGGCTTCCAGAGAGAGGAGGTCAGACAGTCTGGGACAGGACACAAGGCTGTGTGGTGGGCTCTTTGTGTTTCAGTGACAGTGACTAAGGAGAGGGAGCATGAGGTGTGCCAGAAGTCTGGTCCAGGGTAAATTCGGCAACGCCACTGAGTGGAGGCAAGGAAGAAAAGCAAAGTAAAAACCTCAGGTATGCAAATCTTGGGTGGTCCCATCTTTGAGCTGCTCTAAGAGAAAGTCCCCTTTTTTCATTTTTTCATGTCTCCATCTTTGAGGCTGCTTCAACCTCCTCTCTCCTGACACCAGGTGTTGTGGATGAACAGCGGATATTCAAAAGGGGCAGTGAAGAGACCAACAGGAGTGTCAGAAATATGACAGAAAGGTGGTGGAGAGAAGTGGGGGACACGCCAATGGTGTGTTTCCAAACCCCAGAGGCCTCCATGGTGGCCTGCCTTGGCCCTGTGGCCTTCTCAGCAGCTGGCACTTCAAGGTTTCCCAAATATGTAATGGCATAGCTCCAAATTCACATTGGTAAAAAGAGCAAGACAGACCAAAACGAAAGTGAGGAAGCAAACTACCCATGCCTGTATTGATTCTTTTGGACCGGGCAGGGTGTGTTTCTGCACTTCCCAGCCTTGAAAGGCCGTCTTGTCACTAAAGGTGGAGGCAATACAATATGCCATCATTTGAATAATAGATGACCGATTCCTAAGTAATCAGTGTCCTCACAACACAGTGCATTCTCCCTCTCCCTGGTGGAGAGAAAGAGCTTAGCCTGTTTTTGTCCCGATGCCTTTAGAAGCAAAAGGTAAAAGCTTTAATGCACTGAAGCCACTGGAAGTGCTGCCTCTGAAGGACTCCCCCTGGAATCAGATGGTGTGTCTCTCCTTATGAGGGGGCCTATCAGAGTGGCCTTCCAGTAAGGGGAGTGAAAAAGAGAGAGAGAGAGAGAGAAAGTAGGAAAGGAAGACAAAGTCACTGAGTGTACAAGTGTGTTGAAGGAAGGCGTGTGCATGCATTTAGATGTGTAAGTGCACAATTATGTGTAGGTGGTGCGCATTAAAGTATTTGTGCTCATGTACAGTACAAGCATTTTTTGATAAGTGCCTGTGTGTGTGTGTGTCCAGGAATGTACAGCCCTTTCCTCTAAACAGGAAGAGAACACAGTTAAAAGCATCACCACCCTTTCCCCTCATACAGAACGGAGATCAGCCCAAAAGAACTTTATCGGTGGGCCAATCTGATCCTGCTCTGAACCCTTTTCACACTTTCCTTACATTTCCCCCAAATTTGCTGACTACAAAGCACATGGCAGGAAACATCAGAATACTTCTATCAAGCTCTAATTTCTCTGCTATCTACAAGACGTGAACAGAGCAACAGAAAACAGCACGCCGACTGTTGTGGGAAGGAGCGAGCCAATAATTCTACAACAGCTTATCTAGACAATAGCTGGTAATTAGTGAGTCAATGTGTTGTTTCTTTAGGTGAGCCAGGCCATCAGGTGGTGCCAGCCCTATCCAGTCGCACACACACACACACATGGAGCAACTCCAAGGGTCACACAACACAGTGTCCTCAAAAGACACTAAGCATGAAAAAGCATGTAAGGCTGTGACTTCTGAGACCCACAAAATAGCTACTGTGATATACAGTTTAACCACTGCATTTGTCTTGTTAAAGACCATATCCATCAAAACAATATTACTGAATTCAAGCTTTTACAAACCCTGGCACAGACACACATTAATAAATCCCCTAGACTGTGCATGTCTTCTATAGCTAATGATTCACTTGTACATCTGGTTATTTAATCTCCTTTTTTGTATAAACATTTCTACAGCACCAAGCATCCAAGAAAGTCATGTACTGAAGCTTTAATCAGATTCTTACACCACTTTAATCCACATTTTTTGATTTTGCACACCTGGCAGTACTCTGGGTTTTAGCCTAACAAAAGAGGACCACTAAGAGATACTTCTAAAGTGGTATGCAGGATTTGTTCTTATGTAATCTGTGCAAAAGGTGGAGAGACAACAAATCTTCATGGCAATGTACACCATCTTACCATCACTAAATAAAGTAAATAAGTTTCAGGAACATCCTTTCCTCGAGCCTTCACGTGAAGCATCCAATCACAAACTGATTTCAACAAAGGGGCGTGTCAATCTGTAAGGGGCTTCCATGAAAGATGCTCTTGTGTATCCTCACTTAGAGCTCCTCTGGGAAGCCTCCTCGCTCTTCAGAGCAGAAATAAGAGTTCTGGGACGTCCTTCATCAGAACGAACTGATGCGGGATCAAGGACAGAGGAACAATAAAATAAGGGGACCTGGGAGTCACCTAGAGTATGATGCTGATGTACAAAACATTAGCACTGACAGTGTGTAATACTGCATGCCCACTCTACTAAATCGACTTTTGGATTTAATGGCAAAACCTTTTTACAGCATATCTGCACACGATTCACATGGGTGACCAATCTGGACATAAACATGGGAAATTTTACTGAAAGGTGACAATTTCGCATCTTTGTGATTAATTGAAAAAAAAAATCACTAAAACATAAATTATTTATTCATTAGTTTCAGTCTTTAATTGTTTTGTATCTACACTGAACCTCAGTTGTAACTACTTCATCTTAGTCGCTTGCGATGCTGTGTTTATTCTAACTGTAAAATTGTCATTCTCAGTCTGCTTTTACATGATTTGTAGCTATAATATCAATAGTTTTTTTTTTAAACCAACAAAATAGCTAGTTCAGATCACAAAGAAACTCAAGACTGTGGTAAGGAACATGCAACGTACAATAAGAACATGCACTCAGTTCTGTTTTGTCTGCTGATATGTTTGTAGGAACCCAGCATGATCATTTCAATATCAAAGACACATGCTCACTTGATTTGCATGAACCAGGGGAGGGCAGAAGCACATGTGGAGCAAAGAGGTCGTCCTTAACCCAATCAGTCAAAACATGTTATTTGTGAAAAATCACAATTACAAAATGCACTAATATCATAACTTCTCAAAAATATCCAATTATGATTTCTTTTTATCCTTTAGTACATGCCGCTGCCATTTTCATTAAGTTGTGACAGTAAATTGAAACATTAGTGATGAAACAGGCAAGAAACTCTCGCCTCTAACTCCTGCTGAGGAAATAAAATTGAGGAGACAGTGAGACTCAGAAATATGCTGAAAATGTCAGTGCTGCTACTTGAATAAGGCAAAATTGTTTATTTTCAGATTCAGCCACATCAAGCAGTTTTTTTCTTGGCTGCTTGTGGAAGAGCTTGCATATTCATGGCCTGCCTGTTTTGAGAACCTGTCACTGGGCCTGGTATATAGTTCTCCCTGCGTTTCTGTTTCAGGATGGCTTCAGAGGCAAAAACATTCCATTTAACACCGTCCAGGTGACACGGTCAGGTAGAAAAAATGACAGCCGGTGGAGTCCGCCCTAGCAAATGAACTACCGATACAGGAGTCACCTTCTGTCACTGCCTATGTATCCACATATCCATATACACACAAAAAGCACATATACACATCAAAAGGACATTGCACCCCAAATATAGACTCAAACTTAAGCACAGATCATTACTTGCATCCTCATACTTCTCTCTTTTGGCTGGGTTAAATCCAGCAAAACCCCAGCCTTATATATAACTTGCCTCCTACCTCAGCTGGAAAAGAGCGAGCAGAGGAAGGAGGAGCTGGTGAGCGCCAGGCAATCCAGTTCTCACAGAAGAACAACTATGGATTTATGACTTAAACCTGACTAGGTATAAGGTCAATTTAATATTGAAATTCATGGGAATAACTTGCCTTCAGCATAGACAGCTACCTTCATAAGTCTGAAGGATTAATAAAACAATTGGGTGAGTGATTTTTGCTGCTATGAAAGTTCTCATTGACAGTGTATCCCCATGGGTCTGTGAAACAGAATAGGTGTTCGATGGGAGAACAGCATATCAGCATGGCTAACAGCCAGGTAACGAGTGCTTCACGCTAAAACCAGCCACCGACTTAGTATGTGCATATGTTTGCATGCATCTAAAGTTGATATGCATGTGCTTTGCACTTGATGATAGTATTGTGTACTGCAAGTGGTGTGGTATCAATCCAGCTTCCTCCTGTCAGGCTATAGGACTGCTGTGTTCCCCCTCCTCCCAACCCCTCCCTCTGCTGCACAGCCTCTGTACATGGAGAGCTCTGCACAGTCCCCGTGGAATCTCCCGTGTCAGTACATTACCTTATAAGTGGAGGCACTGACTGTGGGGACTCTTTGATGCACATTCACATACAGTACAAACACAATTGATCTTCAGCAGAGCATTGAAAGGGGGGTGCTGAAGAAAGATCTATGCACAGATTACAGGCCTTCTTGTTGAAAAAGAACTTTGTGTGCAAGAAGAAGCAAAATGTTTTTTTGATAAGGATGTGACATGGCAAAATCTTTCCCTGGAGCCAGCCACTGAGTGCTGAACTCTATCAGCAATCTGGGAAAGACTCATAAGCACCACTGTAAAATGTAATACTACCCTATCTGTGCAGGCTCACATCGGGCATAATATCACTGTCTGTATTAATTATACATTTCTTTTTCTTGTTGTATGAGGAGATTTTCCCCTTAGGGATGCTAAAGTAATGTCTCCATCTCATGACAACATTTGCAGCTCAATTAAAAAGTATTTATGTCAATCTTCCCCGGTGTGGGTGCTGCCAGTTCACCATATACAGTACACAGCAGTAGTAGGAGGATGCTGTCATCTACTCGCCACGAAGTGTCAGAGACCTTAGGTTGTCATGACAATACAAAGGGGTCAAACTTCAGCACTGACTTTCTCTAAAGGCAAAATAAATATTCCATTCCATCTCCACACTTATTGGCAAAATGAATTATTTACTTATTATTGTTTTTTCCTGAAAATGGAGGGAAAGCATATCAAAAAAAGAACGAAATCAGCAAATGACTATTCAATTTCTTTCTGCATTTATATTCAAAACTGTTTAAGAGAAGGGCGTTAGTTGGGTTCAAATAAATACTTTAAGATGTGGATGTGAGCTCAGACAGCAGTCAGCATGTTTGAAATAAATAAATAAATGCATAATAATAATAATAAATGGAGTGTTTTTGCTCTCAGTGAGAGGAGAGCCCTAATGACCACAGATGCCAAGACTAAGCAGTTCAAACAAAGGGAGCTTGTTTTTTCATACATGACCAAAAACAACCTTAAAGATATTCTAAGTAAAAACAAAACAAAGACAGTGGCAAAAACTGATAATGGAATTATATTGTCTGGTGAAGAAAGGCCAATCTGAACAGTCATAACCTACTCGTTAGCTTTCTCACAAGTAGTCATAATTACATAATTTGTAAGTGTAAAAGCAGAAGAATTCGGAAAATTTCAAACAATAATTATGCATCCCCCCCCCCCCCTGCACTACTTAATCTGCAGCCTCACACTGCTGCCCACAATGCACGCTATATTCTACTGTAAATGCTTTAGCTGTCCATATTTAGATGAGTTGCGAATATAAACAAGTAAGTGAGTGAAAAGTCCTTCTTGGTCTATTTAAACCCTCCCCCGCAGGCAACAGTATTTACAAGGAAACGGTTATCATTTAGTCTCTGTTGCGGATCAAAATGTCAAGCTCCACAGAGAATGTGAGCGGTGCTGTTAGGGCCAAAAGTGCAGTTTTAGAGCCCCAGGATCTGAGGGAAAAAACGATTTGCAAATGCCCAAATATGCTTAATTGACCTGAAATATAGCCTGTGTGCAGGAAATGTTTGAAATCAATACGAAGAGTGAAAAGAGTATCCTTGAAGGAACATTTCAGAGGATTACACAGTATCTTTCGGAGTAGCAATACGAAGAATGCAAGAATTACAAAAACAATCAAGAAGTCATGAAAGGTCGTGCGAGTTAAAATTACAGTGGTTGCAACCAATTAAGAGAGTGTGAGGAACAGCTGTTTTTCACCTACTGTAGCAGACCAGTAGATTATATGAATGTTCTGTGGCCGCGAGTACCATTTCTGAGTGAATCTACACATAACGTATTCCCTCTGTATTTATTTATTGTATGTGTTTAGTGGGGTAAATCAATACACAGTGTTCCCAGCCATGATTGGATTCACAGTTAGTTCTAATAAGAGACTCCCTGACAGCGGGTGTGTAAGATTCAGCACAGCCAACCAACCTGAATGTCTTTCCTTCACAATGCTATCCTTTCTCCTGTCCAGGTGCCTTCTGGGTAATGGTGTTCCTCCCATGTGGCAGGCAGGCGGTGACAGCTCCAAGATACTCTTTGACCTGAGAGGAAGCAAAAACAACATCAATGGTAATTCCCCTTCAAACACATTAACTGGGATGAACTGGGGCCCATGGAGCCCCTCCGAGTGAACTCGTATTGATCGCAGAAATCCATGAATAAATTTAGCACTAATTGATTTTTTTTTTCTCCGCAGAAAATAAATCTCTAATTCGGAGTAGAGGCAGCAAATGTAGCAGATTGTACAGGCACCTTTCTGACTTTAAAAACTGTAGGAAATACATTTTGAGAAGTATCTTAATAAGCTACAAAATACTCACTGCCGTTTTCAGTGCAGTCACAAGTGTCATCATTTTGTGACTTAACAATCAATAAAATAGTCCATTCTCGAGGTCTGTTGTTTAACAAACAAAGAAAATTCATCGTGTTAAAACTACTGAAGCAACAAGTTCTGAAATTAACCCATTAGATCCTCTGGGCTTTGGCTTTCAGTGGGGACTGAAGTTACAGTTGGGGGAGAAATGGTGTGACACATATTTCCAAGAGCTCCCTGTCCCTTCACCTTACCGGTTGAAAGAATGATACCATCAATACTGAAAAAATATATTTAAAAAGACTATAAGCAGTAAGTATAAACACTGCACTTGGCTTACAAAGTGAAGGAAGATATTCTCTCACAGAGGTGAAGAAAAATGGTTTAAGATCAGTGAGCATTTTTTAATATTTACAAAAAGTAATCCAAAGAGAATGTCCGAACTGTTTTTGACTAAAAAAAAGAACAAAACCAAATGCCTCTACAAAAAATATTTTTATAATCATGGCATATTTTAGAACAGCAAAAGATTAAAAGGCAAATTTTTTTTTTCTTACATCTCATCCTTATATTTTAAAGACAAGCAATTTAGCCTAAAGATGGGTGTGGTTTTAAGCTGTGCATTAGTTATATAAAGATTGGTGAAAACACTCTGGAGCATGTCACTCACTATTTAATCAATGGATCTTGAAGTCAAATTACACAGTATCTTATTTTATATAACATGTTTTCCCTTTGCTTTTCAAATTGATTGCTAAAGCCAAAATCACTGCTCAGTAAAAAACAACTGAGTGATACAGATGGTAAGTGCAGGTTTTATTCTATGTTGTGATAAGTCAGAGTTTGTATTTGAATAAGGATATCTCTAATATTATATAACAATAACAGTTCAATAAATCACTTTTAATAACTGGGGCAGATTTGATTGTATATCTTAAGTTGAAAACTTAAATAGGAGGGTGATTATTCTTAGAAATGATTGAGGAGTCTTGATTTAGGAAGTTGTAGATTCAGGTATTGTACTGCCACCTACTGGCTGAGACCTTTCTCAAAGATGTCCAATCCATCCGAGTGCACTCAGATGAGTTCCTTATGATTAAAATTGTTCAGTGATTTCAGGAAGAACAACTTCAAATTCAGTGACACCAGTGGAAGTGAAATACTGCATTTTCTTTTACTTCACATGAAAAATAATATCTCCAGTCGTCTGCTTTAACTAGGAGAGGATGTGTCCCATGAGTGCCCTGAATAAACATTGTGTCCTGGGCCCTGTAACGCACATGTAGCTCAAGATGTGGTTATGGTCTATCAAGACTCCCTTTACTGACAAACCTCAACTGCTCAGTCATGCAAAGAAAAAAGCATTCCTAAAATGCTCCTTTTTGTTTGATGGATGAGTTGCACATTTAATGGCTGGGCATTACCTCTACAAATAAACCAGACTTGACATTGCCCCGTGCTGCAACATCTGGGACGCCCCAGAGGCAGGATCAAAGGCCTTATGTGTCCTTGGACTCTATCTGTGCCAAACGTGCATGGTGAGCTCAAGAACGGCTATTCGATGCATTTCAGTCATTATCACCTGCACTGGCTGTGTTTGTTAGTCATCAGCTATTTCTGTTTAATGTGTTACAGTCATATTCCTCTGTGTTCTCATCACGGTAACAGCAGGGCTGAGAGAGGCACAGCTAGACAATAATTTCAATCAATTTATTACTTTATTTTCCCACAACCAAATTATATCTTTAGCTAAGTGGAAACATGAATGCAAAGTTGAAAATCAAGTGCTAGACTGACTGATCTTTTTAGCAGTTTTCCCACTGACACATCAGAGCGAACAGCATATCAGCTCTGCTCTCATCTGTACTATACTATGGGGGATGTGCTACAACACAATCCACATTACTTGAGCTTTGTTTGGAGAGAGCCAGCCAACTGCATAACCTTAATTAGTCAAGCTGTAGTCATTCAAGTGATTACAATGCCCCGCACAGTAGCGAAGAGAAGCATCTGTCACTTAAACTAAAATGATTTCTCAATCTTTCCATTTGGGTGGAATAAGTTTATCGTGAGCTCGCAATAACACGGCTTTTCTTAAAAGCAGACTGAAGAAACAACTCACTGAATACAGTATTTAATACATACCGAGGATGATTCTTCATCAAGATAAAACACAATCCTATCTACGGGTGCAACTAATGGTAATTTGCACCAGCAGTAAGTCTGTCTTTTTTTAATCCATCAATTAATTGCTTAGTCTACAATATGAGATGATAGGGGAAAAACACCTATAACGTATTCTCAGCACAGTTCAAAACACAGACATTCCATTCACAAGGATATGTAACAGAGAAAAAAACAGCAAATCTTTTCATTTGTGAAACTTAAGTAAATATTTGGAATTTTTTCTTGATTTATAAAAGTATTAAAATTTTCTGTTGAGCACCATTTCATTATATTCTGCTATTGTAACTGCATTACATTCAAAAAGCAAAACATATCTTTAACATTACTTTAATTTTGCCATGGTAAAAAAAGGACAAAGTAAGGTTTATCTGGGATCGCTTCTTTTTTCCCAGGTTCTTGAGTTTCATTGTGTTTGCCATTTCTAAATCGCCCCAAGGTTCTACATCTGCTGTTCTCCAATGTGCACAACTGGAGAAAGAGGCAGGATGTCACTTTTGTGAACCAGCCGTGGCGAAGAAGAGGGAAAATCCAGAAAAACGTAATCATCAGAAAAGTGGATTGGGTGGTGAAGCTGGGGCCCTGTGAGGGGCAGGGTGCAGGGATGGCCGCACCTCAGCAGATGTGCCTCGGTGTCACTCCACATCCACAGCCGAATGAATCACCCCACAGATGTTCAGCGTCATGGCCAGGATGTCACACCAGCAAAATACACATACACACAGCCATGCAAAGATATGCACGTGCACACACAGTCCAATTTAATAAACATTAGAAGTGATTCCACAACTGGTCAGACCGTCATTTTGACCTTGACGTGACTCTGACCAAAAATAACAAAACATAGATTTCACTCAGCCTGTAGAAAAGTTTTTGCAAGTTGGGGGGGAAGGGAGAAATCCCATGGTGTGCACAACATACACACAACACCCTGCTTGAAATGCAGTCCTGCTCAAACTTGCTGAGTCTGATGAAATGTTTCTGCAGCACAACATATTTTCAGACACTCTTTTTGATCTCTGACTTGTTCCATCTGAAAAATCTCAAATCAAATCAAATTTTATTTGTATAGCGCCAAATATCAACAAAAGTCATCTCAGGACACTTTACAAAGTAAGGTCTAGACCTTACTGTTATCAATATTATTACATAGGGAAAACCCAACAAATCCCCCTTGAGCAAGCACTTGGCGACAGTGGGGAGGAAAAACTCCCTTTAACGGAAGAAACCTCCAACAGACCCCGGCTCTTGGTGGGTGGCCTTCTGCCTCGACCGGTTGGGGTGAGTGGATAGAGGAGAGACAAAAGAAGAAAAGCAACAAGACACAACAATCAAACACTGATCAGGTCGATGTGGCCGGTGACTGCTCATCAGAGATGTAGAGCTCCAGGGCCAGGGCAACCTGCAGAAA
>NW_018127895.1:357933-394867 GCF_001952655.1 Monopterus albus | reverse complement strand
CCCAGTTCACTGGCTTGTTGTGCTCTGCTGCAGCTGCGACACAGTGTCTTGTGTTAAGACCATTGACATGGTAGTGTTTGAGTTTAGGAAGAATACTTGTCATTCACTCTTCAGTCCCAGATCTTTCCATCCTGACCAGTTAACCTTTAGGTGATCACCAGCCCCAGTAATCATGGGCTTAATCAATCATAATCATTGCCTGGTATGGAACAAAATGGCCTTCAGATAACCATTTCTTCTCCACTGATATGGAACCCTCGCAGTCTGTTTATAGTTAGCACTGGTGAATAGAACACATGAAATCTCAAACCTCTCACCACAGCCGCTTCCATAAAGGTCGTCTGAAGTCAGAGACTCCTAACAAACAGCACATGCTTCCTGTTTTAGTGAGACATCTCTCTTTGTTTTTTTACTCTGTGGTTTGTTCTTCCAACCTAAGAGAAGGACTGATGCGTACGGAAAATGTCCTCCTACAGCAGGGTCAGCTCTGCATTATTACAAGACTGCGAGAATGTTCAGGTTACATGAGAATAGATAAGATAATAGTAGCAGGTAATGTAATGTCATGCAACTTAAAAAGTCATGTGGAGGCAAAGTCTATCTTTTTGACATGAGAACTGACTGAGAGTGTGGAAAAACTGGACAGCTCTTCCTTTTTCATGATCATCCTGTAGGGCCTTTTCAGCAATTCTCCTGTCGCTGTCTTCTAAAATGTACATTTACTCTATCTTATCTACATTTTCTTTTTCTGTTTTGCTTTTATTTGTATTTAAAATTGTATAATGTATTGGTTTTTTTTTATATATATGATGCTTCAGTATAAGGCAGTGGTCCCCAACCCCCGGGCCGCGGACCGGTACCGGTCCGTGGATCCATTGGTACCGGGCCGTACAAGAAATTATTAATTATTTCCGTTTTATTTATTATCTGAGTCTGAACGATCTTTTATTTTGAAAAATGACCGTATTCTCTCTGTTACATCTCGGTCACTTGAGCGCCAAAACTGGCTTACTTGTGCGACTTATTCAGCCTGCTCAATGAACTCAATCTGTCACTTCGGGGGAAAATGACAACTGTCTTCAAGTTGGCAGATAAAGTAGTTGCATTTAAAGCCAAACTGGATTTGTGGGGACGGCGCGTCAACAGCGGCATTTTGGACATGTTTCAAACATTAGCGGGGATTTTGGGTGAGACTGAGCCTGAGCCTTCATTCTCCCAGCTGGTGCACGATCACCTGTCTTTGCTTTTAAAAGAGTTCGAGCGCTACTTCCCAACCACAAAGGACCCACGAACTGCCAAGGAATGGATCCGCAACCCATTTGTCAACAAACCAGGTGAATCCAGCATGTCTGTGCAAGAAGAAGATCAACTGCTGGAGATCGCAAATGACGGCGGCCTTAAAAGTATGTTCGAGACAACAACTCTGTCGGTGTTCTGGATTAAAGTCATGACAGAATACCCCGAGATCGCCACCAGAGCACGTTATGTTATGTTGTTGGCGCAATGTTATGAGGAAGCTGCTAATAAAGTTGCATACAAGTACACAGTGGATTCACATTAATTATTATATTTACAATATAAACAATCTACGAAACACCCCCCCGCCCGGGCCGCAGCAAAATTGTCAAGCGTTGACCGGTCCGCAGTGATAAAAAGGTTGGGGACCACTGACCTAGACAACAACCCGTCAATATTGAAAGAGAGAAGGCATTTTAGATAACTCAACAATGGTATCCTCCCTTGGATTCCTTTTATTGTGGGACCTTTCATGATACAATAAAGATATTCTGTCAAAACCCATTTCCAAAAAAAAAAAAAAAAACAAGAACAAAACATGTCTTTTTACCACAGATGTGATTTTTATTACCTCTTTGTTTTAACGTTTGTTTAGAGTTGCTTTGGGGTGGAGATGACTAAATGCAAAATTTGTAATGTCAGTATTATTACTGTTATACGCTCCTCATTTCCACAGATTTTATTGAGAGGAAAATTAAAGGAATTTGTTTCTAAATTTTCAATTATACATTTTTTTTCTGAGGCACTTCTAGCGGTGGGAGTTTTAGAACCGGTTCTATACTGTCCATCAGAATTGGACACTGTCTATAAGCAATGGTGGAAACACCAGCATTGTGCTGAAACATCTTTACATGCAACATAGACTAAACCTGCAGGACTGTCATGTATTTGACACTTTACGATGGGTGCCACCACTTCCCACCCAAGCAGCATGTCCCTTAGCAAGGGTAACTATCCTATGTTATAATAACATTAGCACCATACAGACAGCCTTAGAAGATTTTCTTTGACTAAGAAAGGCTAAATGAAAGTTAATGCTGTACACGTTCTCTCATTTCATCCATTTTAGAGAATTACAGCAAACAGACTGTCACTACAAATACAGTACCTCTGAGGCTACAGCTTGCTGCTCAACTCGCCCATCAACTCCCAGCCTCATAAGTGCAAAGAAAAACATAAACATAAAAAAAAACTAAGAGACAGGAATAAAAGGTCAGAAACATAACTACAGAGAAGTTACATTGCAGTGGTAACTTGTAAGTTTCCCCAAATGCAACACAGACAGACAGACATGGTCACGCTGATTTTTCTAAAGAACAATTTCATTTATCAGTTTTATATTTGTTTTCAGGGATCATTAAAGGTCCAATAAAGGATCGGACCAATAAGTAGAATCGATAATGGCACTGATGTCAATAAAATGTTATCAGTTCCCATCTGTAGACAGCTCCTGTCATTTAAGGCAAACGGTCACTGAAGAATTTTTCTGATCTTCTAACAGAATCAATCATTTTGTATGCTGTCTTTTTTTTTTTTTTTTTTTTAAGTGTGCCTTGGTACCATGGACATTGGGAATCGGTTAGAGAA
Organism: Monopterus albus; assembly: GCF_001952655.1. NCBI lineage: Eukaryota > Metazoa > Chordata > Actinopteri > Synbranchiformes > Synbranchidae > Monopterus > Monopterus albus. Next base: position 391,984 of record NW_018127895.1, on the reverse strand, counting down.
GAGCAGCTGAAGGTAAGGAGCTTTTAAGAAAGAGTTGCTGGATTGTTGAGAACATTCTTGAGGCCCCTTTCCCCTCTTTTGGAGAAGCCCAGGCAGATAAAAGGAAACACTCGGGCGGATTAAAGTGTTCAGAATGTATCAGCATCAAACCACTAGAGTTTTTGCCCTCTACATTTTTCAAGCACAGTCAATAGATCTAAATATTTTACTGTGCCCTGGCCAATTTATTGTTTGATGTTTAAAAACTTGTGCGGAATGAAAGAAAATTCATTAAAGAAGAAGGCCCCAGAACGAGAGCCTACGATCAGCTTTGAAAGTCTAGTTTAACTGGGATATTGATCATTCTCTTTCTTGTGTGACAAAGGCCACCAGGGACGCTGGAGGTGTCGGTGGATGAAGGCGCGCTGCCAAATAACACTAGATGTGTGTGTATACTCTATAGGTGAGGCTGGGAATTCCCCTACCGACACCGAAAAAAAATCCAATAACTCAAAAATGACCAAACAAGCATCACATTCTTGATTTCTTGCTGGTCAAAAGAAGACTCAGCATCCATTCTGGTTTGGATACAATAATGTGCAGGGTTTTTGATTTTTCAAATGCCTGATTATGACAATCCTTCGAGCTGCAGATCACAAAATGCCCCATGTCTTGTCACTGAGTAGAAGAAGCACTTCCATTACTAAAAACTATTTTGTATAAGAAACCAATTCACAAGTTCTACTTTTCGGGTGATTTTCATCACATTAGTTGCCCAATCAATGTGAGTCCAAGGGTAAATTTTAACACATTCATACTGGCTATACTGCAGGTGAAGCTACACATCAATAATGATCTGCAGTCTTTAAAAATTCTTCACTAACAAAATGTAAAAATATGAGGGCGATGTCTCATGATGGGAAACTAGTAAAAAGGCTTAATGACAAGCTACAGACATTAGATATTTCTGGCAGACACGTATGGTGGTATCAGTAATCACAGAAATCTTATTTTAGAGAAATTCAGAATGGAAAAATTAAATTTCATCTGCTTCAGTTATGCAAGCTTATGCACGGTCGCTCCTAAATATCTGGGAATTTTCTTGACATCAAGAGAAAAGCTATCCAGACCATACCTAATTAAATGTTTGGAATATGTAGGGCATGGATCTCTTTACCCTGACCTTCAAAACATTACACAAGCATGATGCAAAATATAAAAATGTCTGCTTTTCAAATTAAGAGCTTTTCAGACTGCACTGAATTGAATGGGAAAATGTATCCAAACTTCTGAGTGGTAGTGTAGATTTTAAAAAGTAGCTGCAAAAGCAGTTGTTTCCCCCTGATCTTGCAAAATGAGGCACTGAATCACTTTTTGGCACAGCTGTGACTATGAGGCATGTTAGTCTAAATACAAACATAGCTCCTCGCTTTCCAAGCACCAGTTGCTGATTTCAATCTGATATATTACCCTGCAATCACAGATCTGATCATGATATTTGTGTTTAAGTGTGGCTATAATTGCTTCAAGCCTACATCTTTCACAGTCTGAACTGGACTGGAAAGATTTCAGCAGGGTCCCTCTGCATCCTCAGTCTCTGGTTTCCTTAATGTCTCTCCTGAACATCTGTCCCCTCCTCTGCCTTATCTACCATGAAGTGGGATTAGCAGCCTGCAGTTGAATGAGCAACAGTCTGTAAACATGGAGTATATAAATACATTACCAGAGGTGAAACAGGTCCTTACATTCAAATGCAGTCAGAAAGGCAGATCTGCTTGGCCATTAACTCCCAGGACCAATCCAAACCTCTGAGGATGCTGTTTCTTCCATGGCACTTGGAAGAAGCTGAATAAAGACAGGAGTATGATGCATGTTAGTATCTCTGTGGTTAGTACCATGTTGGTCCAAGCAAAATCAGGTGACTGAACTACATGACTCTGACTCTTAACAATATCACCAGTTGCTGAGCTGCTGACACATTTGGCATAGAGGGAAATAAATGTTGATCAATTATTCTACCACACTGCTGCTACTGAGCAGGTAGCGCTTACAACATACATACTGTATTATGATCATGAAAACGTAACAGACACCAAGAACACATTGTTTGTAGAATTAGCACTACACAGACACATTTTAAATCATTACTTTAACAGTAAACTGTTTCTCATTCTGCATTTTATTCATATGGTGTGACCCAATTTATTACGAGTTTAAATCACATAGTGCTTTGAAAAATGTGCAAACTGTGTTATCACCAAAAAGTTGCCAGTTGTCTTTTGTTTTTACTGAATATACCCTTGTTTCTTCAGTGCATCAGTGAAAATATCTACCAGCACTCTGTCTTTCTTTCCAAGTGTGTAACTCTCCTTTGAAAAGACACAGGACCCAGCAGGAGGGGAGATGTGATGTTCTCTCTTTTTACTGACTGACATGGCTGATGAGGGCCCATCCTGCACTTTGGCAGGAGGGTAGGCAGGCATGTGGAGGTGGCGCCCACCAGGGTGCGATGATGGGACAACACAGTCGTCCTTCATAGATATTCCATTCGTGGCTTTACCCTCAGCTGCCCTGTCAAGGTCTGTGTAAACCCCTCTGAGGGGGCTGAGACAGGGTCATGGATGACACCTGCCTCTAAGCCAGACGTGACAGCACAGCTGGGCCGCTTAATGACAGAGGGGCCTGGCCCAGCACACACCTGCCCATCCTGGGCAGGGCAGGCGAGCTCACGGGGAGAAAAAGGAGCCGCTGCCATGTTCGACGGGCAGATGTTCTTTAGAGGAGACAGCTGCACTACAGGGACCCCTCCGTTTCTCTCCTACTCCAGTAATTGAAAATCATGTAAAAGGTCAATTGTGTGAAACTGGCTGTCCCTCTTTGCAAGTTGTTCCTTTCAGCCAGAACATGACAAAAACAACACTGACTGGATGACAGCTTTTGCCTCAATTACTGCCTATTTAGCAATGGATGTCCATGTAATGACAATACATGTACACATTCCCAGTGAATAAATCTGCATAGACAAAGAGGTACAGGCCATCTGCTGGAGGCCATGGACAGGGGTCCCTGAGAGAAAGCTAATCATTGAGTACATTACACAGACACTGTTATGACATTTGGACTCCAAATGAAGGAGAATGGAAATAACACCAATTCAAAATTCAACTGTAGTGAACAGCAGGCCAACAGCCTCTGTGTAAAGAGCCTACTGTGGTACAGAGGGCCGGTGCCTGTCCTGAATACTGACATCGAGTGACCCTCTCTCTGGGTTTCACTTTGATGAGAAGTGGCAAGGTTCTAACCTCCCCAGGATTGCTCTGTGTTTGTGGTTGTGTTAAACAGAACCAGCTACAGAACTGTCACACACCATCAGCCTCTCTGGAATTCAGCAGAGATTTATAGACCATCATAGAGAGACTAATGATCAAAATAGACAACGAGGACTCATCCAGTAAGAAATGACATCAACTTTGGCCACTTCTGAGTGAAATTTGGTTGTTGACATTTTAGTACTAAAATCTTGGCACCATCTCTAAAGAGTTTTGTTTTTTGTTTTTTTTACTTGACCTAGATAAATATGACTTTTATGAGAACTGGAAACAATACAAACAATACAGGTTTAGGTGCTCAGACTGTGAAATACAGTATTTAAAGAGTGTGTGTCAGTGTTGCACTGGTCAGTACAAGTGTGACATATCATACATTTTTTCGATAATTTAAAGGTTTGAAAAAGTTGTTACTTTTAATGAGAAACATGTTAGGGCTCACAAACCACAAACATGTGGCTTTGGGGGAACTTAAAATTTTAACAAAAACAAGTGCTGTGACTTGAGTACCAGCACAAACAGGAAGGAAACAATATATTCCATAAACTCCCCCAAAATGAGAATGTTATCAATAACACTTGTGTCTGCAGGAAAAACAAAACTAAGCTCTTCAAGATGCAGGTTTCTGGTTTGACTGACCGTAGCCCTTTCCCAATAACATTGTTACCCGCAATCACGATCCAAACCACACACCTTTGGCACAGTGCACTGTCACAAATTATGTTTTGATTCTGACCAAATGCAACAGCTTCCTGTCTGGTGCTGTTTTCTCTTACTGTCTGTTTTTCTAATCTTGAACCAAAAGCAAACTAAAAGATGCTGTTTTGCTTTGCGAAGGCCATTTAGTAACAAATCAAAAGTGCTGGAGAGCACAGATGACAAACCTGGAAACATATATCCTCACCAACAAAACAATGACTATCTGGAATTTCAGAGACAAACACTATCTCTGCTCATTAAACTATTAAACTCAATGAAAACCTTTTTCAGACATCCATCGTGGACTCTACTCCTAATTGTCTCTCATTTCTAGAAAACAAATACAACACTTATTTATAATCTCTCCTAAAATAACTGAGCCCTCTCAGTTTAAACATGAGTCTGACTGTCTGTGTGTGTGTGTAGGCCACTTGTATGAGAGTGTAACTGTACAGCGGCATGTGTGTAGCACAGCAGAATGCACATTTCAAAGGCAAGACAGCTCCTGGGCTTGCTGAACTTTTGCTTGTTATCAGGAGCTGAGAGTGAAATGGAGAGAATTGATCTTTTGTCTACTGGAGGTGCACTCCCTTGGGCTGGGCCGCTCGCTTGCTCACTCGCTTGGCTGCCATGCAGAGGGCTCTCTTTCTCATCCTCCCCCCACCACCATCCCCTTCTTCTCCCCTCTCCATTCACTCACACTCTCTCGCCCTATCTCTGCGTGGCGGCTGCCTCTCCTCCAGCTGACCCTTGTCCCGGCGATACGGGGAAAGATGTGCGCTGAGCTGCTGACATCAGGATTGATCTTCCTCCTTTTCCCCATAAGCTCCATATCAAGCTCCTGGAGACTCCGGAGGAGACAAAGAATGGGCAGAGGGATAGGGATAAAGGGTCGGGCGGCAACCAGAGTCGAGGGGAGAGGAGGGAGGATATTGTCGACTCACATCACCTATTCAAGCTAACAATGTTTGGCGCGGCAAAGGGATAGAGAGCACAAAGCTAACAGTTTTATTAGTGGTGGTGGTAGAAGTTCACTCTTCTTTGCTAAATTGTTGCTTGCAGTGACACCACAACACCATCAACTAGAATTCCTAACGCTACCGACACCAGTTATTTTTTTTTTCCATGAACAAGTTTTAAACAGTTAAGTTCATGTTACAAAATTCCAGGGGGTCACAGGGGTCTGTAAACAACAGACCACAAAATGTGCTTGATTAAAAGAATTGCCAAGACCATCACACCACATTTTTGTGTGTGCTGAGACATCTGTGGAAGTCAAACTGGTAGATCACTGCATCCAGGAGATCATTTTGACGTAACACTTACACATAAGACAAACATAATCAGTGTAGTAGTGAACTTTCAGCGTTGTTTATCTTAAAATTTATTTCTTCTGTCTTGATTCTACTTAAGGAAAATGTTAATTATGTTCATGTAACAAAGTTTTAAAAAATGGAAATCAGAATGATGCTGACAGGGCAAAAAAATTTAACATTTAATGAAACTGTACATTGTACAGTCTTCAGTGCAAACATTTAATAACCTTATTTTTGGCACTATGCATTTAATCAGCAATTAAGTCACAGTTGAGACGCCAAGATTCACTAAAGCAAGTCCTAATACAGAACACATTTTTTAAATCTGTGGTCTTGTTTACATTATGTGCTGCTTTTCAGAAAAGCTTCCATTCAAAGGCATTGCAATAACTGTGTTATGTGTACATTTAAAATCTGTCTGGTGCTTACACACTTCATGGGCATTGTCTATGAGAGGAAAGTAAACAAAATTAAAAGCTTTTTATTGGCAATAAAACAAAGCTAATGGTACTTTAAACTCTGAAAATTTCTAACCTCAGACTGATTATGACTGTATCTTGTACTTCAGAACTGTGCTTCATTTGAAAGGCATGACGAGCACTACATCTCACTTAATGCAATAATTACAAGTTTAACTCCATATAGCCTAATTTTTTAGGAATAAATGAAGCTTTGCAATAAAGGCCATACAGATCTAGGCAAGCAAATGCCTACTTTTTACCCCTTTTCAATAAAATCAACTTAAGTAATTAACTACTTAATTTCTACTACAGTATGACTAGATCCTCATTAGAGGTCATGAGTAAATTACAATAACACATTCATAGTTTTTAACTTCTGTCACACTGCATTTAGTGTTGTTCTTTGTGATGATGACTGACAAAATAATGAAATGTAATTTAAAACTTTTTAACAAAATGCTACACACAGCTGACTGAACCAAAATGATAAAACAGCTGGCACAGTTTTGATTTCCCTTTAAAAGAACAGCAGTGGCTGGTAAATAAGTTACAATTAAAAAATAATGTTGGTCTCAGATTATAAGGTACTGTAAATGAAAAGCACTGGACTACTTATGATTTTTATGTCTGGATTATGCATCAAAACACAGGTTACACAGTCATCAGCTACAGTATATTGGCAAATTTGTTTCTGTTCTAAAAAAATACAGCTGTCCTTGAGAAAGTAGGGGGAAAATGCAAAATACCCAATCTTGCAAAGTTCACAGATATCTGTTAACAGATTTTCCAATACTGAAGCAACAATCAGCAGTTATTTATTCAGTAGTTTGATCAAACATAAAGCACACCCAGTGTGGTGCACTCATACAGTAAAGGATGTAATCTCTGTGGCATCTGAGTGGATTTAACTGGGGATCTATACAGTTATTACTGTGGCATTGTGAGGCGAGCAGACTTTGGAGAAAGGTCCAGGGTGATGGAGGGTGGGGCAGATGGGGAAAGTCTTGCTGTAAATATGATAATTTGCGGGTTAGCCAATCTGAGAAGGCTGGATGGCCTGATACCCTTGGTAAGCATCTAAGGGTAGCAGAGAGCTGAGTAGAGCAGGGCAGAGCCGTGCAGGAGGAAGATGAATCAAGTTTAATAACAAAAGGTTCTAATCGCCCCCATAACCCTGCACCCCCACCTCAGAGCTGAACTCTAATTACGATGAGAACACAGTGCACTGTCACCCAATATTAAATTGTTGAAGAGTGAGCAGAGATAATCGATAAACACTTTAGTCATCGGGGGGGGGGAACCGAGAGAAAAGAGAAAATGAAAAAAATAAGATGCCTCTTCCGTTCAGTAAGAACCAGCAGCACCCAAAGCCCTCTTGGCTCATGAGAACGCCATTGGGACAGTCCAAGATGATTGCAGAACAATAATCCTGAGCACACCTTCCCCACACAGTCATGCAAGCGCACACACACACGTACCCCTAACACTCACTCACACACACGCATACATTTATACAAGTGTACAGCACAATATAGAGCCCCCACCTTCCCCATGGGCTGCCTGAGCACCCGTGCATGAGAGGAAAGGTGAACACGGTCACCCTAATTACAGGGGCCCCAGCTCTCTCACACACTAACACACACTCACCAGGCATTACTAAAGATGGGCCAATTAGGGTGAGAGGGAGATAAGGGAAGAAAAGGTTGCTTTAGGTGCGGTTATCTGAGAAGCACAGCCTTATGATAGTTTCCCCTTAATTCCATGCTGAGCCCTGGCACTGCACTGCAAGGTCTCTCATAATTTGATCTGTTACATATGAAATGGCAGGCTCTGACAGTGAGATCATCAGCAGTGTTTATTGTCTATGTGGTCCTCATTTCAGTTAAACATAAAAGAAGTTGTCACGTAAAGAAGACTCCTTTACTTTTTCGTTTGTTTGATTGTTTTAGTTACTCAAAATAGTGCAGATAAGCTTCCAGTTTATTTGTTAAACAAATTCCACATTAAGAATATTTATCAATGCATTTGCAGATATGATGAGTAGCAGTAGAGGTTATAACTTCTGACTACTGAAGTATAAACCATAGTTAAAAAAAAAAAAAAAAGTTAATCTTTTCCCAGCAGAGGCTTTGTCACAGCAAGAAAAGAACAGGTCTTAATCATAAAACAGTAATGATGGCTCTGTTCTATATTTAGGGTTGCCTCCAGATAATCAAATAATCAAGTCATTAGAATCAGAATCATCTTTATTGGCCAGGTGTTGAACAAACAAGGAATTTCACTCCGGTAAAGTGGCTTTCAATGCGCATGTACAATGCTCTTTTGTAAGGCAAACGATAAACAAGTAAACAAGATAAGAGTGAGATGACAAAAGAAAAAAACTAATGTACAAACAAAATAAAGGAATGTGCATTGGGAAGATTAAAATAGAGTACTTCTAAATATAAAAATATATATGTACACACAGTTTAGATGGAGTTTTTCAGATAGATTATTCAAGAGACTGGTCAGTCGAGCCTTTGTTTTTACTTTATTGTATTTTAGTTTTTCAGCCAGTATGCATTACAGTAAGAGGTAGCCCCAGCCGGTAGTTTGTCAGCCAGTATGCATTACAGTAAGAGGTAGCCCCAGCCGGTAGTTTGTCACCTTTGTCTCATTATGGTGTGCCAAGCAGCAATTTGCTCACTGCTTCCCCCTGTAGAATACCCACTTCAATGGTGACACAAGTCGTTTTTACAGAGATCCTGCACTACAGCCCTTTCAGAGTCACCAATATGCCTCTCTTGTGCTGTTCATATACATTAAGCTAAGGGAGGCATAATTGCGAGCCTGCCTGTAAATTCAGACAACAGGCCGGCATTCCACACTAGAGTCACGACATCGCTGTGCATGAACTGTGATGTAAATTTTGCAGAGATAGTCTGACCCCCTAACCCTAAAGTACCGATTGATTGTCTCAAAGAGCTAGAGGTTCTCGAATCTTATTGTCTCCCCAGCTGGACATCTTTTTCCCTTTCTTTTTGTTGCAGTTGCTTTTAGAAGCTAGACCCAAGGTTATAAGAAAGTATTTGCCTGCTGTTTTTTCCTTCCCTTCCGGTGATAGTGTCGCGCACATATGACATCAAAAATACTGCACTTCCAGATTGCCTGCTCACCCTTTCTACACAGAGAGTATCTCTGCGTATAAATAAATTTATTTTTGGCCGGTCACCAAAATATAGCCGTCCCTGGTAGGCTAGTGGTTAAGGCGCAGCGCTCTCGCCGCTGCGGCCTGGGTGCGAGTCAGGAAGGGCATCCGGCGTAAATGTCAATATGCGAGTCGTCAGTGTGACGACTAGTGTAAATGGGGAAAACCCAAAAGTGACTTTCTATGTTCGTTAGGATAGATATAGACTAGCAGGCTGTAGTTAGAGTCTGTCAAAGTTCTCAAGACCTGGTCTAGAGAAAGTTGGCATTTAAATTTACAACATTTAATTAAATGACCTACTTGGACATGAGGTGACAGGTTTGCATCCTTGCTGCTTAACGTACTAATTTAGGTTAATGATCTAAACTCACCTGTGCTTTCACATGGTTGAAATGTGGCTAATAAGCTTTCTGAAAAGCAGGGACTCCACCGCTGATATTGACTGCACATCCTCCACCACATACACAGCTACAAGTTGCTTTACCTCCTTCAAAGACACCGCTTTTATTGCAGACGGGGGTTGAAGCTCCATCTTATGTTGCGACATAGAGACGTTAGCATTTCTCTTTAGCTATGTAGCATCGCTAACATCCGGGTCTGTCATGGTAATACCTTTCTTCAATGTTGTGCTATGTCGCACTTTACTGCCTTGGCAGAGCTTACATTTTATGTCGCAGTGTTTTGTCCTTTTTCAGCAACAAGTTGAAAATACTGTTAGGTTATTTCTTAGTTAGATAGATATGGATTAGAGATTTGTTGTCTAGGAATGTTAGTGCAGCCAGGATGTCTTCCTCAGGCTGTTAAATGCAAGGTTTGTTAAGGCAGAAGGGCTCAAGTCAGGGACGAATGTTATTATGACGGTAAAAGTAACCATAATATTTGTCTTAATGTGTAATGTTATGTCAAATTGTTTTAGATACACACCACGAAAACAACAGCCACACACATTATTTTCTTCATGTTTGGTCTACTGCTCTGCTCAGCTGCCAAGCTGGCAGATCAGGTGACGTCACGGTTCGACAGCCCAGAAAGAATTAATATTGTATAGCAATGCTTGGTTCGGGGTCTTCCTGTTTCCCGGGCTGCTTTTGGCAGGCTGGGGGTTGGAAGATCTCTGGACTTGAAGTGTAAATTCTTGCCTGTGACTTTTTGAATAAACCAGCACGGATATATTTTTTATATACTCAAGTGGTCTGAGTCGTCCCTCTGAGTTCCTGGTTTGAAAGAACCGGATGAGGCTTTATAATGGTTTTCAGCCTGTAATACTATATATTATATTTCCACTTGAACACCGTGTATGTACTGTCCTTCATTTTTTTCCCCAAAAGTGAGGTTGGGGCCTACTAAGCAGAAACCAGAACGTTTGTTTTGCCCTTGACAGATGAGAAGTTAGAGATTTTTTTTAAAGCCATAATCTGAATGTAGTAACGAGCAAGTAGCCTACTGCACAGAGTAGCTAGTAAAAATATACATATAGAAGGCAGGTACCAGTGCATTATAATACGGCGTTACTATGAAAACTATGAGTACCTATTACGTATCGTGTTATCCCATTTTATACACTGATTATGGGAGAAAAAGTGTCAAACCTGTTGATGATGATAATAATAATTGTTGGTTATGGCCTTATAAGTTACTTTTCATGGATGGATCAAAACTACTTTATGGTAGGTTTTACTACTTTACTGTAGGTTTTACTACTTTACTGTAGGTTTTCTGTGTATTAATTAGAATACAATGTAGGTCTGTTTTTTAGTACTTGAAAAAAGGTAAATAGGATATAGGCCTAATTGCTTTTATTTTCAGCAGATGAGCTCTGAACTAAAATGAAAATGATAGGCCTACTACTTAACTAGTAAAATTTTCTTTTAATCAGATATTAAATGACAGTGTTATCTCATTTCATCTTGAGATTATCAATCAGATCAAACAGGATAGGGTCAGCTATGTGATTAACTGTCCGCTCATTTACACCAAGGGCAATTGTCACTTTTATAAGAAAATATTGAATAAATCCAGTGATTTTCTTTTTATTATTTTTGTTATTTATTATAAGGAAGTTCGTCATACATGTGTCACTGTTTTTTCTAAATATATCAGTGAAATGTTTATTATTCATTGAATAAACAAATGATCATATCGGCCACCTCTACATGAGTCCTGTTTCACATTCTGTCTTTTTGTTTCTTATTATTGTTGTTTGTTTTCAACACTTATTAACGTCTCCTGTCATTTCATACCCTTCTATTTCCTCTTGTTCCTTTCAGCCGCTTCATCAGAAGCAGAATTTCATCCTTTATTAAAGATTAGCTTCACAGAGACTCCCTGTGACATGTTGTCACAGCAAGCCATGTTGGTATCAAAGTGGGTACCCCACTGAGCTTTAGCGCAGAGCTCCCACTTTATTGGCCTTGTAAAGCAGACCACATGTGGCAAGATCTTCAAAAAAAAAAAAAAAAAATCAAGGAAACTCGATCATTTGACAGTTCGCAGCAGGCGGGTTTGTTGCTCATTTCTGAGACCAGTTCTTTGCTGATTCGCCACCATTTTGCAAAGCTCTAGCTGCTTCAAATTGAATTTGCAGATGAAGCTATTAATGATGTAATAATTCAAGCCCCAATTCTTAGTATGCTACTTACTGTGTGATGTTGAGCGATAAAGGGAATAAGATATGACCCTTATAAGTGAGTTGAAGACACAGGGATTAATTTTAATGCAGTATCTTTTACATTTTACATGTGACTAATAGTTGGGTAAACCAGAAGTGTAAAGTTTTGGGGTATTGTCTCAACATAGATCAAAACTCACACAGTAAGTGTCTTTTAAGACTTTGTAAGTAATTTCAAGACATGACAAAAACAGTTTGCAGCACACTGGATTTTTAATAACTCTCAATATCCATCCATCCATCCATTTTCTTCCGCTTATCCGGGACCGGGTCGCGGGGGCAGCAGTCTAAGCAAAGATGCCCAGACCTCCCTCTCTCCAGACACTTCCTCCAGCTCCTCCGGGGGAATGCCGCGGCGTTCCCAGGCCAGCCGAGAGACATAGTCCCTCCAGCGTGTCCTGGGTCTTCCCCGGGGCCTCCTCCCGGTGGGACATGCCTGGAACACCTCTCTAGGAAGGCGCCCAGGAGGCATCCGAAACAGATGCCCGAGCCACCTCAGCTGGCTAACTCTCAATAGTTACAGAAAATTTTGGATTAGCTTTCAGATGACAAACTGCTAAAAAATGGATTAGAAAAGATTTAGAAGAGACATTTAGCTGTAACCATTTGTGAGTTGTGAATTGATTTACTTACCAGAGAGAAGCACTGGGGGAGATTTGAATAATTAATCCAAGTTAAACCCATTAAGAATATCCATGTGGACACTTTTTTGATGTTAAAGACAGTGTATGATCTCAGAGTGCTTTCAAACTATATCTGGCTTTTATTTATGGTGTCTGTTTTCCCCTCAAGCAACAAAGATCAACTGGCTCTTGTGTTAATTCTGTAGAAGTATACAGTACAGAGTTGACCTGCTAGATCCCATGTCAGTGTTTTACAACTCTGCTAGCAGCCTGAGTAAGGTTTCTCTAAAGCTTGTGAATGACTAATTATTCAGTACATCTTGCTCAAAATGCATTTTGTAAATATGTGAAAGAGCTCTGACTGTCAAATGACTTTGAGCCAGTTCAAAGCTTTGAATAATATCCTACTTTTACCTTAAAGGTTTATCAGCTTGATAAAGAGTATCACTTGAAAAAAGCCCATGTGAGACTTGGTTCTTTCTACTTTCTTATTAATTCATATGAAATTAATGTTGTTTACTGATTTTCTGCAAACACATCAGTCCAATCTTCATCCATTTGATAGGTTTCCTCTCTTGGATTTCTCAAAAATATTTATAGGTGATGCAAACCCCAGCAACAACCACAGGGTCAGAACAGGGTTGTGAGATCTCAGAGAAACACAAATCATCAAAAGTCTCTTAGGGTACTCTACTGCGAGTGCCAGACAAAGAGTGTGTATGTGAAATGTAATTCACTACATTGTTTGTCATGGATTGCAAAGAAAAACAACATCTAGCTATCTCTTCCTACACCATACAAGCTGTCAGAACTTTTTTGTTGTTTTTTTTTTTGTTTTGTTTTTTTTTGCTTTTGCCCACTGGTCACTTCATTTTTCAAGGCAGCGGGCTTGTCTAAGCCCACCCACAGTGAGGGTGAGAATCAGACAGGAGGAGGTTTGGCGTGTGAAGCAGGTGAGGCACAGGCTCACCTTTGGGGCTTCACTGTTTTTCCCTTTGCTCTCCAGCAGGACGTCTGCTGGCCCATGGCATATCAGGAGTGTACATTTTAGTTGTCCATCTCCCGCAGTGAGCTTCCACATACTCTCAAAAAACTTGTTAGCTACAAATTACTGCTAGTCAAATGTGTAGCAGAATGCTAGAGCTGGTCCTTTTTCACAAAATCCTGGCTGTGCGTGAATCCAAAAGGGATTAAAGCACCAGTGAGGCAAGCCTTGTGACCTTGTAGTTATTCCTTCAGCAGTTATTAGCCAGGGGCTACAGTGGAAGGCTCTGGAGAGCTTCCCACACAAGAGCGACAGGCCCTGTACTCACAAAACTGCCAGGGAAGCACAATAAAGATAATTAGCAATGAGACCAATAGCCGCCCGTAGCCCCACCACAACCACCACCATCCCCTGGATATCTCATCCCCTTCCTCCTCAAACTGTGCTTAACACACCCCCTCCATTTCATCTCCTCCATTCAACCTCCATCCTATACGCTGTATGTCAGAGCAATATGCATCTCATACATGGTGATTGGTAATGTCTTCTTAGAGGTTTATAGGTTAGTGCTAAAAGAAGAATTCACTGAAATAGTTCCTTATGTGTTTTGCCCCTGGGATCAATGAAGTCTTAGATATGAAGCTTAGCTGGTTATTTTAGCATAAAAACTTAAAAAACACAACTTGTTTTTTTACATTTCAGTTTTTGTATGACTTAAACAAACAACACATAGCGTGTTAATTTGGCATCTTTAGAGATGCTGGTAGGTGGATATGTTACCTTTGGACAGAACCAGACTGGTTGTAGTTTCATGTTTATCAGACGCATGAGAGTGGTGTCAGTCTTTTCACCTAGTGCTCAGCAGCAAATCAAATAACTGTGCTTTCATTTTAAAATAAAAGTGTCCAGTACAGCATACAGTGAACATTAGCAGTAAATAGCAGGCCTCAACACTGAACCCTCAGTCTAGGAAGGAGTAAAAAAAAAAAAAAACAGGATAAAATCAGTTTGAAAAAAAAAAGTTTAACAACCCATTACTGGACCCATGACACTCCACCATTATCTTAGCCCTTCAGCCATGTTACTTCTGTCTGAAAACAAGGTAGTGTAATTTAGAATGCATTTCAGGGCAATTAAAATTTCTCAGGCACAATTATTTATTCCCCCAGAGGGGCTGCCTCAATCAGTTTACGTGTGTAATGGGTTTACGGCCTTGACGCGCCAAACATGTCCTGCCTATCTGCCTCATGCTCTTCTCAAGGCTGTGGTTATTAATTGTGGCTAAAGTTGATAAATAAAATCACCAGTGCTCTTAATGCTAATTAGTGTTTGAGATAATATTTATGATTTCATAAGCGCATATTTCTCCAAAGGCTCAGGCATTTTGCCCCCTATCCATCGGTCATAGGCTGTCTTGGATGTAATCTATCTATGGGGAGAAAAGAGGCCGAAAAAGGGGTCAGTGGAAACACAGGCAGTAAATATTAATAGTACTTAGTGGGTACTTTGGGAGAAGTAGTATTTCAGGCTATTTATTGAGCCCGGCTACTAAAGCAAAGGTACAGGTTTGTGTAGACAGAAATATATGATAAATAAGAATGGGAAACATTCAACACTCTGTGTAAGAAAAATAAAATCCTGGTCACTTTTTTAAGAACCTCTATATAATTTATAGTAATACAATCCAGTACAACAGTTCTGCGACATATATAACCCTCACAAAGCTTATAACGGCCTGTTTTTCTTAATTTTTCCCAAAAATGTTAATTCAGCTATATTGATCGTGTTTATAGTGAAATGTATTTCTAACATTCTTTATTTCTGATGTTTGTAAATGAGATGGACACACATAGAAACACCTCTCATTAAGATGCAGTCCAGTTCAACACAACAGTTAACTACAGCCGATCAAAACGGAACATTGTTGTTTATCTAAAGTGTTTATAGCTGAGTTGTTGCATTGGATTGCATTAGATTTTACAGGTGCACCATAAAGTGGCAAAGGAACTCATACCTTGTAAATTATTACAATTAACAAACCTGTGTGAAGTGAATTTCTGGTAGATGAGAGCAGCTGCAGTCACAGTGTTGCCAACACTGTTATCACCGTTTAGGTTGATATGGCAGATTGACAAACAAATACTTGCATATTTAAGCATCCAGCAGATACAAAACAGCATTAACATTTATTATATTTCTGGCCACCTGGTGAAAGTCTCATTCACCTTTTTGATTTGTTTTAGCTTTGATCAGCTCCTGAGAGAGATATCCAGATCTTTAGTTGCTAAATGTTCCACTACTGTATATTAATCTACTACTTTTTAACCGTGTCTGTGTTTTAGAGCTTTTCCCATGAAAACAGCTGCAATGAGCTTCTCCATGGGTTCATCATTACAGTGCACATTTTACATGCACACAGATATTTGATGCACTGTTAGATGCAAAGCCATTTTTATTTGTTTTGCTTCCACTTACTCCCTATGATTTTCTTCTTTTAACAGAACACCTTTTTGGCTTTCCAGTACTTTGTAGTTTGCAGTGTGTTGCTGAGATGATCTTGACAGGAATCATTTCTTCTCACTTGTCCGGTGCACAAGCGCCAAGAAGCGCTTCAGCTACTTTTTTAACATCACAACATGCTGGTGCCAGTGGCTCACTGGTCTGACTATTGATCCAAGTCACCACATCAAGGTGAGCATCAGCGCTGCAGAGTCCATTGTGGGACCTGATCCTGAAAGAGCAGAGCTGTCCATAGCTCTAGGCAATGCCTGAAAGAGTGACAAGTGCAGAAACCACTTCAAGGGGGCTAACAGTGCCCTCAGCCCTTTCTAGTCCCCGCTTCAAAGCTGAGAGCGGCCTCTGGCAGTTCGCCCCCCTCCTCTATCTCCCTCCTCTCCCTCTCTCGATGTCCTCTGGGGTAGCTGGTCCTATTCGCCTCTCCCAGGGCCGTCAATGTCAAAGCATGAGTGAGTCCAGTCAAAGCCAGTCCCCCCTTCAACACACACACACACACACACACTTGTTTTTGATTTTTTTTTTTGCCTTTTCCCTTTAAGTTTTCTCTTTCTCTCTGATGCACAGGTTCCATCTCCCCTGCATGACTGGCCTTCACTGACAAGTGGAAATCACAGATATTCTACTGGCAAAAGAAGGAGAGTGAAGAAGACTTCAGAAACACGTTCCCTACAGCTATCAGTGTCCTGAACACAAGAATGAAGACACCCAGCACATCTTCTCCACTATATACTATAAAAACTACTGAGAACATGTTCGCAAAACATTTAAAGAGGGGTCAGAAGAAAGGGTTTACTGCATGGTGAATTTTTGACTTTCTAAGATAAATAAGTGATAGAAAAAAGCAAGAAAGGGAGCTTTACTTTGCCAAAAGGGACCTTGGGTTTTGCCCTGTGGGCATGGCAGCTTTCATTTTCCTATTTCCTCCATTCATATTCCCAGTCGGTTTCCGGAGTTATGATTGAATTTCACATATTGGAGTTATATCTGGCAGCCAGACTTGTTTATCTGCTGGGGCTGATAACTGTACTAGTCTGAGTATGAAGCAGAAAACGAGGGGAGGGACACAGAGAGTGGGAGGAAGGTACAGAGAGACAGAGCACTCATATATTCTCATCTCTTCCAGTCTTTTCTCATTGATTTAGCATGTCTTCATCAACAGTCTGACCCAGGTACGGCTTTTTTTCTTTATCTCACCTTCCAGCTTAGACCTCTGAGATAGGCTCAGCAGGAGCACCTGCCAAGCGTGTGTCAGTCAAAGCATCTGAAAAAGGCCTAAACAAGGCCAAATACATAATGGGGACTTGTGACACCACATGTAAATGTTTTAATACATTTTTAATCAAAGAGCTGCATTTCACATGTTGATTGTTTCACAGATTCAAACTCTGTGTTAATGTACCTGTTCGTTCTTAACAGCAGGCATTACTGCAGTTGATCAGCAATCTCAGGTCAGTCTGATGAAATAATAGGAGAGGTTTTAAGCACAAGAGCAAAGAGCAAGGAATAATGGGTGACGTGGGCCACAACGCCCAGGTTCAATTTGGTTCAGTTAAAGCTATGGCACCATGTCATAGATAGGGCCGGTGAAAGACTGGCTGTTGACTCCAGCTGAAAGAAAAGTGAGACAAAGAAACTTAGGGAAGACTGAGAAAGGGGGAGACAGAAAAAGGAGGACTGAGGAAAAGCAAAAGAGAGAGAGAGGGGGGCAAGCAGTGCTTGCTGGACCCTGACTGCGTGCAAGGCCTCAATTATTCATGCGGCAGTGCACATGTCAAGAGCCCACAGACAAGCACAACGGCAAGGCCGAGCGCAAATCAAACAGCGCATCCATGGGCAATGCCCACAATGCACCTGGAGGAACACATTTTGGCCCATTTCTCTGTTGTTCTCGGATAAACAGAGAACAAGGCTACCTGAGCACTGCCTGATTCTCCTCAAGAGCCAAGAGCTACTGAAATAGACTTTGTTTGCCCCCAACCCTCACTTCATTTGCTCACTTTTTTTGGCAGACATGTTGGTGCCAGTGGGTTCCATCTTTTCATGCCTCATTAGCCCACTATTTCATTCACTTTATTCCTCTGAACTAGCTATCATGCGCTTAGTGTTGCTTAAGTCTACTGCCTCTCTTTGCTGCTCCCCAACATGTCTACATTAACTACGGCTGAGGTTTGTCTCTTCAAGTGCTGGAGGTTAACGCAAGGCTCCAGACTTCCATTCTCATCTTGTCTTAGTTTATCGACCACTGCCTCGCTGTCTATTCTATTTCTTCTCTCCGTCTACGCCCAGGCCTGCTCCCAGACTTTTTTATTAATATTATTATTGTATTGTTCAAGGCTCCAAAAACATCTAGTGCCAGAAATTGCTGCTAATCATCCAAGAAATATTTCAAGCTTTATTGGCTTAGTGTCTATGTGGTACAGAAGCATAATCAGAGTCATGTGTATAACCGGAATACATTGCCATTTTATTTTCTCTTCATTATTCAGCCTGACATCATGCTCATGTTAGATGTTTTATATTTGAGGAGGTTCTTATTTTGCCCCAACCAATGAGTAGTACCTGACATATTCATCCTATTTTCTTTATTTTTGTTGACACAGAAGAAGCAGTAATGGTTACTAGAAGCAAACTTAACTTTTGTTATGTAATTCAAAGTTATTTCTGTAAGCTGACTTAGTAGCAGCGGTCTTAGCCAGGTTTTTGTGGCTCTTTTTCTGGTTCAAGGATGTTCCCCTTCTTTAAGGATAAGGCCAGGCGTTTTCTATATTAATAGTATTTTCAGCAATCTTTATACAGAGTCTAAAACCGACAATAATTTGCCTCTACTCATGGTTAATGTCTGTCAGCGTGTCAGTCCTGGATCAGCTTATTCATCTGTGCCATAGACCTCCATTGTTGTTCAAAAACAATAAAAAACACAACAATGTAACACACCCCTGTTCTGTGCAACATATTTCTTCATTAGCAAACCCTAGGCCTGAGCGTGAGGAGTTAGCAGAGTGTAAACAAAGATGAGAGCTTGTACATGTGCAGTTGACTCTGACTAGTGCTAACTTCAAGAAATGATGGCCGCTGTGAGACTTTGGGGCAAAATAATGGGGTAATGATGTAATGAAAAAACATGTCACCCAGTGCAGCGATGTGTTTTTAGTTGTTTTATAACAACAACGGAAATCAATCGCATAGACAAACAAGCTAATCCAGGACTGACAGGTGACACACATTAACATTAAGACATTAATTGGACATGCACTCTAGGATAAGTTTGGTTTGGTGTACCATCCCTTAGCTATTGGCCTAGCCTGAGGGTCGTCCCATGATGCAGAGCTCCTCTCCTCTCCTCTCACCTCCTCTCTCTCCATTTTATTTTTATATGCCATCATCACATGTCACTAACTGTGTCTCGTCTCTCCCCTAGTGTGTGTTCTTTCTCTCTCTCTCTCTCTCTCTCTCTCTCTCTCTCGCTCTCCCTCCCTGTACCTTTCTGCAGATAGCCCTGCCTCTGGAGCTGTATGCTTCTGATGAGCATCAACCTGCCCAGTGTTTTAATGTTTGTTGTGTCTTGTTGCTGATTTCCTGATTTGTATTTTTATTGCAATTTGTTACCATACCTGTATGTATACTAAAAACTAAACAACGGACCCTCACAGTTCTGGGAAAAATATATATTTTTACTATATTTTTCAAAGGTCCAGGTGGACATTGACAGTCGTGCTTGCAATGCAATGCATTTTCATCTATGTACATATTTGTACTGTAAGCTTACAAAGATTGAAGGAGACAACCCCTGTGTTGTCAACCAGCTCTCAAAACACTACTCACTACAATTTTCTACAATACTTGAAATACATTACTAGCCCAATCCCTCTGTGTTTGTGTCCTGGCCTGACAGACGTGAAATGTGTATGGCACTGGTTTAACACTCATTCTGATATGTTCAGCTGAGAAGCAAAGTGGCTTGTGAAAAATAATTTACTTTCTTGAGACATTGCACCAGTCAGTGAATCCCACTTCTTTCTTTGTTGGGAATTCTAATATGCATCTTCAGCATCAGTTTAGAAGAAAGAGCATAAAGCGGGAGTGGCCAATCCTGGTCTTCAAAGACCACTACCCTGCTTGTTTTCCAATTATGAGGACTGGGATTATCCACCCCTGGCATAAAGGGTCATTCTGATCTTTAATGTGAATTTCCCTTCTCTTATTTTTTTGTTTGTTTGTTTGTTTTTTGGAGGGGGGGTGTCAAGTTGAAGAGGCAACGGAAAAAAACATGGGTAATTTTTCTTCTTAACATGTTCAACAGTAAGACAAGCTCCACAGGAACCTACCATCAATAGCATAACTTCAGTGAACGTGTAAAGATCCACAGGAGGAGCTGGTTGTAGCTGAGGGCCTTCACTATCACTGTCCTCGAGTCCAAGCTTCTGCCTGTGCAGGTTTCTGTCTTTCACTGTATATTCACTGTTTGTTGAAGTTCAAAAACATAACTCCTAATTTACAGTCTACTTCTTTCTTTCCATTTCATGCTCCATCCCAGGAAGAGGAAGGGAAGACAGGAGCAGGAGCCAAATAAATGCAAGCACTAATGCTGTTTTGGATAGCATTCTGCTTGTTTTTCCTTATCAGCTGTTTGATTAAGTCCTCATAAACCCTGGGCAGTCAACCTTGGTGTTCTCCGTGGACACAAATGAGAGAAAGAAAACTGTGTGAATTGAATATTGCATTTTCTTTATGTTTTGACATCTGTAATGAGCACCACATACAGGTTGGACATTAGCTCATAATGGCTATTAAATTCATTAAGGCAAACTAACAAAGTGATTGTTAAAGATTTGTAAATTTATGAAAAGCACATAGTGAAAATGATTATATAGGCCTTTAAAGAATAAGCTCACATTTTTTCTGCCTTCATTTTGTTTTACGTGTCCAGTATGAAGAGCAGGAATATTTACTACAACCAAAACTGGTTTTAATGTTCATATAGGCATATGAATGTTTTAACACTGGTTCAAAAATATTGTGAACCTGCCCTTTAATATTACAGTTTACACTGCAAATGAAGTGTGTGACACCTGGTAAGACTGTAGAGAAGACCAGGGACATATATGCACTATATGTGTATGTATGATCAAATATTTAGAGAATCTTGTGTTTCCTCTGGTTTATTTGATCCGTACAAAAAAATGTGAAACAGCAAGTTGCAGTTTTACAAGGAGTTATGTGCTGGACTGTTTCTTGGCTGGATGCACAGAGTCTTGTTGTTATTGTTAGCAGGCAATCAGCCAAGATGCCATGAAGTCACTGCACCCAACCATGAAACAGTCATATAATAATAACAGACAAATGTGAGTAGTATCAAAAATGTTGAACTAAAAAAAGGCAAACAGTCTAAACTGCAAGAAGAAATTCTTTAACTACCTTCTGTATGATTTATATTAAAAAGTGGCTACTTATTTTATTATTGTTTAGTAAGAATAAATGCCTAAACCCTTATAAAGCCTAAAACAAAACATTCTGAAGATGGAAGAATGGCCAGTCTGCAGTGAAATATTAAAATGTGTGGAGCAGTAATTGGCACAGCCTCAGTGAACTTCCAGACTAGAGATAACCACACCCTCACTGAGGTGGCATTGCCTGATATACATCAGCAAAGATACACACATACACATTCACACACAGCTCCTTCCAGCATCTCTGCAAGAAAGCAGAACAGACCAGTTCTAGCAGGTGAACACAGTCAGCCACGTCAGTCTGCTGCATGGACAGAGAAAGTAGGCGCAGCGGCATGCTGCCCTGCCATGGCACAGGTGACCGCTTTATCAGCATCCCATAATTTATGTTGTGTTAATTAGGTCCCTGCGGCTGAAGTGGTTGGTAGCAGTGGCTGGTCACATGAAGGAGAAAAGGGATGGAGAAAGAAAGAAAAGAAAGAGGTGGTCATTACATATATATAGTCACATTAACATGCTCTCAGCAATGGCACCAAACTGACATACAAGCATGTCATAATTAATGTTGGTGAATTATTAATGTGGCTGTCCTTGATACGTTTACATGCTGTGTGCGTGCATGTAGAAACCCTTGTGAGTTTGTGTGCTTACCTGCAGCCTCTCATGATTTTCAGACTAAAACATTCACCCTGAGCTGCCTCCTTCACATTCTTCCAGCAATGAGGACGAATGTCATCATCTGGAACCTGGAGTAAAGCTCAGCTGCTGTAAGGCCCCAGCTCAGCCATCCTCCCTGCTCATTAGCTCAGGCCGAGGTCAGGGGTTCAGCGAGGGGAGAGTTTCAGCAGGGCGGCCCCACGGTACACAGGGGCTGACACACAGGCAGTCCTGCAGGCCTTGCTGCTGTGTTATTAGCTCTCAGTCTGCTGCTGAGGGCTGGCGCAGGTCGCACACTCTGGTCCACAGCAGCTCTCATGAGGATCCTATAAATAAGTACACAAACATACACACACTTAAAGCTGTGAAGAGTAGAATATAAAATGTGTACACTCACAGAGAGTACTTCCCAGAAGGTGCACTCACACACACACACCCACATGCTCAGATAGCCTACATAAAATGGAAAAGCTGAGTGGCATTAAGATCCATATTGACAGAGTGAAATCCCATATGCACCCCAGTTCTCTGTGTATGTCAAATATTCCTCTAGGTGTGGATCATTCAGTTTTATTACCTTGCTTTAGAATTGAATGCACGAGAGATTTAAGTCTTTTGAGGAATAAAATGCACACACACTGTGTTTTCATTCCTTGTGGGGACTTTTCATTGACTTATATTCATTTCCTGTATACTTATCCTAACCTTTACCATAACTACTACTTGCCTAACCCTGACCCTGTCCCCAACCTTAAACCATGTTGCCACCCTAAAATTCAGTGACTGGAGTTACAGTATTATTATTGAAAAGGTAAAAAGACAGATTAAGGGACCAATGTGTAATTCTATTCTATTGTATTTTGGAAGAAAACACTATATTCATTTAAAGGCCAGTTACTTTACAAATAAAGATGTTACAAAACATATGATGAGCTAATAAAATCTGATGCTTTGTTGCCTAACAGTATACAAAATACATACAACTAACAACAACAGTAAAACGCTACCCCAATACATGTGTAAACCAAAAAATGTGCAATAATTACATTTTTAATTAATAAATAAAATGCATTTATTTTATTGGCCCATTTTCAGTATTAGTATTTTTGCCTTAAATGCTGTATGTACATTCTGTTGATAAAATGCAGGTACTTTCACTAAAATCTTTAAATCAGGACTTCTGCTCGCAAAGGACTATTTTTACTTAGTTGTATTACTATTTTTACATCAAAATCTTTAAAATGTCAATATTTACTCCACAACTATTGTTTGAAATCATGATGACTAAAAACTGACTTTTAGCAGTTGAGAAAATAATCTTACTACAAGGTCCATTTAAAGGTTGTCCTGGTGCTTTTGATAATATTACATGAGCTTCATCAGCTGATGAAGAGTGTTAGTTGTCATGGTATGATGTTCAATTTAAATTTTTTTCTGAGTGTTTTAAGAACTTCTCACCCTTTTTGCCAACCTTTTTGAGGACCATAGCTTGTTCTTGATCTTGCAGACAGCGGTTGAGAAGTAAATTCGGTTGTTGCAGCTGTTTGTGTTAGTTCATATATTAAACGACCTTTCGATCATTTTTTTTGGGCATGAACTGTGTTTTTTAATGTTACATTAATGTATGTCTTGAAATGAGTGCTGCGGCTCTTGTGATGCATTTCAGAAAATAACACAGTTTCGCTCCCAGATACATAATGTATGTATTTGAAACAACAAGGGAACATGTATGCCTTTCAACCATATTGCAAAGGCATGGCCTGACAAGTAGTAGTTTTATTTTTCCTTTTGCATCTACCCTTTATGGAATGTTATAAACCTCCCCCTCAAGACATTTAAATTGCTAATCATCACATAGCTTCAATATCATACAGACAATAAATAATTTAGACTATTGTCCAGTCAGCATAATTCATTAACTCTTGCTCCAATCCCTCTTTATTTCCAATCTGTCCAACCTTGAGACACTTTAATCCAATGATGTTAACTGAGATAAAATCATAATTATGGCAGCAGTGCCTGTTATTTAAACCAGATCAAGGACAAGAAGGACTTTAGGGATGGAAGGATGTAGCATGGATAGGAGGAGTAGAAGAGGGTTGTAAATGGGCCAGATTCTCCTAGACCCTTGGTGCTTTGTAGAGGGTGTATTTTAAACCCAGAGACTATGAACGTCTTTATGAACTAAAATTAAACCTTTTGAGACCAACAAGAACATTATAAAAGTAAACCTGAGCTTGTAGTGAGCCTTTTCAGTGAGCTGTAACAGATGACTGCTGGTACTGATATACAGTATTAATTAGTGGCTTGAAGAGCTTTTGTATTTTACTGTAACATCAACATTCACTCAGTTTGTCTGTGTGATAGTGATTCCTGAGCTGAACGCAACCCCAATGCAACACTATTTACCATCTGTGCATTTGGCACTGTACAAGCATTGGGGCATTTTACGTCACTCTTGCATCAGTTTGCTTGAATAAAAATAAGGTTGTCTTCTCTCCTGCATGTGTCTTGAGCTTCCAGTGTAAGAAGTAGATGTGTGTCCTGACCAAACATGATGTGTCTTAAAGTATCCACAACTGTGTGGTCAGGAGTGAAGGAGTCACAGATGGAGAGAAAACTGATATTTGATAGCAGTCCATTGGGCCCAGATGACTTTGGCTGGGTGTGTGGAAGCCATGAAGAGGTGTGTGTTCACATGTGTGTGCGGTGGTGGTGGTGGATGGTGGCCAGAATAGCTGCTGCTTGTGTTTGTGCAGCAGTGGACCAGGAGGATCATGCCTGCATCATGGCCACAGGCTTCAGTGTCCTGCCCAGCCACCTTAGCTTGGCTACAGAAGTACAGGAAAACCACTGCAGGAATAACAAGACCAAGATGTTGGATAAAATCAAGTCTCTATCCACAAAAGTCAAGAATCAACATGAAGAATGTCAATGTTTGCGCAGAGAGAGAAAAAAAGACTTTTAAAATATACATTTATTCAGAGCCTGTGCAAGATCAAACAGCAAAATTGATCTGCTCTTCTCTCAACCCTTGCTCTGCTCCCTCCCTTTCCCTTCTCACCAAGTATCGACTTTCCACAAGGGCCATCGCCATGCTGACTCTGGCCTGGCCTGCTGTCACCTCTCCTCAGGGCAGAACCCATACTATTATGGGATAGGGTTTATTTAACTGCCTGGGGTAAAGATGTTTTTGGAGAAGTGCATGAAGCCCAGTTCACATGCACATTTTGTCTTTTACAAACACACAGACGTGGACTTCTCAACTGGGCTATCTTCATTACAGAGGCCCCCTCAGACCACAGACTACAATCTATTCTAGATTATCAATGTGAGCCAAGCTAATGCTGCACTTTCTGAATTAATATATTGATCATATTGACATTAAAATTTTGAAATATTATTACCAAAGAAACAGAAGTAACATGGCCTAATATTAAGAATTTTAACAATACAACCATGACACTTTTACATATAAATAAAAAAATGTATGTGACAATATGCTAAATATCAAAGCAGGACAGAGAAACAGCTACCTGTTCATTGTTACAAAGTATTGTAACATGTAACAGCATTTTTAATAGTGTTGAACAACTGTACACCTCTATCAGCTGTTGTGTACACAGAAAATAATTTAGTGGGATTCATTTAGTGTTACTTTTGTCTTTCGTTTGCATTTGTTAACATTAAGAAAAATTGCCATGCTTTAAAACGTAGAAGGCAGCCCAGACTGGAAAGGGTGTTTTAGTCGAGTCACTAAACCTTGAGCCCGAGTGAAGTCTCAGGTACCCAGTGTTTGAGTCTGGGTCGAGTCCCCGTTACCTGAGTCCCAGTCACCAAAGTTTACATTATGCATAACTGACACAGCTGTCACCATTTTACTAGGAGTTTAGTCACTGTGTAACACAATAGCCACACAAATGCTCTCGTAAACACACAGCAAACAGGTTTTAATATCAATACCTTATGCCAAAAATTATTATGACCTAGTCCTCATCTCCAACTTCTCAGTCCAAATGCAGTCTATGCTCGAATCCAAGCCCAAGTCTGAGTCATCAGTGTTCAAGTCCAAGTTGAGTCCTAAAAATCAGGACTCGAGTCTGAGTCCTGGACTCAAGTACTACAACACAGATTTGAAGTGAAGTGTTATTACAGTATGTGGTAATAATTCACATCAAAAAGACATTTTATGGTTAAAGCAGTCATATGGAGGCAACTTGAACAAAAATAGTGTTAATATGTAAAACGTAAGACTTGTATTTATGCTGCAATATGATAACTATGCACTGTATAACATACTGTGTTGATATTTCTCATAAAAAGTTTTCAGGGTGAGACACATGTAGGTGTCAATTATTTAGGAACATATATTTTTGTGATGCCCTGCAGAGTCTGTAAGACTAACCACTGATTGTAAGTGCTGCTTAAAAAAATCTTAATCAGTGTTTCAGTCACAGAGAAACAAAACTTAACCTTAAGTTAATTGTATTCTTCAGTTGAGTAAGAGTTTGGTGAAATGAATAATTTGACACCATAAGAGAAAACATGCTGTTGTGGCTGGATGGATGCTGGTTTGGTCCAGTGGTGCAAATATGGATGCAACGGCTCCTGTGGAGTCAGATCTCAAATTGGTCCAAGAGGAGGATCAATACCTCCAGGAGCAGATAGAAAGAATGATGGGCATCCTAGGCAACTCACTGAAGTAAATTACATTAGAAGCTCAGACACTGATTCGTGATGAGAAAAAAGCAGAAAAGAAAAAATAGCCAACATGTAGCTCTTAAATATTTGGACCCTCAGTTCTAGAAGCATCGAGCTATCATGTGCATAAAGTCAATATAAATTTTCCAGAAAGGATAGCTAATTTGGGGTGGATAAGAATTGTGGGAATGATATTTATTTGTTTAGAATCACTCAAAGTACAAGTATCTCAAATTTTTACTTCAGTACTCAGATAAATGTTACTTTCCACCACTGGCCAGAGGTGAATAAAATCCTCACAGTCCTGTCAAGGTGATTTGGGCAATATGGGTCACAACTTCAAAAAAATGTCCGGAGCAGAGCAGAGAGTCTCTGTGCTCCAGTTCCTTGACCTAAAGCTCCTCCTCTGGCCAAACTCATCAACACTGTATTTCGTTTTTAAAGGCCGTCTGCTGGTGATCATGATCTCTGCTTCTCGGTCATCTGTTGTGTTGGGTATCCATCCCCAGCTCTTGTGTGATGTGACAGTGTAGATGTGTGACCAGTGGGTGGCCCCTGGTAGAGCCAGCCTGGAGGTCAGCCGGTCACTGTCCCTACGAGGCAGCCCTGCCGCGGGTCACCTGCTGCCCGCTTTCCCCTCGTTATTTATCTCTCCCTGACAGTTCATTCCTCTTCCTGTCAAAGCCCCTCCTCTTCCATCTCCTCATTTTTCCCTCTCCTCTGCTGAGTTTGGCACCAGTCCTCTGATCCTATCGCCAGTACTGGCTACCAAGGCCAAGGCATGCTGAGTCGACCCCTTTTGCACCACTCCCCATCCGGGTTATATGACATCCAGCTTCAGGGGCCTCCCTAACGATGGGGGGGCAGTTCACAAGCCTATAAGTGAAAGTCCACAGTGTGTGAGTTGCTCTGTCTGGCTGGAGGGGCTCCTCTCAGTGGTCCACCAGAGGGGTAATTACTTCCCCAAGTTGGGCTCCGAACTGGACTTCTTGCCCCCTCAAGGGCGTGGCGGGGCCGCTGCACCCTCTTTCTTTAGGAGAGCAGCCTATGGAGGGAGAGCCTCGACAGCAGACAAAGTGAAGGCCCTCCTTTGGCAGGTGATAAATTAGTTTGCCTTACTGAGGTGGGAGGGGGGTGGAGAATGACACTCAGAGGACATGAGGGGGATGAGGAAGTCACAAATACAGTGCAGGAAAGGGGAGATTTTACAGATAAAAATATCTTAAGCCAAAGATACAGGCGAGACCTGCTTTTGTAGTCATGCACTTCAGCTTCTGTTCTGGCCATATTAGCTGGGGAACAGATATCAAGGACAAAGTCTAAAATGTGAGCAAGTGGTGGGCATTAACATCAAGAGAGCATATTGTAATCACAGGAAAATAATTACTATCATCTTCACTTGGTCACTTAGACATGATTATCCCAAAGCCAGGTACAGGTTTCTGTACTTTCCCATACCTCCCAGTGATCACAGCCAGTATAAAGTGACATGATAAGGAGAAAAAGAAGCAAAGTGAGCATGTAATTAGCAAGTGGTTTCATGTAAGTGCTCTTTGATTTATAATTCAGCATAGTGAGGACCCCTGCTACTCCAAGCTAGTGATCCTCTGAATTAGCCCTGCGACTGGGAGAGGCTGCAGTAAGAGGGGGGAAGAACCTGACTAATTTGAGCTCTCTTTGAGGTGGGTTTAAAAAGGGAAGGAGACGTGAGGTCCATACCTGGACCTGGTAGGCCTTAGATCATAGAATACCACATAAAGAGGGTTAAGAAGGTCTCTGATCAGATGAAATAATGGTCAGAGTTATAAATGACTTTGCAAACAGAACTTTAGACAGAAAAGTTTGATATGATGAAAGCTGCTCACTTGTGACTAACACTTAGAGCAGCAGTAAAGTGAACCGTGGCATCAGATTTATTTACAAATGGCAGCCTAAAGATACTTTTACTTTCAAGCCAAACTTGTGAATGGAGTTATTTTCTAAGGGAATTGAACAAAATTATTCCCACTCTTAACTGCATTTTTGATAAGGGAGGCATTTCTGTCAGCGGTGGCCTCGTTTTTCCTCCGCTCAGCTTGGTACATACTCTGATTCTCTTTGGTTCCCCATGGGTTCAATGATCATCCCATATTCTGACGCCCTTATAAAGCTAATGTGCTGATTTTACGTTTTCAACCTGCCATGATCCCCTACAATCCCTTCTGTTCCGCTTTCACACTCAAGTGAGGATCCGCTGCTGCTTTGATCACAGTCCCCCGTTAAAGGTTTAAAACGTCTCAATTCCTGATGATTGTTGGGGCCTCTGTGGTTTACGTTAAGCATTTCCCCATGCCCCCTGTCCAAATTCACCGCTCCTAAATGAGGCACCCTCTCTCCCAGCTTCCCATCCCAGCGCTGCTTTCAAGTTCCCCCAATTGGGTGCCGCAGCTGTAAGCCCTAGATTTTGTCTCCTCCATCTTTGTCAAGCCCATTTTCCAAATACAAAAAAGACCCAATAAGCTGGGTCTTCATTGCTGCTCTCCAAAGTAATCCCCAGATCTCCCACTCTCTCGAAAATCAATGCAAAGGTTGAGACAAGGTGAAGCTCACTTCTTAACTCCACGAGTTGGGAAGCGATAAAGTCTTTGGATCACTTTTTTGTAATTATTGTATCTCCATGATGAAACTAATTGTCCTATTTCATGCAGACCCGAGCTTTTCAAAATGTCCTTTATCAAAACACCTAGAAAACAAGATGATGTTGGTGCTGCCAAGTTGTAAAATGAGTTGGTTTTAATTATGTAATTTTTGACAGATTCGAAAACAAACTCAGAGCAACAGAGCAAAGAGTTAATGTTACTGTTACTTGACTTTTTAAGGAGAAAGGTGCTGCATGAGCCTCCTTCTTTCTCACCTTCTGAATGTTGGTTCAGTATTCACTTACTTTTATGTTTCTGGGAAAAATATTCTGACTGTCTTTTTATGTTAACTGTTATTTATTTAGTTAAACCTTCTGCCATTTCAAGTGGGGCAAGTATAGATTGGTTGTGTGAGCTTATTTGCAGGAATGGGTTCCTACAGTTTGTTAGTGTATGGATTGGTAAACCAAAATAACTAGGTGAAAGTGATTCAAATCTGCATTTGGGTGATGGTTCTGTGCAGTAATATTTTAGGTTCTTGTGTGATCTGGGGCCAGCACAGCAAGCTGTAAACAAAATAATGACATTTTCAACTTGATCTGGCAAACACTAGTTGAAACCTGCCTGATTTTGGACGCTTTTCTTTTAGCTTTATGCCAGGCTCTCTCAATAGAAATATCTGGCTATATAGCAGACACATGTTCCACATGTCCACAGGTTAATTGCTTTGTAGGTAGTATAAAACAGGGCTATCGCGGCTTTTGATGTTGAAAACCTATTTTTGCTGCAGTGGGATATGACACCAGTGAGAGCAGCAAGATGAAACCAAAACAGTAAAGCTGAGACAAAGGATGCCCTGCTGCCTTAGTGTGACCATGAAGTGCAAACTCTCGAGTTCACATCTGGCCAGAGACCTTGTTGGCGATCGGTCCCCATGTCTCTCTTGCCCACTATTGCCTTTCACAGTAACTAAGTACATTTACTCAAGTACTGTACAAAAGTACAATTTTGAGGTATATGTGCTTTGAGTATTTTTTCATACTTTTACATTTTAGAGGCAAATATTGTACTTTGTCTCCACTATATTTATTTGATAACTTTACTTATTAGTTACTTTTCAGAATTATAATTATACAAATAATACAATAATAACCATCTGACTTTATTAATCCTTGGTGGGACATTCACAAAATAACCAGCAGTATTTTAAATCATAAGTATGAACCTTTACCAGGTTCATCATTAAGCAAAGAATTTGAGTAGTTTTTCCACCACTGGCCTTTCATCATCCTGTATCTAAATGCATAAAATGCCACAAAAAACTAAATCTGAAAATATGAGAGTTGAGTTGTGTAATAATTCTTTGTGAGTTTGTCACTACAAGCTACTACCCCTTTTATATTTTATATAGACATTTAATTATTTGTTACTATAAAATTACAGGCCAGATGAACTATAACAGAACTTAAACTACAATTTGGCTTGAATGCAAATAAAACTGTTACTTCTGGATATCACCTCAGACATTACAGTTAGCCAGGTGTGGTTAAACCAATCCAAATTGGGCTGGTGCTGGGACAGCAGTAAATCTGCCACCCAGCCTTGGCTAACGTCAGTCTGATGGAGGATCCAAACCAGTGGGGTGGGATGTTCTGCTACAACCCTCTGCCCTATGGTCTATCGTCATAATTAATATGTTGTTGTATCAAAGTTGAAGCATTTGCCTGCAAAGTGTCCCATACCCAGCCCCCTTATTAAAGACCTGACCTCCAAGCAGCTGAAGGTTGCTCTGCAAACTTGGCACACCCCGGAATGAAAACATCTGCTTTCCTCATAGGCAGGACCGCCACGGACCCCATGTCTCAGCTGGTTCCCACAGCCCAGCGAGAGAGCCCTTCCCCTGTCCTCGAGCACTGACCCCCACATTTATTAACCCCACCCCCACCACAGCCGAGACCTCTTCAAATCTTGGACCCAGGCCTGGACCTCTTCATCACCTCAGCCCCCCATTCCCATGTAGTACTGTGCCAGTGTGGTCACTTTACTGCTGAGAGGACTGCTCCTGTCTTGTTATCCCCACATCACAGCCTGTCGAAAAGGAAGGGGGGCATGAGGGGGGAGGGGAAGGAGGCATCTGCGCTGCTCCCCCAAAACGGCGACTGTTGGAACGCTGACAGAAGCATCTGTCATCCCCTGCCTTCACACACTCACCTGCTGTCAGAGAGGCCTGACTCTTTCTCCTCTGTTTCTTCCCACTTTCTTTTCCCCCTCATTCCTGTCTGAGTTTTCTTGGTGATTACGTGAACCTCTTGGGTATCTTTTTTAGAAATCCCATACCTTCTCCTAACCTGATCTTTAATGATTCAGAGCCCTCATTGCCAGTCCACAGAAGCAACAATGCAGATCTCCATTATATATTTAGCTAGGCTACTGCATGACCCTCCATTATGTCTCTAAACATCAACTATGCAGAACATTTCTACTCTACTGTGCCAAGTCCTTGCCAAATGAAGCCATATTTATTACCAAATATTGCTATGGTGTTAATGAATGCACTGACCTGTCTTGGGACTACTTTATCATTCTCCAGTGGCACCCCCGTCCATTCCCCTAACACACTGAAGGCTGGCAAGCAGTAAGGGGAAAGATGCCAATCCATGTGTATGACACACATAAAAAGCACACACAAGCTCAAGGACACCATCGCTCATTCAAGTCCTGCGAAGGTGCCCTTTAGATGATGCCACACAGGAGAGGGTAACCACCCAAAATCACTGATTCTGTGCAAAGTCTGAGGCAGAAAATCTTTAATTAAGTTTTGCCATTATTCATATTTAAGCTTAGAAATGGCAGAAGAGATGACTTCAGTTTCTATCCTGATTTATACTTATTCTGACAGAGGGTTTGAGGACAGGGGCTGTTATATCTGTTATATCTATCTACTCTAAAACCCTCATGGGGTAAATTTCTGATTTTTGGTTTTGGGAAATATAAGTGAAATTAAACTGGACTTATGTTGCTTCTTAGCACTATACCTGCATGTTTGCCATTCTTATCAATATTACAAATAGCACATTAAGGGTATAGATTAAGTTTTAACACTGACAGTGGTGGAAGAAGTACACAGATCCTCAGGCCAGGCCGTCACCACGTGAGGGCTTAAACCACCAGCAGCAGTAGAATTAGCTAGGTAATGTTCTTTTGTTTTCTTTGTTCATGTGTGTAGATTTAAGCTGACGGTAGACTTTGGGCATTTGATTTGATATTAGGTTTAGATCATTAGGTTTACATAATCAATAAAGCATGCACATTTGGTTAATTTTGTGTTGTTAATGTGTTTTAGTGGGGTGGGTTTGAGCTACTTTTTTATTGCAACACTAAATAACACAGTTAGGACAAAGAACATAACATAGAAGATAGGACAACAGACATTAACAAAGGAGACAAAGGGATTATTAAATTAAGTTATTAAGTTGTGTGTGTGAAAGTGTGTAGTGTGGGTGTATCCAACTCTGAATCTGGGGGGGTTGAGGTACTGTGCAGTTCAGTTTGCTGTATTTTGAGTGTCCTTATCTTCTGTTGATCTCCTTTAGGGCCCAGGTTATTTGATATTGATATTTGTATGTTTTCCCTTATTTTTGGATGAATTAAAAAGCCAGTCTTTTTTTAAAAGCAGTGTCCTCTGCCTTACTGTTCGATCCCTGAAAACACCCTACACTGATGTTGTAAAACACTGAAATTGGCCCTGACTCATCAATGGTGAAGAATCCTTTTATGAATTATAAATAATAATCAGATCACCACCAAGATGGTTACCTCTCCAAAAAATCCATCCAAATATATTCATTCCTTTTTGAATTATACTGCAAACAATTAAAAAAATGGCAGTTACTGATGCATTATTGGCATTATTGGAGAAAGCTGGACGGAAGCGGAATGTAAAGTGAAGGAGATTCTAAAGAATAAACTGCAAATTCATCATGAAATTGAGATGGAGCAGGCTCACAGAGTCGGGAAACCTTCTGATCGTGGTCCGAGGGCGGTGATGGTAAAGTTGATGAAAGAGAAAGATAAGGCACACATACTGCAACAAGCAAAGAAACTTAAAGGATCTAATATTTATATAAATGAAGATTACACCGAGTCTGTGAGGAAGAGAAGAAGGGAGTTGATGCCGAAGTTAAGGGAGGCCAGGGAGAGGGGAGACATCGCGTTCCTGCGGTATGACCGACTAGTGACCCGACTTCGGAACCAGAATAACACAGCACGCCAAGGATACCGAGACAAGGAGAGTATGAAGGGGTCACTGGACCCTCAGATGTATGAAGAAACACGCAGGTATATTGATATCTGCGAGGGCAGATGAGTGTTGGAACCAACAACAACAAGCATGACCCATGTACGGAATGAGGCAAGTGAGTTGTTACAGAAGTTAATAGTTTTCAAGGGACTGGAGCTGGAACTGAACACTATTGGAAATACTGAAATTCATTATCATGAACCGGACGAAGATTTTGACCCTGAAAAAAAACTTTTTTAAGAACTCTGAAAATAACTGCAAGTATTACAAGGATGAGCAGTTTAACAGCAATGTCAAGACTGAAAATAAATTATCACTAATTCATTTTAATAGCAGAAGTTTATATGCAAACTTCCAGAGTATAAAACATTATCTTAGTAGTCTGACACATTCTTTTAATATAATTGCTATTTCTGAAACTTGGATGAATAATGTAAGGGGAATGGATTTTGACCTTGATGGCTATGACTTGGTATGCACAAACAGAGAGAATAAGATGGGAGGTGGTGTGGCCTTGTACATAGATAAAAACGTTTGTTATAAGAAAGTAGACAAAATGTCTAGGGT
>NW_018127895.1:340850-356835 GCF_001952655.1 Monopterus albus | reverse complement strand
AGAGAATTATTTTGTAGAGATACTGCTTGCAAACCAATGATGGTAAGATGATGTCATGGGGTAGGACTGGATAAGTCTGATTTCTTCCTACTCCATTCAAGCATGTACTAGGGATAAGCAAATTGATATTGGATTAGCATTTGTTGGATATGTGTAAAATTATGTGTGTTGACATATCAACTGTCTTTACATGCTTGAAAGAATAAATCAAATCAAATCAATTATGTAGATCACTTTAATTAATATAATGTGATTTTAACTATCTTCTATAGTTCTTATTTGAAATATTTTACATTTTGCCGCGTAGCTTTTATTTGTGCAGCAGTTCTAAAGATCAATATGCTAAATATTCCTTCAGTGAGATCTGACTATTTCTTTTCTAGGTTGTCTCACTGACATGATGTCCAGGGGGCAGCACTAAGGTAGGGAGGTGGATTTCAATGGCACTGGTCATACATAAAGTAGCTTCTCTCAGCATGTGGGTGAGGACGCTACAAAGAAGAGAGGCAGGTTAACAAATGAGTAAAGAATTATGGCAGGACTTTGTGGCCCTAGGAGACAGAGTGGGCTGGGATGTTCTGCCAACGCTTCATCTGCCAGGGTGAAGGATACACACTCACATTTATATCCACAAATGCACACACATTGTCATCTCTCTATAGCTCCATCCCTAGCCTCTGCTGTAGCTGTGTGTCTGAACAGGAACCCCACTAAGCTGGCTGGGATCCAGCACCAAGGTCTCTCACCTCGCAGGCTGGGCAGGGGGCCTGGTAGCTCCGGTGAGTTATTCCTGGGCGTGGACCAGGGTTCCACCTTTCTGTTCTCCTTTTGTCTCATCCACCCTCCTCTGGCCCATCCTGGCCTCCCTTTCTCCCTTATCCCCCTCTCTGGGACCCTGTGGTTGATGAGCCTCCTTCAACTATCAGCATCTTCTATTGTCTTTAACAGAGGGAGAGAGAGGATTTATATAGCTAAGCTTACTTGTGCATCTGTGTGGGCAGACATGTTGAGGTCACCTCCTTATACTTACAGTCTGCAGTGTTTTATTAGTATAAAGTTCATGGATGACTTATCTAAATCTTTTTTTAACATTATCCCTTAATTTTCTCACAAAGTGTATTTAAGCTGATTAAAATCTTAAAGAAAGAAACAAATTCAAAGAGAACGTTTTGGGGTGTGATTAGAGCTGACACAATGAATCAGTTGGCTGACTAACAGAAAAGCAGCCACACCTATTATAATGTAATACACTAAACTATTGGTAATTATGAATCATGTAATTGATTCTCATACCAGACACTGTTTTCTTTTTTGTTTTATTTTGTTTATGCTAAGAAGTCCATGTTAAAGCCATTTAAAATTAAAGCCTCCTCTGCCAGTTTCTATGCAGGACAGCATTATATTAAATTTGTGTTAGGCTTGATTTTGCCACTAGATGTCACTGAAATAAAAAACAACTGGACTCAGAACATCAGTGCAAAACAAATTTTTTCCAACCAGCAACAAATACAGTTGCAGAAAAAATACATTAATTAAAAAATCTAATCAAGAGGCCAAGTTTAAAAAATGGGACTTCATGAGACTCCAAGTTTTCAATATATCAGTATATCCTTTTAGTGAACTCCAAAGTAAACAGAACAACAGTGTACCTGTACAACAAGGAATTCAATCAATCGTCAATCATCATCTCCCAATGAACTGTGCTTGGCACCTTGAAGAAAGTTGTAGACAACTTGTGAAAGCAGACAATATATTTAAACACTGTAATAATTTACACAAATCAATACCACTTAAAGAAAGTTGTTCACATCACACCGAGGGCAGTGGATGTAATACATGTTGATGTCCAGCCAAATTGATGAAACTGAGAAATTTTTATTTATTTTGGTTGTTTTGTGATATTTCTACATCCTACTGATGGTTTGAAAATAAAAGCAAAAGACTGAAATTGCAGCAATGCCCCCAGCATTGAACTTTCTAGACAGTTAAATGCAATAGTTTAGAAGGCACACACTTTGTTGATTTTTGATGTGAAAATAGCTAAATACAACCTCCACAGCAGCAACAGACATAAAAATAAGCCTTTCTTCAAATTGTAATGCATTGTTACATTTCATAAATTTAAAAAAGTAAAACTTTAAAAGTCACTATGGCATGCAAAACCAACTGGACACCCTACTAGTCAATGTTTAATGACCCCCATTTTGGACATATCACAGCTTTTATAGGTACATTCACCCACTCCTTCTCAGATCATTTTAGGTTCTGAGATATTTTAATGCTGATTTACACACACGACACTTTTAAGACTGAGCCACAAGTTTTCAGTGACATTCAAGTCTGTGGGTGCCATGCAGTAGGGCGCCACCTTTCCTGTGCAGCTAAACTTCCTGCAGCTCCTTTTCCATCAGATGAGGGTTTTGTTTTGCTGTTCTCCCCAGAAAACCCGCAGTCTGAAAGTTTTCTTGGTCTTCCAGATCTTGTTTTGATTTCTATTACTGCCATTTCAGACAGTGGTAATTTCAAGCTGTGAAGGTGCCAGTGTTTGAAGAGTCAGAGAATTTATCATCAGCTGGCAGTACCTAATGACCTGCCTAACAAGTTCTGATAAGTTAAAGAAATTCTGGGTGTTTTTGTACATGTCACAATATTTATTAAATGGAGGAAATGAAAAGTAACAATGCATTCAAATTTAAAAAAGACTGGATGTTTGCTGCAAAGGTTGTATTTACAAAATGGCTGGGGTTCCCTAACTTTTGCATACAGCTGAATAAAAATAAACAACTAATAACTCAAATGTAGTGAGCCATGTTTTCTTAATACTCATGCACTCATCGATGACAACAAATTAAATCTAAACCTGTATTAGTCTAGGACCAGATGATAAGATGATATAATAAAAACACGATACACTCTGCTTTGAAGCAGCAGCCTCAGCATCAGTACCACGCAGGAGAGTGGACAGCTGATGAGTTCCCACTCTGATCCTATTTTCCGGTACCAAGAACGTGTGAGCTACTTACTGGACACAATTAGCTTATAATAATAAACATACAGTTTATGATGAGTATTTGTTATATATCCGCTGTCGCAGTTTATTTGGCAATGATGTTGAGCGTGGTTACATTAATTAGTTAAATTGTGGAATGAGATTGCATGTGTGAAAGTTGACGCCCACTTTTTTTCAGACAAGTTCATCAGTCCAAGCCCCGACACAGACGATCTATGTCGTAGTGAGATTACTTAGGTTACTTTTACAAATACATTCCCCTATAAAATAATATCTGGCATGAACGTAAATCAGGCGATAACATCACAATCACTTGGTATTACTGTAAAGTGTTTTAAGCATTTGGCTCCGCTTTAAAAGAAAAAAAACACAACAACAAACAAAAACGACAAAGTAAGAACAATTAATTATACAGAGTCCCCCGCTTTGCCATGTGATGGTACAGTCCATCGACGTCCTGCGCGGGAGCGGAAAACGTGCATCACTGCGGAAAAGAATCGGTGTGTTTTTCGGGTAGTAATTTGTGCTATTACAACAATTTACTAGTAATTTTCGGATTTCTTCTAGACGACTCCACACACTAGAGGTGAAAGAAGGCGATAGTTGTGGTTTCGGTAGCTTTAAATAGCTACAAGCCAGCTAGCCTATCTGCTATTGACATCTTGTTAACTTGGCTGTTAGTGGTTGTTAAGCGTGAGTGATATTAGTTTGAGCACAGTCAGTGGCTGTGTATAAAGTTGGAGTATTTCTTTTCATATTTAACATGACTGTCATGTTTAAATGAACTGTGGACTTTGAAGGATGTGGGTGGTAGGAGCAGGAGCAGGAACAGGAACAGGAACGCCAAATGAATGTGTACACGTTCCCCCATGTCTGTGCAGATGCATCACAGTCGACTAGCTGATAGCTAATAGCTATGCTAAGCTACGTATTTACATGTTTGTATGTTTCAGCTTGGTAACACGTCCAGCATGGCTCGGGACTGGAAACCTGGCGATCTGATTTTCGCCAAAATGAAGGGTTATCCCCACTGGCCTGCAAGAGTAAGTCTGGGTCTTGTTCATAGACCAGTTTATATAGCTCATAGTACATTTGATTAGAGCTGCAGCAATTAGTCCATAGAAAATTGATTAGCTGCCTGGTAGATAATCCAATAATTACCCCCCTTTTTAAGCAAAAACGTCAATCATTTGCAGCTTCCATCTTCTAAATTATCTCATAAAACAGTCTTTTGATTTGGTTCTTGATTAACTGATTAACCATAATCAGTTTCTCATTATGTTTACTAGAACATAAGCAAAGCTTCACAGTTTGGTAGCTTGTAATAATGCTTGTAATAATGAATCTTTGTTTGAAAATGTACTTTTATTACAATTAATTGATTAATAATGACTGTTAATTGACTAATTGCGCTAGATTTGGTGCATTTCTTTCTTGCACACGATCCTAAACCGAATATCTTTATGTTTTGGACCACTGGACTGACAACACGACATTTGAATCTGTAAGATTGTTGGAAATTAGACCAGGTATTTCCCAGTCCAGAAAATAATCGTTACTTGCAGCCCTGCAAAACCACAGAAACACACTTCCTAACTATTTAAATGCCTGAGAAAATAGAAACTTGTTCAGTCTTCCTTTGAGTGTCGACACTGTACTGATAAATAAGTCTTTGATTGTTGTTTTCATGGTTAATCATTTTGCCTAAGACAGTTAATTTCCTTGAGGCTAGTATGCTTTATTTAAATGGCATGTCTGGTCCAACCAACTGTCCAGAACCCAAAGATAATACATTTTTAGTCATATAATGTAGTTATCAGAATAACTGGTGATTCATTTTCTGCCAGTCACCTATTGATTAGTCAACAGTTGCAGCTCTAATGATGACTTCATGTTGTTTATGGCTGCAAATAAATATTTGCTTCCTTTATTCTCTCTCACAGATCGATGAAGTCCCAGATGGCGCTGTAAAACCTTCCAATATCAAGTACCCCATCTTCTTCTTTGGCACCCATGAAACGTTAGTAATTACTACTTTTATCATCTCTTTTACTTTGACTTATCTTTACCTACTTAATAGGCAAAGTTGCATTTAATATTTGGGTTAATACGCAGCAGAAAAAATTGTAAGACAAATATGAAAGCCACAATTTTGTGCACAGGTAAAACCGAATTGTAAGTGAGCATCATAAGAAGCAATTCTGTCTCTGCTGTTTCTCTAAATATATAAATGTTTGATGGGTTTCTGATTAGAGGTACTTGTATATTTTGTCTCTGTATCCTCTTGCACAATCTCACAGTAAACACTACGTGTTTAATGCTTCACCAAGTATTAATTGGATAAACATCCTGAAAATAATTTCCACCAGAGCATTCCTGGGCCCAAAAGATATATATCCATACCTACCTAACAAAGAGAAGTACGCAAAGCCCAACAAGAGGAAAGGCTTCAATGAAGGACTGTGGGAGATTGAAAACAACCCAAAAGTTGAGCTCACTGCACCCAAGGTAGGTTTTCCACCTCTTTGTTTTCTCCAGACATTTATCAGGATTTCTCCCCCAGATTTTGGCCCCGGGTGTCGGCTTGATGTCGCGTTACCTCCCTGAGTTTGACTTTAATTTTGTGTTTGCTAGGGCTGCACGATTATGGCAAAAATCATAATCCTAATTATTTAGTTAATATTCAGATCATGAATTATTTAACACAGTTAGCTTCCCCATAGCAACTGCTTCAGCCTCATGTTGGACTGGAAAGTGACTGTCTCTCTTCATATATGTTTACTAGAAAAAACCCACCATTGCCAAGTTGTCATTTAATACTTTTTTTCCTCCCTATTTTGTCTGAAGCCAGTTCCTCCCGAATCTTTCACTGAAAAGGACTCAGACAGCAGCCCAGAGGGAGAGGAGGATGCAGATGACAAAGGGATGAAATCCAAGGTCAGTTTTTACTCTACAAATCTGTACAAGTAAATATGTAACCAGTTCACTGCATTGACATGCTGCTGGTTTGTCTCGGCTTCTTTCTTCTTTTGCTCTTTCTGATTTCTCACTGTCTGCTTCATCATACTGAATTACATATTCCTGCAGCTTACAAATTATTAGTTTATTTTGTATTAATAGATTAAAAGGCTTGTATCATAAGAGTAGTGGATACTCGCTAACTTTTCTCCCTTTGACCACACTGCATCCTACGCTGCATCTTGGGTGCATTCAGGTTCCAGGAAGTGAGGCTGAGCACAAGAATGAGAATGAGCAGGAGGAGCAGGAGGAGGAGGAGGAGGAGGAGGAGAAGGAAGGGTCTCTGATCTCTGAGCAGGGTCCTCAGAACCAGGATGTAGGTACTTTGCATGCTGGGATACCATAAAGTGGTGCACGGTGCCTCGTCTTCTGCTGGGGGAAAGCATGCGACACTTAGTGGTTTTTCAGTTGGTGGTTTGTTTCTGTTTGACTCGGTGGCCACAAAGATTTGTCAGTTTTTGATGTTTTAATCGAAATGCCTGGTCTGGATTTGTTGTGTTGATGCCACTGAGGTGGTGACTTGTTCACAGGCAGTGGGAATTATGTGACAAAGCAGTCCCTGTGTTTCCAATGAAATAAGATTAAAGAACATCAGCTGTTGTACTAGTCTGATGAAAATGGAGCTAATGTCTGGGGACAATAACTCTGTGTGTGACTGTAATGAAAATAGAAATGTTTTTTTCTTCTCCTCTGTTTTACCTCTCTGAGATCACCCTGGCAACATGGCGCTTTCCATTTCCTGCTTCTCCTTTTCCATATATTGTGTAATTACACTGTTTGCAATTAGTTAATCATAATTTAATTTTTGCATGGCTGTCTGTGTGCTTTGGAGAAAGGTAAGTTGTGACTAAGTTAATTGCTTCACATATTTTGCACAGGCTGAGAAGGACTAATGTTTTTATATTTATTTTTCCCTCTGCAGTATTTTAACAAGTCATAACCTGTGTCCCAATTCTCTACGACATACTGATTCATACTGAAGTTATCTTAATCAAAAATGTCAGTGTTTAGAGATGGGCAGGTGATACCGAAGCTTGTTTCACTCCACTGAAGCGCAATGTTTCAATACATTGTATCAAAAGAAGAAAACCATGAGTATGATGATGTCTGAAGCTTCAGATCTCGCTGCTTCTTCAGAATACACTTTACTGAGTTAGAGATTTTATTCCATCCCAAGGCATAAACCTTTTTCAACACAAATGGAAAGAAAGCCTCATAGGGCTTCCTCCACCCATCACTACTGTTTTCCAACAACGCAGTGCACAAATCAGTTTATATCTCAACAAAACAAAAAAGTTTAAAATCTTTAGAAAGGTGTTTTGATTTCTTAACAGTGCGAATATGTAGCGTGAAAGTAGGACACAGTTAATGTAATACTGCATAGAGTGTAATTCCAGAGTTGTACACTAGATGGTGATCAAATAGTCCAAGATGACCTGACAAAACACTAAGTTGTCCTCTTGTTGATCTTTACATCTGACTTTCATTTTGTTCTCCTCTTATGGAAGCAACTTGATGATCTGTTTTGGTGATTTGTTGGTGATCTGTTTAAGAAAAATACAACAACAGCTAAAGGTTGAGGCTTTGGACCAAAACAAAATTAACAGATGGTGTTGCATTTTAGGGTGCAGCTCAGAAAGAATCCTCAGATGTTCCTAAACCCAAGAGGGGAAGAAAGAAAAAGGTTGGTTGTTTTTATTAATGCAGTTCATGTAAAACGTATGAGTTTGTTGAGATCATTTTATAAGATGGTGTGTTCTCTTATTTTCCTAGAGTGATGCTGACCAGGACACTGAAAAGGACGATGCCCCTGTTAGTCCTTCAGGTAGGTTGTGTTTAGGTATAGGTGATGGGAAGATGCATCATTCATTGCTGATGGTTGACACCCAGAAGTGTTAGAGAAGTGTTGGTACAACTGTATGAATATTTTGGAGGATGTAGCAGGCAGTGCTGTTGAATTGTATTGCACTGAATTTAAAGGATGTTGTCACCGTCTCAGATTTTATTTCAGCAGTACTGTAAGTAGAGTTCTTTTCCTGTGTGTGTCCATCCCTGTGATCAGGTGCAGAGGGTCCTAAACGAAGAGGCAGGAAGCCAAAAAGTGAGAAGTTGCTTCTGCTCCAGCAGCAGGACCAGCAAGGCTCAGGAAGTGAAATGTAACTACACAATATGAGTATGAACACAGAAAATTCCTGTGCACCACTTTTGCCTGGGTGCTGTGATTTATTTTGAAGAAACTGCTCCTACTTTAACAGATGTAAAGACCAGTGTAAAGCATTTTGATCTAAAGTTCACTCTGAACCTTCATTTACAAACAAAACTAGTTGATATGGGTTTGACTATATTCATGGAGCAGCTATATTTTAGTTGTTAGTCGTTTCATCTTCAGATAAAGACTGTGAAGAGTGTGTAGTTTTGACTTTCATTTGCCTTCGAAGCCTCCAACAAATACTTTTCCCACATTTAGGGACCCTGCTGAGTCAGACAGAAAGAGAAAGCGGTCACCAGAGGACAAGTCCAAGAGTGTAGAGGAGGAGAAGAGAAAGAATAAGGAGGACAGCAAAGGGAAAGATGCGGAGGTTAAGGAGCCTGAAGCAAAGAAGAAGAAGCAGTCTAAGGACGACAGCTCCTCTGGCTCTGACGATGAAGAGGCAAGTGTCCTGTCCGTGCCAACATCTTCACAGTTCAGCAGCAGCAGAACACCCATGTGTTTTCAAAGGATGTATGATTCTGTCATCTGCGTGATTTTCATTTTGTTTTTGTTTGTTTTTTTCCATCTCAGAAAAACAAAGGCAGAAAGAAACAGCAAAATGCAGAAATAGACAAAGATGCACGGCGGCGGAAAGCAGATGAGATGAGAGAGTAAGCTTTTCACACTGTTGCATGTTACCAGAGCAAACTTGATATGTTCATGTTCCTCCTTTGTCCATTATTTATTTACTAGCTACTGATGCTAACACTCATTGGTGATGGAAAGATTTCTTTCTGTCTTGCAGGTCAAACAATGTAGGGACCAAAAACGAAGAGAGGACAGTAGTTAAGAAAAAAGGTAAGCACAGTAATTTAAAGTTACAGCATGTAACTCATACTGCTAAGCAGAAGTAAACTAGCATAGTGGGACAGACTTACCAAAAGTGTTTGATACATGCAGCAGGCTTGAGGCCTGGTGTTAGCATGAGCAAGCTAACATGAGGGCATAGTGTTGCTTATTGTGGGGCTCTGATGATTTGTGGCGGCATGGCCTGACACCCCTCTCTTTGGGGCCCAAATAATGGGTACACATCATTTAACTTGTATACTGAGCTTCTATATGAATGCTCTCCCGTTCTCTGGCACATTCAGTTGTGTATTATT
Organism: Monopterus albus; assembly: GCF_001952655.1. NCBI lineage: Eukaryota > Metazoa > Chordata > Actinopteri > Synbranchiformes > Synbranchidae > Monopterus > Monopterus albus. Next base: position 347,453 of record NW_018127895.1, on the reverse strand, counting down.
GACTACTAAGCTGAATACTTTTCACCTTTTTTCTTTTCCTCAGAAATGTCAACAGACTTGAAACTCCAGAGACTCCACAGCGAAATCAAGATTTCACTGAAAATTGACAACCCTGTAAGTTCTGCTGTAGCGTAGATGTGATCAGTGTTGGATCATAAATGAATCATATCTCAGACATTTTGCATTGCTCACAACGTATGTAATAAATGTGTTTATTCTGCTGACAAAGACAAAAGACGCTGTACTTTGCTGCAGTTTTTCCATCTCAGTTGTCCATAAAATGCTGTAAAACTAGATTTCCATTCTTTAAATGTAATATGCATTTTATAGACGTATACTCCCCTCTTCGTGGTTTTGTTGCATTATTTAATGCAGCTCAGAATTCCTTGTGTTGTGGGTCATTATCCTACAGGACGTTACCATGGTACTCCCACTCTCTGTTTGTTATGTGAACCGCTGCATTGCTCTTTGTGTTACACTGAATTTTGATCTGTTGGTGCATGACCTAAATAGTATAAACACATTAGGTTCTTTGTGAAAAAGGAGCTTGTCACTGTAATGAGTTTATTGAAACTGGGCCACGAAGAGAGCTACTTTAAGCAGGCCGATGTTCTTCCCAGTATAATTTAGGGAACTTTGTCTTCAGTTTTTTTATGGATGAGTAATTTGGATAATTGACTGTTTCTACAGCTGTTCATTTTGTTCTGTACTTACTTTACTCTTTCTAAATGATCATCCTTTTTTCCTGCCACCTTTTTGCTCCCGCCTCACTAGGATGTGAAGAAGTGTTTGGAGACGTTGGATGAGATTGGTGCTCTTCAGGTCACGACCCAGCACTTGCAGAAACATAGTGAACTCATCGTCACACTCAAAAAGGTAGACTCCCTGATCCAAAATGCATTTAAAGTAAGACAGTTTCAAACTGAACAACCAAACTACACTAGGCTTGTGTTCTAAGATGATGTGTGATTTTATTCATGTTCTAGGTTCGCAGATTCAAGGCCAACCAGGACATCGTGGACAAGGCCACCATGTTGTATAACAAGTTTAAGACTATGTTTCTGGTTGGAGAAGGGGAGTGTGCGCTCAGCCAGGTGCTCAACAAGTCTTTAGCTGAGCAGCGGCAGCATGAAGAAGCCAAGAAAGGAGCACTGAAGAGAGCTGAACAAGCCAGGGAAAACGACTCAGGTACTGGTTATTATACAGTAGCTTCAGAATGTATTCAGACCCCTTCACTGTTTGCACACTTCATTGTGTTGTAGATATAATTGTAATTTGCCCCTTCAATCTATAGTTGGTAATCTGTAATGATAAAGGGGTGTGAAATCCTCATAAGACTGCAGTAGATTCTAGACATGCACCAATACGATACCAGCATCAGGCCCAGTACCACCCTCTACACCTCCAGTCATAAAAGCGGTCTGATACAATGCACCAATACCACTTACTGGTAACTTTACATTAACCTCATCCTGGATGAGCGGGTCATTAGGCGGATAAGGAGTTTCTTAAGATGAGTGACGCTGACAAAAGTAAAGCTGATTGCAAGCTCTGATCTGTGTCTGTCAAGAGTGATGGGAAGGGAGGGGGGCCACTCACGGACACACACAAGTCCCAACAAAAGTCCCCCCTCCCACCACCACCACCTCTGCTGTCATTTTCTCTTTTGTTTTGCTTTTCTTTTCTGAGAACCTGAGTTTTGTTGAAGTGAAGTCTACCAGAGGTGGGGAGGGGCGGGCTAGATGTTAAAGTTTGACCTTACAGCAGCGTAACAGACCAAACCTTTTTTCCTTTTGAATTATGGGGGGAAGGTAAAATAGTTTTTGACCACTGTGTCAAGGAAAGTTAGGAAGAGTAAAAATAACAAGTTTTTTTTTTATGACTCACAAATACTGTATCTAGTTTCCACAAACAAGGTGTTTTAAAGCTGGTAGTATTACAGCATATATCAGTTAAATGTCATAATGGTGAGAGACGGTTCGGTCGGTTTTGTCATACGACATTTCTGCGGGTTACTGGTAAATCGGTTCCGGCCAGCTGAGTCACAGATGAAAGCCAACCAGAGAACGGAGACATTTCAGTCGCTTTCTTCTCTTCTTTGTAGGAGGATGTCATTGGATGTCTGTGGTGAACTTTCTCATTAGAAACAACGAACAGCTTTGCAGCCACAACACTGCTTTAGTGATTAATTTATCTGATGTACGTACTGTACTTCCACCAAAAAGACAACCTCTATGACTGGTCCCTTTCTAAAGCAATGCATCCCAAATGGATGGAAAATTGTATTTATCTCACTATGGTCTGGAACTCAGCATGCGTCGTCACAAGATCCTGTGAGCTCTCGCCACTAGCTGTGGTTGTGTAGTCTGTCTGTCTGAGTCTCTGTCTCCCTCTACTATTTAAAGACAAGATGACAAATGGTGATATGAGCCCTGAAGACAAGAAGCAGGAGACGGAGAGGGAGAAGCTGCTTGAAGATGCCTCAGCAGGAGAAAATCACAGGTACAGACTTTGTCTGTAGTTTCTCTGGAGTTTCCTTCAAGTGCTACATGACAGATGTTTCAAATACATCATACACACATAGAAATAAATATGTTTTAGCTAGCACAAAGTATAAATATAAAAACATTTTTTCAACAAATCTAAAAAAAAAAAAAAACAGCAACGTCTCTCATAGAGTTGAAGTCCTGATGTCTCCTCCAGGCCAACCTCTGTTCCACCAGCTTTTGTTACTCAGTGCACTGAGTGTCTGTTGTTGAGTGTTTTTGTGTATAAAAACATGTTCCAGGGTTTCCTGGCACTGCCACACTTACCTAATTGTAGTTTTTCAATGTTTTAACTTTCTAAAAACACAGTGTTATTGCAGTCATGTCTGATTACCCACAGACATTCAACTTGCCCATGGATTCTCTTCTGTTGAGCATCTGCATTGGTCCAGAGCTCATCAGTGGTGATTGTTAAAGGCTGCTAGCAACAGAAAGATTGAATAAACAACATTAGATTGCTTTTTTTATTTTATTTATTTTAAATGACAGTCCCAGAAGTGAACACCACAACAAACTGCTGGGAAAGGCTTGAGACTGGGCTACAAAGGCAGAAAGAGTCAGTTAAATGTTGGCTTTGGTGTTTTAATGGGATTTACTGACAATAAGGAAAATATAAAATGTCATCAACCTTTTCCTCAACTGTCTTCAATTAAATCAGTTTACCATTTAAACCGATTTATTGATCTCCTCTGACTGCAGTGCCCCAAAAGGTCCAGAAGAGTCTGCTTGAAGAAAAGGCCGGACATTTGCTGCTAGTACTCCTTTGTCCAAACTGCACTCACTGACTGAAGTCTGCTGTTCCTTGTGATGACTGATAATGATCACTGGTTTCCACTTTACTTACTGACAGTGTTGCTGCTCAAACGTTTCTCTACATGAAACCCCTCCACCCCCAAGGTCATGACTGGTTACCCATTTTATTTTTGTACTTTAAAAGTCAAATGTGTAGATCTGCAGCACTGTGAAATTAAACCTTTGTGAGCATGCTCACAGAGACGGGGTTAACACTGTCCTATTTCTCTTTTAGACTAAATGCTTTTGATTGTGACCTCTCATTTCAACTCATGACATTTACAGAATTGGCAGTTTGTAACTTCAGTTACAGATTATATAAAGTACAGGGTTTAGCTGTAGTTAGATGTATCATGTCTAATAATAGTGGCTTTCATAGATGAACATTCACTTCAGATGCATGAGTAAAACATCCTCAAGTTTGGTAGTTTTCTTTTGCCAAGAAAATTCTTTATTCTCAACCATGGTCAAGTGTCTGTTTTAAAGTTTTCTTTTAACACAGATGTAAATAAGAGTATTTGGTGCCTGTCTGACCAGTTTTAGCATCCAGTAATAAAGTAGTACATGTGATTCACCTTGTCTTTAATGTTTCACACTGATGACCCCGATGTTGCTGTTGTGGACTGATCTTTTTATGCAGCCACTTTATATCAGATATCATCAATCAGTTTATATCTGAATCAAACAGGTGCAGTTTATTACTTATGGATTTAATGTTACAGTGACACACTTATAGAATTATATACCAGTGCTTTGCTGCCCTGGCTGATTTCACCTGTACATCACTGCAGCAAGGTGAGAAATTAACACGCTTGCAAGACCAAGATTTTTAGTTGGTGTCGCATTACTCTTTCTGATTCAAAAGTTTTCAGGAGCTTTAAGGTAAAAAGAGTGACATTACACAGTTGCAGCCTAGTAATAACTGCTGATTGCTGCACTGTAAAGCATTTCAACTGAGTTGTTTACTGAGCATCACATCTTTAATGAATGGTTTACAAAGTAACCTAAATAAGCTTGTACATAAAGACGGATACAGTTTGTACTGGGTTGTCGATAGTGCGACAAACACTCCAATGAATGTCAGTAGGTTGTCTTTTCAACGTATGGCTAAAGGTGTTTCTATAAAGGTGAAAGTAGTGAATTGACCCGCTCACAATCCACTTGACCAGCACTGTACAACCACAGATGAAACAAGATCACCACAAAATAAGTCTCAGGAAACACTGCTGTTTATTTTGAACAGAACAATATTAAAACTAAAGCATTACTGTACATATGGACATCATTTTTAAAGAAAATACACATTTCCTTCTGAAATACAAAGATGTAACTATTATACCGCATAAAATTGGTGACCTAAGCAATTCACTAAAGAAGAGCTTTAGTTGAAGGCACCTCGGTCCACATAGGGATAGGCCAGGAATTGTCCCAGCTTTTTGCCTTCGGCATCGTAGTGCAGCATCCGGAAACACTTATCGCAGAAGAGACATGGGTCACATGGAGCAAACTGGTCATTGGTAGTAAACCATCTGCAAGAGCCACAGAGATGTTAAATGTGTACTGACTCAGATTTAAAATACCACAGTTGTTTATGCAAATCCACATTTTTACACACCTTCCAATGAAGACATGGCAAACTGCGCACTTCTGGGTGGCGACCCTGTGCTTGTGTGTGAGAAGTGGATACAACTTCTTGTCCAGGCAGTCGTTCTTATGGACGAGTCTGCAATGTGTACAAAAAAAGAAAGAGACTGGAGCTATTTCTTAGAGGCCTTGAGTGATGAGAACCCAGATTTGTATCATGTGTGGTTACCCTTCTCCCACCAACAACCAATCAGCTCATAGACATTTATGCCACCATTAATGTGATGAAACCAAATGAGGTCTTGTGAGAGCGGGCCAGTCTTGTGGTGGTAATACAAAGCTTCAGAAAGCATTATACTGTACAGTAGCTGACAAAAACCACACAACCATACAAAATCTTAGTAGTATAACATGATAAGGTAGAGGGAATGGTCCAGGGTTTGATGGGAACATTTTCCACAGCTCAAAACAAAACACCTAATTCATACTTAGTTGCAACAAGTTAAAATGACGCTGGTCATTGCGTGGGTATTTTGACTGTGGCAAATGAGTACTTCGCTGAGTAAATTTAAGTTCATGGCCTGGAGAAAAGTACTTCAACTATTAATACATTAATAGACCAACAGTTTTGATAATTTGTCAAATTAATTATCAAAGAGTGAATCATTTATCAAACAAAAATGCCCCAACATCTCAAATATGATTTGCCTCATCTCTGTTTTATATTTTTTTTTTTAATTGAGCACCTTCAGTTTTTAGACTGTTGCTAGAACAAACAAGGACTGTGAAAACCTCACATCTGAAAAATTATTCATAAGGACACAGTACGTGAGTCTGTGTGTTGAATACTGACTGACATATCAACAGTAAAAGAAAACTGTAACCTTGTTGTGATGAGCAGTCAGCCATTAAAGATGGTGTCTCAGGAAATATAACTAAGTTTATCAAATTATCCACAGTGACCAAGACCCCACACACTGTTTTACAGTTCAAAACTAATTTTGAGTGGGTTTTGAAAGACACTGGATCACACAACTGAGCAGCTGCTGAGCAATGGTAAAGAAAGCACAGCACTAACCTGACATCTGTGAAAATGACCAGATGTTCGCAGTCTCCCTGATGACAGTAGAGGTATGGGAAGCCCACTTTCACTTTCAGATCCATGAACCGTGTGTCCTCCATCTTGGCCTGTCTGTAGGGTGGAAATTTGCAGGCCTTTGCCCATTCGATAGTGGTCCTGTAGTTTGAAACACCAGAAAATACAGCACAAAAATAGACTTTTGAATGTTAAGTCAGTTTGACTTATATAGCCCAAAATCACAAGTTAACCTCAAGGGGCTTTAGGAACTGTGCAGCATACAAGTTGGATAAGGTAAAACTTTTAAAAACTTACATGCTGATGTCCTGACATTCAGGGAATCGCATGTCATTGTAAAAAACGCCTTCAAAGAAAAAAAACGCTGACTTGAAATGATCCTAAAAGCAGGACACATACAAATATTATCTATAGGTTTTTGTGTCCGGTCTTATTCACAAATATTGACAAAATATGACCTTACAATAACACACAAAAGGTGCTTACTTTGCTGACAAAGTCTGGGGCGATGTCCGGTGTGTTGCTGAACTCTCCATACACTTGCAAGTCGCTGACACAACATATGGCATCCCTGAGCTCTGCCAG